>NC_071395.1:59533374-59840076 GCF_022682495.2 Desmodus rotundus
AGCGGCGTAAAGCCCACACTCGCAGCTCATTGTCCTGCGAAGGTCTGAAACTGCTATGCTCCTGTTCATTCACTACGGATTGAAAATGATTTCAGTAGCATTTAGTTTAGGACACAACCCACAGCTCGGATATATCAGAAGATTTCTGTTTAAAGATAGAGTTAGGGTTAGGGCTAGCATTACGATTACGGTAAGGATAAGCTTTATTATTAGGGTCGGGATAGGGATAGGGATACGGATAGGGATAGGGTTAGGGTTAGGGTTAGGGTTAGCGTTAGCGTTAGGGTTAGGGATAGGGATAGGTTTAGCATTAGCGTTTGGGTTAACGTTACATATAGGTTTAGGGCCAGGGCTAAAGCTAGATGACGGCCACAGGTAGAGGAGTGTGTGTCCTAGAAGATCGTGCATTTCATAGCTCTCTTAGTTCTTCTTTGCTTTCACTGAGTCCGTTGAGGACGAGAAAGTGATTCTGTAGATCGTTGCACTGAAACACAGCCAGGTAAAAGATAACAGAGCAAAAGAGCTGATCATAAGTGCTGAAGAGGGTATGTGATATGGTGCAAGGCACTCATTTCCAATTCAACTGATACGAGCACATTGATCTAGAGCTGCGTTCATGCTTAAAGCCACTTCTCAGGAACATGTTCATTCCCGAGTAACTTGGCAGCTTTCAAACCGTTCACTCCTGTGCTGTGTGAGAGAGTCACTCGAATAGAGTAAGGGGACTGCTAGCTGCACATGCATTTCTACGTTGAAAACACTGTATGGGCAAAGTGAGGTAGTAGGCTGTTGCCTCTCTTCTTCCTGGGGCTACGCTTTTCTGATGGAAAAAGTACCTAGGAGAAAACTCTACTGTGGAAGCTCATTCCGCTTCAAGGATCACAAAGTGCTAGCTAGGCTAGCATTCCCTCCGTTGCTGACGGGAAATCATTTCCGTAGCTCTTGGGCTATGTCACGCGCCAGAGATCCTATATTGCAGCAAGGTTCTTGGACAGGATGCTGACAAGAGTACGTACTATGTGACACACCACTGCTTGCATCTCCTACTGAAATGAGAACATTGCTAACACGTCAAATAGTGTGGGTGGCTTTTGTTGAGAACACTTTTCGCACGACTTGATATAATTCCTGAATGGTGCAGGGGAGCGCAAAGTCTTCCCTGCTGTATTCTCAGAGTGGAATGAGTGGCCTGGTAGGCCCATGGCGTACTTTTAGCTTCTTCCTCTTTGAATGCTTCACGAACGGGTGGAGTCCGAGGGACGTAGTATAGTCTCCATGGTTTCTGAGGCTACAGTCTTCTTCTCCCATCACATCTACTACCGAAATGCCAACATTGAGAAGACGTGGAACACTGAGACGGCTTTGGAGAAAAACCCGCTTCCTACGAAATAGGTTGATTCCCGAGTGAGTTTGAGGAGCAAACAAATCTTCACGAACGTATTATCTTCCACTGGGAGCCCCACAGGCTACTCTGACATTCATATTCCCTTAGATCTTCAGAGACTTGGAGGCCAGGTCGCGTAGCGTGGCCCAGCGGCCTTCCAACGTCCGGATACGCTTTCCTCGCAGAACGCAGAGTTTGGCGAAAACAGTGGTAGCCAAGCTTACTCTCGGGCACAGTTGGCATAGTCCTGTGCTTCCGTTCACTCATTTGCTTTGGGGAACGTGATTGCACAAGTCTGTGCCTAGCAAAGTTACCGCCAAGGTGATCATACAGAAAACCCATTGAAACGACCTGCTAAATCGGTGGCTTCTAGCGGCATCCCACACATTTCGCACTCTACTGAAACGAGTCCATTGACCTAGTGTTACCCGCTGGAGATGAAGTCTTCTAATAAGGCACTTGTACGAAACATCCTGATTCCCTCGTTGTTTGGAAGCTTTCCATGAATTCCTTGCTGTTCTATCAGAAGGAAATTCAATCGAATAGAGTCAGTGGGCTGTGAGCTTCATGGGCATATCTACGTTCGAGAAACAGTTTTGTCCACAAGACATAGTAGTGAGTAGCTGCAGGAGATCTTCGGCCTCTGCTATTCTCCTGGAAAACATAGAGCGGCGAAAAGCCCACACTCGCAGCTCATTGTCCTGCGAAGGTCTGAAACTGCTATGCTCCTGTTCATTCACTACGGATTGAAAATGATTTCAGTAGCATTTAGTTTAGGACACAACCCACAGCTCGGATATATCAGAAGATTTCTGTTTAAAGATAGAGTTAGGGTTAGGGCTAGCATTACGATTACGGTAAGGATAAGCTTTATTATTAGGGTAGGGATAGGGATAGGGATAGGGATAGGGTTAGGGTTAGGGTTAGGGTTAGAGATAGGGTTAGGGTTAGGGTTAGGGTTAGGGTTAGCGTTAGCGTTAGCGTTAGGGTTAGGGATAGGGATAGGTTTAGCATTAGCGTTTGGGTTAACGTTACATATAGGTTTAGGGCCAGGGCTAAAGCTAGATGACGGCCACAGGTAGAGGAGTGTGCGTTCTAGAAGATCGTGCATTTCATAGCTCTCTTAGTTCTTCTGTGCTTTCATTGAGTCCGTTGAGGACGAGAAAGTGATTCTGTAGATCGTTGCACTGAAACACAGCCAGGTAAAAGATAACAGAGCAAAAGAGCTGATCATAAGTGCTGAAGAGGGTATGTGATATGGTGCAAGGCACTCATTTCCAATTCAACTGATACGAGCACATTGATCTAGAGCTGCGTTCATGCTTAAAGCCACTTCTCAGGAACATGTTCATTCCCGAGTAACTTGGCAGCTTTCAAACCGTTCACTCCTGTGCTGTGTGAGAGAGTCACTCGAATAGAGTAAGGGGACTGCTAGCTGCACATGCATTTCTACGTTGAAAACACTGTATGGGCAAAGTGAGGTAGTAGGCTGTTGCCTCTCTTCTTCCTGGGGCTACGCTTTTCTGATGGAAAAAGTACCTAGGAGAAAACTCTACTGTGGAAGCTCATTCCGCTTCAAGGATCACAAAGTGCTAGCTAGGCTAGCATTCCCTCCGTTGCTGACGGGAAATCATTTCCGTAGCTCTTGGGCTATGACACGCGCCAGAGATCCTATATTGCAGCAAGGTTCTTGGACAGGATGCTGACAAGAGTACCTACTATGTGACACACCACTGCTTTCATCTCCTACTGAAATGAGAACATTGCTAACACGTCAAATAGTGTGGATGGCTTTTGTTGAGAACACTTTTCGCACGACTTGATATAATTCCTGAATGGTGCAGGGGAGCGCATAGTCCTCCCTGCTGTATTCTCAGAGTGGAATGAGTGGCCTGGTAGGCCCATGGCGTACTTTTAGCTTCTTCCTCTTTGAATGCTTCACGAACGGGTGGAGTCCGAGGGACGTAGTATAGTCTCCATGGTTTCTGAGGCTACAGTCTTCTTCTCCCATCACATCTACTACCGAAATGCCAACATTGAGAAGACGTGGAACACTGAGACGGCTTTGGAGAAAAACCCGCTTCCTACGAAATAGGTTGATTCCCGAGTGAGTTTGAGGAGCAAACAAATCTTCACGAACGTATTATCTTCCACTGGGAGCCCCACAGGCTACTCTGACATTCATATTCCCTTAGATCTTCAGAGACTTGGAGGCCAGGTCGCGTAGCGTGGCCCAGCGGCCTTCCAACGTCCGGATACGCTTTCCTCGCAGAACGCAGAGTTTGGCGAAAACAGTGGTAGCCAAGCTTACTCTCGGGCACAGTTGGCATAGTCCTGTGCTTCCGTTCACTCATTTGCTTTGGGGAACGTGATTGCACAAGTCTGTGCCTAGCAAAGTTACCGCCAAGGTGATCATACAGAAAACCCATTGAAACGACCTGCTAAATTGGTGGCTTCTAGCGGCATCCCACACATTTCGCACTCTACTGAAACGAGTCCATTGACCTAGTGTTACCCGCTGGAGATGAAGTCTTCTAATAAGGCACTTGTACGAAACATCCTGATTCCCTCGTTGTTTGGAAGCTTTCCATGAATTCCTTGCTGTTCTATCAGAAGGAAATTCAATCGAATAGAGTCAGTGGGCTGTGAGCTTCATGGGCATATCTACGTTCGAGAAACAGTTTTGTCCACAAGACATAGTAGTGAGTAGCTGCAGGAGATCTTCGGCCTCTGCTATTCTCCTGGAAAACATAGAGCGGCGTAAAGCCCACACTCGCAGCTCATTGTCCTGCGCAGGTCTGAAACTGCTATGCTCCTGTTCATTCACTACGGATTGAAAATGATTTCAGTAGCATTTAGTTTAGGACACAACCCACAGCTCGGATATATCAGAAGATTTCTGTTTAAAGATAGAGTTAGGGTTAGGGCTAGCATTACGATTACGGTAAGGATAAGCTTTATTATTAGGGTAGGGATAGGGATAGGGATAGGGATAGGGATAGGGATAGGGTTAGGGTTAGGGTTAGGGTTAGCGTTAGCGTTAGGGTTAGGGATAGGGATAGGTTTAGCATTAGCGTTTGGGTTAACGTTACATATAGGTTTAGGGCCAGGGCTAAAGCTAGATGACGGCCACAGGTAGAGGAGTGTGTGTCCTAGAAGATCGTGCATTTCATAGCTCTCTTAGTTCTTCTTTGCTTTCATTGAGTCCGTTGAGGACGAGAAAGTGATTCTGTAGATCGTTGCACTGAAACACAGCCAGGTAAAAGATAACAGAGCAAAAGAGCTGATCATAAGTGCTGAAGAGGGTATGTGATATGGTGCAAGGCACTCATTTCCAATTCAACTGATACGAGCACATTGATCTAGAGCTGCGTTCATGCTTAAAGCCACTTCTCAGGAACATGTTCATTCCCGAGTAACTTGGCAGCTTTCAAACCGTTCACTCCTGTGCTGTGTGAGAGAGTCACTCGAATAGAGTAAGGGGACTGCTAGCTGCACATGCATTTCTACGTTGAAAACACTGTATGGGCAAAGTGAGGTAGTAGGCTGTTGCCTCTCTTCTTCCTGGGGCTACGCTTTTCTGATGGAAAAAGTACCTAGGAGAAAACTCTACTGTGGAAGCTCATTCCGCTTCAAGGATCACAAAGTGCTAGCTAGGCTAGCATTCCCTCCGTTGCTGACGGGAAATCATTTCCGTAGCTCTTGGGCTATGACACGCGCCAGAGATCCTATATTGCAGCAAGGTTCTTGGACAGGATGCTGACAAGAGTACGTACTATGTGACACACCACTGCTTGCATCTCCTACTGAAATGAGAACATTGCTAACACGTCAAATAGTGTGGATGGCTTTTGTAGAGAACACTTTTCGCACGACTTGATATAATTCCTGAATGGTGCAGGGGAGCGCAAAGTCTTCCCTGCCGTATTCTCAGAGTGGAATGAGTGGCCTGGTAGGCCCATGGCGTACTTTTAGCTTCTTCCTCTTTGAATGATTCACGAACGGGTGGAGTCCGAGGGACGTAGTATAGTCTCCATGGTTTCTGAGGCTACAGTCTTCTTCTCCCATCACAACTACTACCGAAATGCCAACATTGAGAAGACGTGGAACACTGAGACGGCTTTGGAGAAAAACCCGCTTCCTACGAAATAGGTTGATTCCCGAGTGAGTTTGAGGAGCAAACAAATCTTCACGAACGTATTATCTTCCACTGGGAGCCCCACAGGCTACTCTGACATTCATATTCCCTTAGATCTTCAGAGACTTGGAGGCCAGGTCGCGTAGCGTGGCCCAGCGGCCTTCCAACGTCCGGATACGCTTTCCTCGCAGAACGCAGAGTTTGGCGAAAACAGTGGTAGCCAAGCTTACTCTCGGGCACAGTTGGCATAGTCCTGTGCTTCCGTTCACTCATTTGCTTTGGGGAACGTGATTGCACAAGTCTGTGCCTAGCAAAGTTACCGCCAAGGTGATCATACAGAAAACCCATTGAAACGACCTGCTAAATTGGTGGCTTCTAGCGGCATCCCACACGTTTCGCACTCTACTGAAACGAGTCCATTGACCTAGTGTTACCCGCTGGAGATGAAGTCTTCTAATAAGGCACTTGTACGAAACATCCTGATTCCCTCGTTGTTTGGAAGCTTTCCATGAATTCCTTGCTGTTCTATCAGAAGGAAATTCAATCGAATAGAGTCAGTGGGCTGTGAGCTTCATGGGCATATCTACGTTCGAGAAACAGTTTTGTCCACAAGACATAGTAGTGAGTAGCTGCAGGAGATCTTCGGCCTCTGCTATTCTCCTGGAAAACATAGAGCGGCGTAAAGCCCACACTCGCAGCTCATTGTCCTGCGCAGGTCTGAAACTGCTATGCTCCTGTTCATTCACTACGGATTGAAAATGATTTCAGTAGCATTTAGTTTAGGACACAACCCACAGCTCGGATATATCAGAAGATTTCTGTTTAAAGATAGAGTTAGGGTTAGGGCTAGCATTACGATTACGGTAAGGATAAGCTTTATTATTAGGGTAGGGATAGGGATAGGGATACGGATAGGGATAGGGTTAGGGTTAGGGTTAGGGTTAGCGTTAGCGTTAGGGTTAGGGATAGGGATAGGTTTAGCATTAGCGTTTGGGTTAACGTTACATATAGGTTTAGGGCCAGGGCTAAAGCTAGATGACGGCCACAGGTAGAGGAGTGTGTGTCCTAGAAGATCGTGCATTTCATAGCTCTCTTAGTTCTTCTTTGCTTTCACTGAGTCCGTTGAGGACGAGAAAGTGATTCTGTAGATCGTTGCACTGAAACACAGCCAGGTAAAAGATAACAGAGCAAAAGAGCTGATCATAAGTGCTGAAGAGGGTATGTGATATGGTGCAAGGCACTCATTTCCAATTCAACTGATACGAGCACATTGATCTAGAGCTGCGTTCATGCTTAAAGCCACTTCTCAGGAACATGTTCATTCCCGAGTAACTTGGCAGCTTTCAAGCCGTTCACTCCTGTGCTGTGTGAGAGAGTCACTCGAATAGAGTAAGGGGACTGCTAGCTGCACATGCATTTCTACGTTGAAAACACTGTATGGGCAAAGTGAGGTAGTAGGCTGTTGCCTCTCTTCTTCCTGGGGCTACGCTTTTCTGATGGAAAAAGTACCTAGGAGAAAACTCTACTGTGGAAGCTCATTCCGCTTCAAGGATCACAAAGTGCTAGCTAGGCTAGCATTCCCTCCGTTGCTGACGGGAAATCATTTCCGTAGCTCTTGGGCTATGTCACGCGCCAGAGATCCTATATTGCAGCAAGGTTCTTGGACAGGATGCTGACAAGAGTACGTAGTATGTGATACACCACTGCTTGCATCTCCTACTGAAATGAGAACATTGCTAACACGTCAAATAGTGTGGATGGCTTTTGTTGAGAACACTTTTCGCACGACTTGATATAATTCCTGAATGGTGCAGGGGAGCGCATAGTCCTCCCTGCTGTATTCTCAGAGTGGAATGAGTGGCCTGGTAGGCCCATGGCGTACTTTTAGCTTCTTCCTCTTTGAATGCTTCACGAACGGGTGGAGTCCGAGGGACGTAGTATAGTCTCCATGGTTTCTGAGGCTACAGTCTTCTTCTCCCATCACATCTACTACCGAAATGCCAACATTGAGAAGACGTGGAACACTGAGACGGCTTTGGAGAAAAACCCGCTTCCTACGAAATAGGTTGATTCCCGAGTGAGTTTGAGGAGCAAACAAATCTTCACGAATGTATTATCTTCCACTGGGAGCCCCACAGGCTACTCTGACATTCATATTCCCTTAGATCTTCAGAGACTTGGAGGCCAGGTCGCGTAGCGTGGCCCAGCGGCCTTCCAACGTCCGGATATGCTTTCCTCGCAGAACACAGAGTTTGGCGAAAACAGTGGTAGCCAAGCTTACTCTCGGGCAGAGTTGGCATAGTCCTGTGCTTCCGTTCACTCATTTGCTTTGGGGAACGTGATTGCACAAGTCTGTGCCTAGCAAAGTTACCGCCAAGGTGATCATACAGAAAACCCATTGAAACGACCTGCTAAATCGGTGGCTTCTAGCGGCATCCCACACATTTCGCACTCTACTGAAACGAGTCCATTGACCTAGTGTTACCCGCTGGAGATGAAGTCTTCTAATAAGGCACTTGTACGAAACATACTGATTCCCTCGTTGTTTGGAAGCTTTCCATGAATTCCTTGCTGTTCTATCAGAAGGAAATTCAATCGAATAGAGTCAGTGGGCTGTGAGCTTCATGGGCATATCTACGTTCGAGAAACAGTTTTGTCCAGAAGACATAGTAGTGAGTAGCTGCAGGAGATCTTCGGCCTCTGCTATTCTCCTGGAAAACATAGAGCGGCGAAAAGCCCACACTCGCAGCTCATTGTCCTGTGAAGGTCTGAAACTGCTATGCTCCTGTTCATTCACTACGGATTGAAAATGATTTCAGTAGCATTTAGTTTAGGACACAACCCACAGCTCGGATATATCAGAAGATTTCTGTTTAAAGATAGAGTTAGGGTTAGGGCTAGCATTACGATTACGGTAAGGATAAGCTTTATTATTAGGGTAGGGATAGGGATAGGGATAGGGATAGGGTTACGGTTAGGGTTAGGGTTAGCGTTAGCGTTAGGGTTAGGGATAGGGATAGGTTTAGCATTAGCGTTTGGGTTAACGTTACATATAGGTTTAGGGCCAGGGCTAAAGCTAGATGACGGTCACAGGTAGAGGAGTGTGTGTCCTAGAAGATCGTGCATTTCATAGCTCTCTTAGTTCTTCTGTGCTTTCATTGAGTCCGTTGTGGACGAGAAAGTGATTCTGTAGATCGTTGCACTGAAACACAGCCAGGTAAAAGATAACAGAGCAAAAGAGCTGATCATAAATGCTGAAGAGGGTATGTGATATGGTGCAAGGCACTCATTTCCAATTCAACTGATACGAGCACATTGATCTAGAGCTGCGTTCATGCTTAAAGCCACTTCTCAGGAACATGTTCATTCCCGAGTAACTTGGCAGCTTTCAAGCCTTTCACTCCTGTGCTGTGTGAGAGAGTCTCTCGAAAAGAGTAAGGGGACTGCTAGCTGCACATGCATTTCTACGTTGAAAACACTGTATGGGCAAAGTGAGGTAGTAGGCTGTTGCCTCTCTTCTTCCTGGGGCTACGCTTTTCTGATGGAAAAAGTACCTAGGAGAAAACTCTACTGTGGAAGCTCATTGCGCTTCAAGGATCACAAAGTGCTAGCTAGGCTAGCATTCCCTCCGTTGCTGACGGGAAATCATTTCCGTAGCTCTTGGGCTATGACACGCGCCAGAGATCCTATATTGCAGCAAGGTTCTTGGACAGGATGCTGACAAGAGTACGTACTATGTGACACACCACTGCTTGCATCTCCTACTGAAATGAGAACATTGCTAACACGTCAAATAGTGTGGATGGCTTTTGTAGAGAACACTTTTCGCACGACTTGATATAATTCCTGAATGGTGCAGGGGAGCGCAAAGTCTTCCCTGCTGTATTCTCAGAGTGGAATGAGTGGCCTGGTAGGCCCATGGCGTACTTTTAGCTTCTTCCTCTTTGAATGCTTCACGAACGGGTGGAGTCCGAGGGACGTAGTATAGTCTCCATGGTTTCTGAGGCTACAGTCTTCTTCTCCCATCACATCTACTACCGAAATGCCAACATTGAGAAGACGTGGAACACTGAGACGGCTTTGGAGAAAAACCCGCTTCCTACGAAATAGGTTGATTCCCGAGTGAGTTTGAGGAGCAAACAAATCTTCACGAACGTATTATCTTCCACTGGGAGCCCCACAGGCTACTCTGACATTCATATTCCCTTAGATCTTCAGAGACTTGGAGGCCAGGTCGCGTAGCGTGGCCCAGCGGCCTTCCAACGTCCAGATACGCTTTCCTCGCAGAACGCAGAGTTTGGCGAAAACAGTGGTAGCCAAGCTTACTCTCGGGCACAGTTGGCATAGTCCTGTGCTTCCGTTCACTCATTTGCTTTGGGGAACGTGATTGCACAAGTCTGTGCCTAGCAAAGTTACCGCCAAGGTGATCATACAGAAAACCCATTGAAACGACCTGCTAAATTGGTGGCTTCTAGCGGCATCCCACACATTTCGCACTCTACTGAAACGAGTCCATTGACCTAGTGTTACCCGCTGGAGATGAAGTCTTCTAATAAGGCACTTGTACGAAACATCCTGATTCCCTCGTTGTTTGGAAGCTTTCCATGAATTCCTTGCTGTTCTATCAGAAGGAAATTCAATCGAATAGAGTCAGTGGGCTGTGAGCTTCATGGGCATATCTACGTTCGAGAAACAGTTTTGTCCACAAGACATAGTAGTGAGTAGCTGCAGGAGATCTTCGGCCTCTGCTATTCTCCTGGAAAACATAGAGCGGCGTAAAGCCCACACTCGCAGCTCATTGTCCTGCGCAGGTCTGAAACTGCTATGCTCCTGTTCATTCACTACGGATTGAAAATGATTTCAGTAGCATTTAGTTTAGGACACAACCCACAGCTCGGATATATCAGAAGATTTCTGTTTAAAGATAGAGTTAGGGTTAGGGCTAGCATTACGATTACGGTAAGGATAAGCTTTATTATTAGGGTAGGGATAGGGATAGGGATACGGATAGCGATAGGGTTAGGGTTAGGGTTAGGGTTAGCGTTAGCGTTAGGGTTAGGGATAGGGATAGGTTTAGCATTAGCGTTTGGGTTAACGTTACATATAGGTTTAGGGCCAGGGCTAAAGCTAGATGACGGCCACAGGTAGAGGAGTGTGTGTCCTAGAAGATCGTGCATTTCATAGCTCTCTTAGTTCTTCTTTGCTTTCATTGAGTCCGTTGAGGACGAGAAAGTGATTCTGTAGATCGTTGCACTGAAACACAGCCAGGTAAAAGATAACAGAGCAAAAGAGCTGATCATAAGTGCTGAAGAGGGTATGTGATATGGTGCAAGGCACTCATTTCCAATTCAACTGATACGAGCACATTGATCTAGACCTGCGTTCATGCTTAAAGCCACTTCTCAGGAACATGTTCATTCCCGAGTAACTTGGCAGCTTTCAAACCGTTCACTCCTGTGCTGTGTGAGAGAGTCACTCGAATAGAGTAAGGGGACTGCTAGCTGCACATGCATTTCTACGTTGAAAACACTGTATGGGCAAAGTGAGGTAGTAGGCTGTTGCCTCTCTTCTTCCTGGGGCTACGCTTTTCTGATGGAAAAAGTACCTAGGAGAAAACTCTACTGTGGAAGCTCATTCCGCTTCAAGGATCACAAAGTGCTAGCTAGGCTAGCATTCCCTCCGTTGCTGACGGGAAATCATTTCCGTAGCTCTTGGGCTATGACACGCGCCAGAGATCCTATATTGCAGCAAGGTTCTTGGACAGGATGCTGACAAGAGTACGTACTATGTGACACACCACTGCTTGCATCTCCTACTGAAATGAGAACATTGCTAACACGTCAAATAGTGTGGATGGCTTTTGTAGAGAACACTTTTCGCACGACTTGATATAATTCCTGAATGGTGCAGGGGAGCGCAAAGTCTTCCCTGCTGTATTCTCAGAGTGGAATGAGTGGCCTGGTAGGCCCATGGCGTACTTTTAGCTTCTTCCTCTTTGAATGATTCACGAACGGGTGGAGTCCGAGGGACGTAGTATAGTCTCCATGGTTTCTGAGGCTACAGTCTTCTTCTCCCATCACAACTACTACCGAAATGCCAACATTGAGAAGACGTGGAACACTGAGACGGCTTTGGAGAAAAACCCGCTTCCTACGAAATAGGTTGATTCCCGAGTGAGTTTGAGGAGCAAACAAATCTTCACGAACGTATTATCTTCCACTGGGAGCCCCACAGGCTACTCTGACATTCATATTCCCTTAGATCTTCAGAGACTTGTAGGCCAGGTCGCGTAGCGTGGCCCAGCGGCCTTCCAACTTCCGGATACGCTTTCCTCGCAGAACGCAGAGTTTGGCGAAAACAGTGGTAGCCAAGCTTACTCTCGGGCACAGTTGGCATAGTCCTGTGCTTCCGTTCACTCATTTGCTTTGGGGAACGTGATTGCACAAGTCTGTGCCTAGCAAAGTTACCGCCAAGGTGATCATACAGAAAACCCATTGAAACGACCTGCTAAATTGGTGGCTTCTAGCGGCATCCCACACGTTTCGCACTCTACTGAAACGAGTCCATTGACCTAGTGTTACCCGCTGGAGATGAAGTCTTCTAATAAGGCACTTGTACGAAACATCCTGATTCCCTCGTTGTTTGGAAGCTTTCCATGAATTCCTTGCTGTTCTATCAGAAGGAAATTCAATCGAATAGAGTCAGTGGGCTGTGAGCTTCATGGGCATATCTACGTTCGAGAAACAGTTTTGTCCACAAGACATAGTAGTGAGTAGCTGCAGGAGATCTTCGGCCTCTGCTATTCTCCTGGAAAACATAGAGCGGCGTAAAGCCCACACTCGCAGCTCATTGTCCTGCGAAGGTCTGAAACTGCTATGCTCCTGTTCATTCACTACGGATTGAAAATGATTTCAGTAGCATTTAGTTTAGGACACAACCCACAGCTCGGATATATCAGAAGATTTCTGTTTAAAGATAGAGTTAGGGTTAGGGCTAGCATTACGATTACGGTAAGGATAAGCTTTATTATTAGGGTAGGGATAGGGATAGGGATACGGATAGGGATAGGGTTAGGGTTAGGGTTAGGGTTAGCGTTAGCGTTAGGGTTAGGGATAGGGATAGGTTTAGCATTAGCGTTTGGGTTAACGTTACATATAGGTTTAGGGCCAGGGCTAAAGCTAGATGACGGCCACAGGTAGAGGAGTGTGTGTCCTAGAAGATCGTGCATTTCATAGCTCTCTTAGTTCTTCTTTGCTTTCATTGAGTCCGTTGAGGACGAGAAAGTGATTCTGTAGATCGTTGCACTGAAACACAGCCAGGTAAAAGATAACAGAGCAAAAGAGCTGATCATAAGTGCTGAAGAGGGTATGTGATATGGTGCAAGGCACTCATTTCCAATTCAACTGATACGAGCACATTGATCTAGACCTGCGTTCATGCTTAAAGCCACTTCTCAGGAACATGTTCATTCCCGAGTAACTTGGCAGCTTTCAAACCGTTCACTCCTGTGCTGTGTGAGAGAGTCACTCGAATAGAGTAAGGGGACTGCTAGCTGCACATGCATTTCTACGTTGAAAACACTGTATGGGCAAAGTGAGGTAGTAGGCTGTTGCCTCTCTTCTTCCTGGGGCTACGCTTTTCTGATGGAAAAAGTACCTAGGAGAAAACTCTACTGTGGAAGCTCATTCCGCTTCAAGGATCACAAAGTGCTAGCTAGGCTAGCATTCCCTCCGTTGCTGACGGGAAATCATTTCCGTAGCTCTTGGGCTATGACACGCGCCAGAGATCCTATATTGCAGCAAGGTTCTTGGACAGGATGCTGACAAGAGTACGTACTATGTGACACACCACTGCTTGCATCTCCTACTGAAATGAGAACATTGCTAACACGTCAAATAGTGTGGATGGCTTTTGTAGAGAACACTTTTCGCACGACTTGATATAATTCCTGAATGGTGCAGGGGAGCGCAAAGTCTTCCCTGCTGTATTCTCAGAGTGGAATGAGTGGCCTGGTAGGCCCATGGCGTACTTTTAGCTTCTTCCTCTTTGAATGATTCACGAACGGGTGGAGTCCGAGGGACGTAGTATAGTCTCCATGGTTTCTGAGGCTACAGTCTTCTTCTCCCATCACAACTACTACCGAAATGCCAACATTGAGAAGACGTGGAACACTGAGACGGCTTTGGAGAAAAACCCGCTTCCTACGAAATAGGTTGATTCCCGAGTGAGTTTGAGGAGCAAACAAATCTTCACGAACGTATTATCTTCCACTGGGAGCCCCACAGGCTACTCTGACATTCATATTCCCTTAGATCTTCAGAGACTTGGAGGCCAGGTCGCGTAGCGTGGCCCAGCGGCCTTCCAACGTCCGGATACGCTTTCCTCGCAGAACGCAGAGTTTGGCGAAAACAGTGGTAGCCAAGCTTACTCTCGGGCACAGTTGGCATAGTCCTGTGCTTCCGTTCACTCATTTGCTTTGGGGAACGTGATTGCACAAGTCTGTGCCTAGCAAAGTTACCGCCAAGGTGATCATACAGAAAACCCATTGAAACGACCTGCTAAATTGGTGGCTTCTAGCGGCATCCCACACGTTTCGCACTCTACTGAAACGAGTCCATTGACCTAGTGTTACCCGCTGGAGATGAAGTCTTCTAATAAGGCACTTGTACGAAACATCCTGATTCCCTCGTTGTTTGGAAGCTTTCCATGAATTCCTTGCTGTTCTATCAGAAGGAAATTCAATCGAATAGAGTCAGTGGGCTGTGAGCTTCATGGGCATATCTACGTTCGAGAAACAGTTTTGTCCACAAGACATAGTAGTGAGTAGCTGCAGGAGATCTTCGGCCTCTGCTATTCTCCTGGAAAACATAGAGCGGCGTAAAGCCCACACTCGCAGCTCATTGTCCTGCGAAGGTCTGAAACTGCTATGCTCCTGTTCATTCACTACGGATTGAAAATGATTTCAGTAGCATTTAGTTTAGGACACAACCCACAGCTCGGATATATCAGAAGATTTCTGTTTAAAGATAGAGTTAGGGTTAGGGCTAGCATTACGATTACGGTAAGGATAAGCTTTATTATTAGGGTAGGGATAGGGATAGGGATACGGATAGCGATAGGGTTAGGGTTAGGGTTAGGGTTAGCGTTAGCGTTAGGGTTAGGGATAGGGATAGGTTTAGCATTAGCGTTTGGGTTAACGTTACATATAGGTTTAGGGCCAGGGCTAAAGCTAGATGACGGCCACAGGTAGAGGAGTGTGTGTCCTAGAAGATCGTGCATTTCATAGCTCTCTTAGTTCTTCTTTGCTTTCACTGAGTCCGTTGAGGACGAGAAAGTGATTCTGTAGATCGTTGCACTGAAACACAGCCAGGTAAAAGATAACAGAGCAAAAGAGCTGATCATAAGTGCTGAAGAGGGTATGTGATATGGTGCAAGGCACTCATTTCCAATTCAACTGATACGAGCACATTGATCTAGAGCTGCGTTCATGCTTAAAGCCACTTCTCAGGAACATGTTCATTCCCGAGTAACTTGGCAGCTTTCAAGCCGTTCACTCCTGTGCTGTGTGAGAGAGTCACTCGAATAGAGTAAGGGGACTGCTAGCTGCACATGCATTTCTACGTTGAAAACACTGTATGGGCAAAGTGAGGTAGTAGGCTGTTGCCTCTCTTCTTCCTGGGGCTACGCTTTTCTGATGGAAAAAGTACCTAGGAGAAAACTCTACTGTGGAAGCTCATTCCGCTTCAAGGATCACAAAGTGCTAGCTAGGCTAGCATTCCCTCCGTTGCTGACGGGAAATCATTTCCGTAGCTCTTGGGCTATGTCACGCGCCAGAGATCCTATATTGCAGCAAGGTTCTTGGACAGGATGCTGACAAGAGTACGTACTATGTGACACACCACTGCTTGCATCTCCTACTGAAATGAGAACATTGCTAACACGTCAAATAGTGTGGGTGGCTTTTGTTGAGAACACTTTTCGCACGACTTGATATAATTCCTGAATGGTGCAGGGGAGCGCAAAGTCTTCCCTGCTGTATTCTCAGAGTGGAATGAGTGGCCTGGTAGGCCCATGGCGTACTTTTAGCTTCTTCCTCTTTGAATGCTTCACGAACGGGTGGAGTCCGAGGGACGTAGTATAGTCTCCATGGTTTCTGAGGCTACAGTCTTCTTCTCCCATCACAACTACTACCGAAATGCCAACATTGAGAAGACGTGGAACACTGAGACGGCTTTGGAGAAAAACCCGCTTCCTACGAAATAGGTTGATTCCCGAGTGAGTTTGAGGAGCAAACAAATCTTCACGAACGTATTATCTTCCACTGGGAGCCCCACAGGCTACTCTGACATTCATATTCCCTTAGATCTTCAGAGACTTGGAGGCCAGGTCGCGTAGCGTGGCCCAGCGGCCTTCCAACGTCCGGATACGCTTTCCTCGCAGAACGCAGAGTTTGGCGAAAACAGTGGTAGCCAAGCTTACTCTCGGGCACAGTTGGCATAGTCCTGTGCTTCCGTTCACTCATTTGCTTTGGGGAACGTGATTGCACAAGTCTGTGCCTAGCAAAGTTACCGCCAAGGTGATCATACAGAAAACCCATTGAAACGACCTGCTAAATTGGTGGCTTCTAGCGGCATCCCACACGTTTCGCACTCTACTGAAACGAGTCCATTGACCTAGTGTTACCCGCTGGAGATGAAGTCTTCTAATAAGGCACTTGTACGAAACATCCTGATTCCCTCGTTGTTTGGAAGCTTTCCATGAATTCCTTGCTGTTCTATCAGAAGGAAATTCAATCGAATAGAGTCAGTGGGCTGTGAGCTTCATGGGCATATCTACGTTCGAGAAACAGTTTTGTCCACAAGACATAGTAGTGAGTAGCTGCAGGAGATCTTCGGCCTCTGCTATTCTCCTGGAAAACATAGAGCGGCGTAAAGCCCACACTCGCAGCTCATTGTCCTGCGAAGGTATGAAACTGCTATGCTCCTGTTCATTCACTACGGATTGAAAATGATTTCAGTAGCATTTAGTTTAGGACACAACCCACAGCTCGGATATATCAGAAGATTTCTGTTTAAAGATAGAGTTAGGGTTAGGGCTAGCATTACGATTACGGTAAGGATAAGCTTTATTATTAGGGTAGGGATAGGGATAGGGATACGGATAGGGATAGGGTTAGGGTTAGGGTTAGGGTTAGCGTTAGCGTTAGGGTTAGGGATAGGGATAGGTTTAGCATTAGCGTTTGGGTTAACGTTACATATAGGTTTAGGGCCAGGGCTAAAGCTAGATGACGGCCACAGGTAGAGGAGTGTGTGTCCTAGAAGATCGTGCATTTCATAGCTCTCTTAGTTCTTCTTTGCTTTCACTGAGTCCGTTGAGGACGAGAAAGTGATTCTGTAGATCGTTGCACTGAAACACAGCCAGGTAAAAGATAACAGAGCAAAAGAGCTGATCATAAGTGCTGAAGAGGGTATGTGATATGGTGCAAGGCACTCATTTCCAATTCAACTGATACGAGCACATTGATCTAGAGCTGCGTTCATGCTTAAAGCCACTTCTCAGGAACATGTTCATTCCCGAGTAACTTGGCAGCTTTCAAACCGTTCACTCCTGTGCTGTGTGAGAGAGTCACTCGAATAGAGTAAGGGGACTGCTAGCTGCACATGCATTTCTACGTTGAAAACACTGTATGGGCAAAGTGAGGTAGTAGGCTGTTGCCTCTCTTCTTCCTGGGGCTACGCTTTTCTGATGGAAAAAGTACCTAGGAGAAAACTCTACTGTGGAAGCTCATTGCGCTTCAAGGATCACAAAGTGCTAGCTAGGCTAGCATTCCCTCCGTTGCTGACGGGAAATCATTTCCGTAGCTCTTGGGCTATGACACGCGCCAGAGATCCTATATTGCAGCAAGGTTCTTGGACAGGATGCTGACAAGAGTACGTACTATGTGACACACCACTGCTTGCATCTCCTACTGAAATGAGAACATTGCTAACACGTCAAATAGTGTGGATGGCTTTTGTAGAGAACACTTTTCGCACGACTTGATATAATTCCTGAATGGTGCAGGGGAGCGCAAAGTCTTCCCTGCTGTATTCTCAGAGTGGAATGAGTGGCCTGGTAGGCCCATGGCGTACTTTTAGCTTCTTCCTCTTTGAATGCTTCACGAACGGGTGGAGTCCGAGGGACGTAGTATAGTCTCCATGGTTTCTGAGGCTACAGTCTTCTTCTCCCATCACATCTACTACCGAAATGCCAACATTGAGAAGACGTGGAACACTGAGACGGCTTTGGAGAAAAACCCGCTTCCTACGAAATAGGTTGATTCCCGAGTGAGTTTGAGGAGCAAACAAATCTTCACGAACGTATTATCTTCCACTGGGAGCCCCACAGGCTACTCTGACATTCATATTCCCTTAGATCTTCAGAGACTTGGAGGCCAGGTCGCGTAGCGTGGCCCAGCGGCCTTCCAACGTCCAGATACGCTTTCCTCGCAGAACGCAGAGTTTGGCGAAAACAGTGGTAGCCAAGCTTACTCTCGGGCACAGTTGGCATAGTCCTGTGCTTCCGTTCACTCATTTGCTTTGGGGAACGTGATTGCACAAGTCTGTGCCTAGCAAAGTTACCGCCAAGGTGATCATACAGAAAACCCATTGAAACGACCTGCTAAATTGGTGGCTTCTAGCGGCATCCCACACATTTCGCACTCTACTGAAACGAGTCCATTGACCTAGTGTTACCCGCTGGAGATGAAGTCTTCTAATAAGGCACTTGTACGAAACATCCTGATTCCCTCGTTGTTTGGAAGCTTTCCATGAATTCCTTGCTGTTCTATCAGAAGGAAATTCAATCGAATAGAGTCAGTGGGCTGTGAGCTTCATGGGCATATCTACGTTCGAGAAACAGTTTTGTCCACAAGACATAGTAGTGAGTAGCTGCAGGAGATCTTCGGCCTCTGCTATTCTCCTGGAAAACATAGAGCGGCGTAAAGCCCACACTCGCAGCTCATTGTCCTGCGCAGGTCTGAAACTGCTATGCTCCTGTTCATTCACTACGGATTGAAAATGATTTCAGTAGCATTTAGTTTAGGACACAACCCACAGCTCGGATATATCAGAAGATTTCTGTTTAAAGATAGAGTTAGGGTTAGGGCTAGCATTACGATTACGGTAAGGATAAGCTTTATTATTAGGGTAGGGATAGGGATAGGGATAGGGATAGGGATAGGGTTAGGGTTAGGGTTAGGGTTAGCGTTAGCGTTAGGGTTAGGGATAGGGATAGGTTTAGCATTAGCGTTTGGGTTAACGTTACATATAGGTTTAGGGCCAGGGCTAAAGCTAGATGACGGCCACAGGTAGAGGAGTGTGTGTCCTAGAAGATCGTGCATTTCATAGCTCTCTTAGTTCTTCTTTGCTTTCATTGAGTCCGTTGAGGACGAGAAAGTGATTCTGTAGATCGTTGCACTGAAACACAGCCAGGTAAAAGATAACAGAGCAAAAGAGCTGATCATAAGTGCTGAAGAGGGTATGTGATATGGTGCAAGGCACTCATTTCCAATTCAACTGATACGAGCACATTGATCTAGACCTGCGTTCATGCTTAAAGCCACTTCTCAGGAACATGTTCATTCCCGAGTAACTTGGCAGCTTTCAAACCGTTCACTCCTGTGCTGTGTGAGAGAGTCACTCGAATAGAGTAAGGGGACTGCTAGCTGCACATGCATTTCTACGTTGAAAACACTGTATGGGCAAAGTGAGGTAGTAGGCTGTTGCCTCTCTTCTTCCTGGGGCTACGCTTTTCTGATGGAAAAAGTACCTAGGAGAAAACTCTACTGTGGAAGCTCATTCCGCTTCAAGGATCACAAAGTGCTAGCTAGGCTAGCATTCCCTCCGTTGCTGACGGGAAATCATTTCCGTAGCTCTTGGGCTATGACACGCGCCAGAGATCCTATATTGCAGCAAGGTTCTTGGACAGGATGCTGACAAGAGTACGTACTATGTGACACACCACTGCTTGCATCTCCTACTGAAATGAGAACATTGCTAACACGTCAAATAGTGTGGATGGCTTTTGTAGAGAACACTTTTCGCACGACTTGATATAATTCCTGAATGGTGCAGGGGAGCGCAAAGTCTTCCCTGCTGTATTCTCAGAGTGGAATGAGTGGCCTGGTAGGCCCATGGCGTACTTTTAGCTTCTTCCTCTTTGAATGATTCACGAACGGGTGGAGTCCGAGGGACGTAGTATAGTCTCCATGGTTTCTGAGGCTACAGTCTTCTTCTCCCATCACAACTACTACCGAAATGCCAACATTGAGAAGACGTGGAACACTGAGACGGCTTTGGAGAAAAACCCGCTTCCTACGAAATAGGTTGATTCCCGAGTGAGTTTGAGGAGCAAACAAATCTTCACGAACGTATTATCTTCCACTGGGAGCCCCACAGGCTACTCTGACATTCATATTCCCTTAGATCTTCAGAGACTTGGAGGCCAGGTCGCGTAGCGTGGCCCAGCGGCCTTCCAACGTCCGGATACGCTTTCCTCGCAGAACGCAGAGTTTGGCGAAAACAGTGGTAGCCAAGCTTACTCTCGGGCACAGTTGGCATAGTCCTGTGCTTCCGTTCACTCATTTGCTTTGGGGAACGTGATTGCACAAGTCTGTGCCTAGCAAAGTTACCGCCAAGGTGATCATACAGAAAACCCATTGAAACGACCTGCTAAATTGGTGGCTTCTAGCGGCATCCCACACGTTTCGCACTCTACTGAAACGAGTCCATTGACCTAGTGTTACCCGCTGGAGATGAAGTCTTCTAATAAGGCACTTGTACGAAACATCCTGATTCCCTCGTTGTTTGGAAGCTTTCCATGAATTCCTTGCTGTTCTATCAGAAGGAAATTCAATCGAATAGAGTCAGTGGGCTGTGAGCTTCATGGGCATATCTACGTTCGAGAAACAGTTTTGTCCACAAGACATAGTAGTGAGTAGCTGCAGGAGATCTTCGGCCTCTGCTATTCTCCTGGAAAACATAGAGCGGCGTAAAGCCCACACTCGCAGCTCATTGTCCTGCGAAGGTCTGAAACTGCTATGCTCCTGTTCATTCACTACGGATTGAAAATGATTTCAGTAGCATTTAGTTTAGGACACAACCCACAGCTCGGATATATCAGAAGATTTCTGTTTAAAGATAGAGTTAGGGTTAGGGCTAGCATTACGATTACGGTAAGGATAAGCTTTATTATTAGGGTAGGGATAGGGATAGGGATACGGATAGCGATAGGGTTAGGGTTAGGGTTAGGGTTAGCGTTAGCGTTAGGGTTAGGGATAGGGATAGGTTTAGCATTAGCGTTTGGGTTAACGTTACATATAGGTTTAGGGCCAGGGCTAAAGCTAGATGACGGCCACAGGTAGAGGAGTGTGTGTCCTAGAAGATCGTGCATTTCATAGCTCTCTTAGTTCTTCTTTGCTTTCACTGAGTCCGTTGAGGACGAGAAAGTGATTCTGTAGATCGTTGCACTGAAACACAGCCAGGTAAAAGATAACAGAGCAAAAGAGCTGATCATAAGTGCTGAAGAGGGTATGTGATATGGTGCAAGGCACTCATTTCCAATTCAACTGATACGAGCACATTGATCTAGAGCTGCGTTCATGCTTAAAGCCACTTCTCAGGAACATGTTCATTCCCGAGTAACTTGGCAGCTTTCAAGCCGTTCACTCCTGTGCTGTGTGAGAGAGTCACTCGAATAGAGTAAGGGGACTGCTAGCTGCACATGCATTTCTACGTTGAAAACACTGTATGGGCAAAGTGAGGTAGTAGGCTGTTGCCTCTCTTCTTCCTGGGGCTACGCTTTTCTGATGGAAAAAGTACCTAGGAGAAAACTCTACTGTGGAAGCTCATTCCGCTTCAAGGATCACAAAGTGCTAGCTAGGCTAGCATTCCCTCCGTTGCTGACGGGAAATCATTTCCGTAGCTCTTGGGCTATGTCACGCGCCAGAGATCCTATATTGCAGCAAGGTTCTTGGACAGGATGCTGACAAGAGTACGTACTATGTGACACACCACTGCTTGCATCTCCTACTGAAATGAGAACATTGCTAACACGTCAAATAGTGTGGGTGGCTTTTGTTGAGAACACTTTTCGCACGACTTGATATAATTCCTGAATGGTGCAGGGGAGCGCAAAGTCTTCCCTGCTGTATTCTCAGAGTGGAATGAGTGGCCTGGTAGGCCCATGGCGTACTTTTAGCTTCTTCCTCTTTGAATGATTCACGAACGGGTGGAGTCCGAGGGACGTAGTATAGTCTCCATGGTTTCTGAGGCTACAGTCTTCTTCTCCCATCACAACTACTACCGAAATGCCAACATTGAGAAGACGTGGAACACTGAGACGGCTTTGGAGAAAAACCCGCTTCCTACGAAATAGGTTGATTCCCGAGTGAGTTTGAGGAGCAAACAAATCTTCACGAACGTATTATCTTCCACTGGGAGCCCCACAGGCTACTCTGACATTCATATTCCCTTAGATCTTCAGAGACTTGGAGGCCAGGTCGCGTAGCGTGGCCCAGCGGCCTTCCAACGTCCGGATACGCTTTCCTCGCAGAACGCAGAGTTTGGCGAAAACAGTGGTAGCCAAGCTTACTCTCGGGCACAGTTGGCATAGTCCTGTGCTTCCGTTCACTCATTTGCTTTGGGGAACGTGATTGCACAAGTCTGTGCCTAGCAAAGTTACCGCCAAGGTGATCATACAGAAAACCCATTGAAACGACCTGCTAAATTGGTGGCTTCTAGCGGCATCCCACACGTTTCGCACTCTACTGAAACGAGTCCATTGACCTAGTGTTACCCGCTGGAGATGAAGTCTTCTAATAAGGCACTTGTACGAAACATCCTGATTCCCTCGTTGTTTGGAAGCTTTCCATGAATTCCTTGCTGTTCTATCAGAAGGAAATTCAATCGAATAGAGTCAGTGGGCTGTGAGCTTCATGGGCATATCTACGTTCGAGAAACAGTTTTGTCCACAAGACATAGTAGTGAGTAGCTGCAGGAGATCTTCGGCCTCTGCTATTCTCCTGGAAAACATAGAGCGGCGTAAAGCCCACACTCGCAGCTCATTGTCCTGCGAAGGTCTGAAACTGCTATGCTCCTGTTCATTCACTACGGATTGAAAATGATTTCAGTAGCATTTAGTTTAGGACACAACCCACAGCTCGGATATATCAGAAGATTTCTGTTTAAAGATAGAGTTAGGGTTAGGGCTAGCATTACGATTACGGTAAGGATAAGCTTTATTATTAGGGTAGGGATAGGGATAGGGATACGGATAGGGATAGGGTTAGGGTTAGGGTTAGGGTTAGCGTTAGCGTTAGGGTTAGGGATAGGGATAGGTTTAGCATTAGCGTTTGGGTTAACGTTACATATAGGTTTAGGGCCAGGGCTAAAGCTAGATGACGGCCACAGGTAGAGGAGTGTGTGTCCTAGAAGATCGTGCATTTCATAGCTCTCTTAGTTCTTCTTTGCTTTCACTGAGTCCGTTGAGGACGAGAAAGTGATTCTGTAGATCGTTGCACTGAAACACAGCCAGGTAAAAGATAACAGAGCAAAAGAGCTGATCATAAGTGCTGAAGAGGGTATGTGATATGGTGCAAGGCACTCATTTCCAATTCAACTGATACGAGCACATTGATCTAGAGCTGCGTTCATGCTTAAAGCCACTTCTCAGGAACATGTTCATTCCCGAGTAACTTGGCAGCTTTCAAACCGTTCACTCCTGTGCTGTGTGAGAGAGTCACTCGAATAGAGTAAGGGGACTGCTAGCTGCACATGCATTTCTACGTTGAAAACACTGTATGGGCAAAGTGAGGTAGTAGGCTGTTGCCTCTCTTCTTCCTGGGGCTACGCTTTTCTGATGGAAAAAGTACCTAGGAGAAAACTCTACTGTGGAAGCTCATTCCGCTTCAAGGATCACAAAGTGCTAGCTAGGCTAGCATTCCCTCCGTTGCTGACGGGAAATCATTTCCGTAGCTCTTGGGCTATGTCACGCGCCAGAGATCCTATATTGCAGCAAGGTTCTTGGACAGGATGCTGACAAGAGTACGTACTATGTGACACACCACTGCTTGCATCTCCTACTGAAATGAGAACATTGCTAACACGTCAAATAGTGTGGGTGGCTTTTGTTGAGAACACTTTTCGCACGACTTGATATAATTCCTGAATGGTGCAGGGGAGCGCAAAGTCTTCCCTGCTGTATTCTCAGAGTGGAATGAGTGGCCTGGTAGGCCCATGGCGTACTTTTAGCTTCTTCCTCTTTGAATGCTTCACGAACGGGTGGAGTCCGAGGGACGTAGTATAGTCTCCATGGTTTCTGAGGCTACAGTCTTCTTCTCCCATCACATCTACTACCGAAATGCCAACATTGAGAAGACGTGGAACACTGAGACGGCTTTGGAGAAAAACCCGCTTCCTACGAAATAGGTTGATTCCCGAGTGAGTTTGAGGAGCAAACAAATCTTCACGAACGTATTATCTTCCACTGGGAGCCCCACAGGCTACTCTGACATTCATATTCCCTTAGATCTTCAGAGACTTGGAGGCCAGGTCGCGTAGCGTGGCCCAGCGGCCTTCCAACGTCCGGATACGCTTTCCTCGCAGAACGCAGAGTTTGGCGAAAACAGTGGTAGCCAAGCTTACTCTCGGGCACAGTTGGCATAGTCCTGTGCTTCCGTTCACTCATTTGCTTTGGCGAACGTGATTGCACAAGTCTGTGCCTAGCAAAGTTACCGCCAAGGTGATCATACAGAAAACCCATTGAAACGACCTGCTAAATCGGTGGCTTCTAGCGGCATCCCACACATTTCGCACTCTACTGAAACGAGTCCATTGACCTAGTGTTACCCGCTGGAGATGAAGTCTTCTAATAAGGCACTTGTACGAAACATCCTGATTCCCTCGTTGTTTGGAAGCTTTCCATGAATTCCTTGCTGTTCTATCAGAAGGAAATTCAATCGAATAGAGTCAGTGGGCTGTGAGCTTCATGGGCATATCTACGTTCGAGAAACAGTTTTGTCCACAAGACATAGTAGTGAGTAGCTGCAGGAGATCTTCGGCCTCTGCTATTCTCCTGGAAAACATAGAGCGGCGAAAAGCCCACACTCGCAGCTCATTGTCCTGCGAAGGTCTGAAACTGCTATGCTCCTGTTCATTCACTACGGATTGAAAATGATTTCAGTAGCATTTAGTTTAGGACACAACCCACAGCTCGGATATATCAGAAGATTTCTGTTTAAAGATAGAGTTAGGGTTAGGGCTAGCATTACGATTACGGTAAGGATAAGCTTTATTATTAGGGTAGGGATAGGGATAGGGATAGGGATAGGGTTAGGGTTAGGGTTAGGGTTAGAGATAGGGTTAGGGTTAGGGTTAGGGTTAGGGTTAGCGTTAGCGTTAGCGTTAGGGTTAGGGATAGGGATAGGTTTAGCATTAGCGTTTGGGTTAACGTTACATATAGGTTTAGGGCCAGGGCTAAAGCTAGATGACGGCCACAGGTAGAGGAGTGTGCGTTCTAGAAGATCGTGCATTTCATAGCTCTCTTAGTTCTTCTGTGCTTTCATTGAGTCCGTTGAGGACGAGAAAGTGATTCTGTAGATCGTTGCACTGAAACACAGCCAGGTAAAAGATAACAGAGCAAAAGAGCTGATCATAAGTGCTGAAGAGGGTATGTGATATGGTGCAAGGCACTCATTTCCAATTCAACTGATACGAGCACATTGATCTAGAGCTGCGTTCATGCTTAAAGCCACTTCTCAGGAACATGTTCATTCCCGAGTAACTTGGCAGCTTTCAAACCGTTCACTCCTGTGCTGTGTGAGAGAGTCACTCGAATAGAGTAAGGGGACTGCTAGCTGCACATGCATTTCTACGTTGAAAACACTATATGGGCAAGGTGAGGTAGTAGGCTGTTGCCTCTCTTCTTCCTGGGGCTACGCTTTTCTGATGGAAAAAGTACCTAGGAGAAAACTCTACTGTGGAAGCTCATTCCGCTTCAAGGATCACAAAGTGCTAGCTAGGCTAGCATTCCCTCCCTTGCTGACGGGAAATCATTTCCGTAGCTCTTGGGCTATGACACGCGCCAGAGATCCTATATTGCAGCAAGGTTCTTGGACAGGATGCTGACAAGAGTACGTACTATGTGACACACCACTGCTTTCATCTCCTACTGAAATGAGAACATTGCTAACACGTCAAATAGTGTGGATGGCTTTTGTTGAGAACACTTTTCGCACGACTTGATATAATTCCTGAATGGTGCAGGGGAGCGCATAGTCCTCCCTGCTGTATTCTCAGAGTGGAATGAGTGGCCTGGTAGGCCCATGGCGTACTTTTAGCTTCTTCCTCTTTGAATGCTTCACGAACGGGTGGAGTCCGAGGGACGTAGTATAGTCTCCATGGTTTCTGAGGCTACAGTCTTCTTCTCCCATCACATCTACTACCGAAATGCCAACATTGAGAAGACGTGGAACACTGAGACGGCTTTGGAGAAAAACCCGCTTCCTACGAAATAGGTTGATTCCCGAGTGAGTTTGAGGAGCAAACAAATCTTCACGAACGTATTATCTTCCACTGGGAGCCCCACAGGCTACTCTGACATTCATATTCCCTTAGATCTTCAGAGACTTGGAGGCCAGGTCGCGTAGCGTGGCCCAGCGGCCTTCCAACGTCCGGATACGCTTTCCTCGCAGAACGCAGAGTTTGGCGAAAACAGTGGTAGCCAAGCTTACTCTCGGGCACAGTTGGCATAGTCCTGTGCTTCCGTTCACTCATTTGCTTTGGGGAACGTGATTGCACAAGTCTGTGCCTAGCAAAGTTACCGCCAAGGTGATCATACAGAAAACCCATTGAAACGACCTGCTAAATTGGTGGCTTCTAGCGGCATCCCACACATTTCGCACTCTACTGAAACGAGTCCATTGACCTAGTGTTACCCGCTGGAGATGAAGTCTTCTAATAAGGCACTTGTACGAAACATCCTGATTCCCTCGTTGTTTGGAAGCTTTCCATGAATTCCTTGCTGTTCTATCAGAAGGAAATTCAATCGAATAGAGTCAGTGGGCTGTGAGCTTCATGGGCATATCTACGTTCGAGAAACAGTTTTGTCCACAAGACATAGTAGTGAGTAGCTGCAGGAGATCTTCGGCCTCTGCTATTCTCCTGGAAAACATAGAGCGGCGTAAAGCCCACACTCGCAGCTCATTGTCCTGCGCAGGTCTGAAACTGCTATGCTCCTGTTCATTCACTACGGATTGAAAATGATTTCAGTAGCATTTAGTTTAGGACACAACCCACAGCTCGGATATATCAGAAGATTTCTGTTTAAAGATAGAGTTAGGGTTAGGGCTAGCATTACGATTACGGTAAGGATAAGCTTTATTATTAGGGTAGGGATAGGGATAGGGATAGGGATAGGGATAGGGATAGGGTTAGGGTTAGGGTTAGGGTTAGCGTTAGCGTTAGGGTTAGGGATAGGGATAGGTTTAGCATTAGCGTTTGGGTTAACGTTACATATAGGTTTAGGGCCAGGGCTA
Organism: Desmodus rotundus; assembly: GCF_022682495.2. Classification (NCBI taxonomy): domain Eukaryota; kingdom Metazoa; phylum Chordata; class Mammalia; order Chiroptera; family Phyllostomidae; genus Desmodus; species Desmodus rotundus. Next base: position 59,560,471 of record NC_071395.1, read on the forward strand.
AAGCTAGATGACGGCCACAGGTAGAGGAGTGTGTGTCCTAGAAGATCTTGCATTTCATAGCTCTCTTAGTTCTTCTTTGCTTTCACTGAGTCCGTTGAGGACGAGAAAGTGATTCTGTAGATCGTTGCACTGAAACACAGCCAGGTAAAAGATAACAGAGCAAAAGAGCTGATCATAAGTGCTGAAGAGGGTATGTGATATGGTGCAAGGCACTCATTTCCAATTCAACTGATACGAGCACATTGATCTAGAGCTGCGTTCATGCTTAAAGCCACTTCTCAGGAACATGTTCATTCCCGAGTAACTTGGCAGCTTTCAAACCGTTCACTCCTGTGCTGTGTGAGAGAGTCACTCGAATAGAGTAAGGGGACTGCTAGCTGCACATGCATTTCTACGTTGAAAACACTGTATGGGCAAAGTGAGGTAGTAGGCTGTTGCCTCTCTTCTTCCTGGGGCTACGCTTTTCTGATGGAAAAAGTACCTAGGAGAAAACTCTACTGTGGAAGCTCATTCCGCTTCAAGGATCACAAAGTGCTAGCTAGGCTAGCACTCCCTCCGTTGCTGACGGGAAATCATTTCCGTAGCTCTTGGGCTATGACACGCGCCAGAGATCCTATATTGCAGCAAGGTTCTTGGACAGGATGCTGACAAGAGTACGTACTATGTGACACACCACTGCTTGCATCTCCTACTGAAATGAGAACATTGCTAACACGTCAAATAGTGTGGATGGCTTTTGTAGAGAACACTTTTCGCACGACTTGATATAATTCCTGAATGGTGCAGGGGAGCGCAAAGTCTTCCCTGCCGTATTCTCAGAGTGGAATGAGTGGCCTGGTAGGCCCATGGCGTACTTTTAGCTTCTTCCTCTTTGAATGATTCACGAACGGGTGGAGTCCGAGGGACGTAGTATAGTCTCCATGGTTTCTGAGGCTACAGTCTTCTTCTCCCATCACAACTACTACCGAAATGCCAACATTGAGAAGACGTGGAACACTGAGACGGCTTTGGAGAAAAACCCGCTTCCTACGAAATAGGTTGATTCCCGAGTGAGTTTGAGGAGCAAACAAATCTTCACGAACGTATTATCTTCCACTGGGAGCCCCACAGGCTACTCTGACATTCATATTCCCTTAGATCTTCAGAGACTTGGAGGCCAGGTCGCGTAGCGTGGCCCAGCGGCCTTCCAACGTCCGGATACGCTTTCCTCGCAGAACGCAGAGTTTGGCGAAAACAGTGGTAGCCAAGCTTACTCTCGGGCACAGTTGGCATAGTCCTGTGCTTCCGTTCACTCATTTGCTTTGGGGAACGTGATTGCACAAGTCTGTGCCTAGCAAAGTTACCGCCAAGGTGATCATACAGAAAACCCATTGAAACGACCTGCTAAATCGGTGGCTTCTAGCGGCATCCCACACGTTTCGCACTCTACTGAAACGAGTCCATTGACCTAGTGTTACCCGCTGGAGATGAAGTCTTCTAATAAGGCACTTGTACGAAACATCCTGATTCCCTCGTTGTTTGGAAGCTTTCCATGAATTCCTTGCTGTTCTATCAGAAGGAAATTCAATCGAATAGAGTCAGTGGGCTGTGAGCTTCATGGGCATATCTACGTTCGAGAAACAGTTTTGTCCACAAGACATAGTAGTGAGTAGCTGCAGGAGATCTTCGGCCTCTGCTATTCTCCTGGAAAACATAGAGCCGCGAAAAGCCCACACTCGCAGCTCATTGTCCTGCGCAGGTCTGAAACTGCTATGCTCCTGTTCATTCACTACGGATTGAAAATGATTTCAGTAGCATTTAGTTTAGGACACAACCCACAGCTCGGATATATCAGAAGATTTCTGTTTAAAGATAGAGTTAGGGTTAGGGCTAGCATTACGATTACGGTAAGGATAAGCTTTATTATTAGGGTAGGGATAGGGATAGGGATACGGATAGGGATAGGGTTAGGGTTAGGGTTAGGGTTAGCGTTAGCGTTAGGGTTAGGGATAGGGATAGGTTTAGCATTAGCGTTTGGGTTAACGTTACATATAGGTTTAGGGCCAGGGCTAAAGCTAGATGACGGCCACAGGTAGAGGAGTGTGTGTCCTAGAAGATCGTGCATTTCATAGCTCTCTTAGTTCTTCTTTGCTTTCACTGAGTCCGTTGAGGACGAGAAAGTGATTCTGTAGATCGTTGCACTGAAACACAGCCAGGTAAAAGATAACAGAGCAAAAGAGCTGATCATAAGTGCTGAAGAGGGTATGTGATATGGTGCAAGGCACTCATTTCCAATTCAACTGATACGAGCACATTGATCTAGAGCTGCGTTCATGCTTAAAGCCACTTCTCAGGAACATGTTCATTCCCGAGTAACTTGGCAGCTTTCAAGCCGTTCACTCCTGTGCTGTGTGAGAGAGTCACTCGAATAGAGTAAGGGGACTGCTAGCTGCACATGCATTTCTACGTTGAAAACACTGTATGGGCAAAGTGAGGTAGTAGGCTGTTGCCTCTCTTCTTCCTGGGGCTACGCTTTTCTGATGGAAAAAGTACCTAGGAGAAAACTCTACTGTGGAAGCTCATTCCGCTTCAAGGATCACAAAGTGCTAGCTAGGCTAGCATTCCCTCCGTTGCTGACGGGAAATCATTTCCGTAGCTCTTGGGCTATGTCACGCGCCAGAGATCCTATATTGCAGCAAGGTTCTTGGACAGGATGCTGACAAGAGTACGTAGTATGTGACACACCACTGCTTTCATCTCCTACTGAAATGAGAACATTGCTAACACGTCAAATAGTGTGGATGGCTTTTGTTGAGAACACTTTTCGCACGACTTGATATAATTCCTGAATGGTGCAGGGGAGCGCATAGTCCTCCCTGCTGTATTCTCAGAGTGGAATGAGTGGCCTGGTAGGCCCATGGCGTACTTTTAGCTTCTTCCTCTTTGAATGCTTCACGAACGGGTGGAGTCCGAGGGACGTAGTATAGTCTCCATGGTTTCTGAGGCTACAGTCTTCTTCTCCCATCACATCTACTACCGAAATGCCAACATTGAGAAGACGTGGAACACTGAGACGGCTTTGGAGAAAAACCCGCTTCCTACGAAATAGGTTGATTCCCGAGTGAGTTTGAGGAGCAAACAAATCTTCACGAACGTATTATCTTCCACTGGGAGCCCCACAGGCTACTCTGACATTCATATTCCCTTAGATCTTCAGAGACTTGGAGGCCAGGTCGCGTAGCGTGGCCCAGCGGCCTTCCAACGTCCGGATACGCTTTCCTCGCAGAACGCAGAGTTTGGCGAAAACAGTGGTAGCCAAGCTTACTCTCGGGCACAGTTGGCATAGTCCTGTGCTTCCGTTCACTCATTTGCTTTGGGGAACGTGATTGCACAAGTCTGTGCCTAGCAAAGTTACCGCCAAGGTGATCATACAGAAAACCCATTGAAACGACCTGCTAAATTGGTGGCTTCTAGCGGCATCCCACACATTTCGCACTCTACTGAAACGAGTCCATTGACCTAGTGTTACCCGCTGGAGATGAAGTCTTCTAATAAGGCACTTGTACGAAACATCCTGATTCCCTCGTTGTTTGGAAGCTTTCCATGAATTCCTTGCTGTTCTATCAGAAGGAAATTCAATCGAATAGAGTCAGTGGGCTGTGAGCTTCATGGGCATATCTACGTTCGAGAAACAGTTTTGTCCACAAGACATAGTAGTGAGTAGCTGCAGGAGATCTTCGGCCTCTGCTATTCTCCTGGAAAACATAGAGCGGCGTAAAGCCCACACTCGCAGCTCATTGTCCTGCGCAGGTCTGAAACTGCTATGCTCCTGTTCATTCACTACGGATTGAAAATGATTTCAGTAGCATTTAGTTTAGGACACAACCCACAGCTCGGATATATCAGAAGATTTCTGTTTAAAGATAGAGTTAGGGTTAGGGCTAGCATTACGATTACGGTAAGGATAAGCTTTATTATTAGGGTAGGGATAGGGATAGGGATAGGGATAGGGATAGGGATAGGGTTAGGGTTAGGGTTAGGGTTAGCGTTAGCGTTAGGGTTAGGGATAGGGATAGGTTTAGCATTAGCGTTTGGGTTAACGTTACATATAGGTTTAGGGCCAGGGCTAAAGCTAGATGACGGCCACAGGTAGAGGAGTGTGTGTCCTAGAAGATCTTGCATTTCATAGCTCTCTTAGTTCTTCTTTGCTTTCACTGAGTCCGTTGAGGACGAGAAAGTGATTCTGTAGATCGTTGCACTGAAACACAGCCAGGTAAAAGATAACAGAGCAAAAGAGCTGATCATAAGTGCTGAAGAGGGTATGTGATATGGTGCAAGGCACTCATTTCCAATTCAACTGATACGAGCACATTGATCTAGAGCTGCGTTCATGCTTAAAGCCACTTCTCAGGAACATGTTCATTCCCGAGTAACTTGGCAGCTTTCAAACCGTTCACTCCTGTGCTGTGTGAGAGAGTCACTCGAATAGAGTAAGGGGACTGCTAGCTGCACATGCATTTCTACGTTGAAAACACTGTATGGGCAAAGTGAGGTAGTAGGCTGTTGCCTCTCTTCTTCCTGGGGCTACGCTTTTCTGATGGAAAAAGTACCTAGGAGAAAACTCTACTGTGGAAGCTCATTCCGCTTCAAGGATCACAAAGTGCTAGCTAGGCTAGCACTCCCTCCGTTGCTGACGGGAAATCATTTCCGTAGCTCTTGGGCTATGACACGCGCCAGAGATCCTATATTGCAGCAAGGTTCTTGGACAGGATGCTGACAAGAGTACGTACTATGTGACACACCACTGCTTGCATCTCCTACTGAAATGAGAACATTGCTAACACGTCAAATAGTGTGGATGGCTTTTGTAGAGAACACTTTTCGCACGACTTGATATAATTCCTGAATGGTGCAGGGGAGCGCAAAGTCTTCCCTGCCGTATTCTCAGAGTGGAATGAGTGGCCTGGTAGGCCCATGGCGTACTTTTAGCTTCTTCCTCTTTGAATGATTCACGAACGGGTGGAGTCCGAGGGACGTAGTATAGTCTCCATGGTTTCTGAGGCTACAGTCTTCTTCTCCCATCACAACTACTACCGAAATGCCAACATTGAGAAGACGTGGAACACTGAGACGGCTTTGGAGAAAAACCCGCTTCCTACGAAATAGGTTGATTCCCGAGTGAGTTTGAGGAGCAAACAAATCTTCACGAACGTATTATCTTCCACTGGGAGCCCCACAGGCTACTCTGACATTCATATTCCCTTAGATCTTCAGAGACTTGGAGGCCAGGTCGCGTAGCGTGGCCCAGCGGCCTTCCAACGTCCGGATACGCTTTCCTCGCAGAACGCAGAGTTTGGCGAAAACAGTGGTAGCCAAGCTTACTCTCGGGCACAGTTGGCATAGTCCTGTGCTTCCGTTCACTCATTTGCTTTGGGGAACGTGATTGCACAAGTCTGTGCCTAGCAAAGTTACCGCCAAGGTGATCATACAGAAAACCCATTGAAACGACCTGCTAAATCGGTGGCTTCTAGCGGCATCCCACACGTTTCGCACTCTACTGAAACGAGTCCATTGACCTAGTGTTACCCGCTGGAGATGAAGTCTTCTAATAAGGCACTTGTACGAAACATCCTGATTCCCTCGTTGTTTGGAAGCTTTCCATGAATTCCTTGCTGTTCTATCAGAAGGAAATTCAATCGAATAGAGTCAGTGGGCTGTGAGCTTCATGGGCATATCTACGTTCGAGAAACAGTTTTGTCCACAAGACATAGTAGTGAGTAGCTGCAGGAGATCTTCGGCCTCTGCTATTCTCCTGGAAAACATAGAGCGGCGTAAAGCCCACACTCGCAGCTCATTGTCCTGCGCAGGTCTGAAACTGCTATGCTCCTGTTCATTCACTACGGATTGAAAATGATTTCAGTAGCATTTAGTTTAGGACACAACCCACAGCTCGGATATATCAGAAGATTTCTGTTTAAAGATAGAGTTAGGGTTAGGGCTAGCATTACGATTACGGTAAGGATAAGCTTTATTATTAGGGTAGGGATAGGGATAGGGATACGGATAGCGATAGGGTTAGGGTTAGGGTTAGGGTTAGCGTTAGCGTTAGGGTTAGGGATAGGGATAGGTTTAGCATTAGCGTTTGGGTTAACGTTACATATAGGTTTAGGGCCAGGGCTAAAGCTAGATGACGGCCACAGGTAGAGGAGTGTGTGTCCTAGAAGATCGTGCATTTCATAGCTCTCTTAGTTCTTCTTTGCTTTCACTGAGTCCGTTGAGGACGAGAAAGTGATTCTGTAGATCGTTGCACTGAAACACAGCCAGGTAAAAGATAACAGAGCAAAAGAGCTGATCATAAGTGCTGAAGAGGGTATGTGATATGGTGCAAGGCACTCATTTCCAATTCAACTGATACGAGCACATTGATCTAGAGCTGCGTTCATGCTTAAAGCCACTTCTCAGGAACATGTTCATTCCCGAGTAACTTGGCAGCTTTCAAGCCGTTCACTCCTGTGCTGTGTGAGAGAGTCACTCGAATAGAGTAAGGGGACTGCTAGCTGCACATGCATTTCTACGTTGAAAACACTGTATGGGCAAAGTGAGGTAGTAGGCTGTTGCCTCTCTTCTTCCTGGGGCTACGCTTTTCTGATGGAAAAAGTACCTAGGAGAAAACTCTACTGTGGAAGCTCATTCCGCTTCAAGGATCACAAAGTGCTAGCTAGGCTAGCATTCCCTCCGTTGCTGACGGGAAATCATTTCCGTAGCTCTTGGGCTATGTCACGCGCCAGAGATCCTATATTGCAGCAAGGTTCTTGGACAGGATGCTGACAAGAGTACGTAGTATGTGACACACCACTGCTTGCATCTCCTACTGAAATGAGAACATTGCTAACACGTCAAATAGTGTGGATGGCTTTTGTTGAGAACACTTTTCGCACGACTTGATATAATTCCTGAATGGTGCAGGGGAGCGCATAGTCCTCCCTGCTGTATTCTCAGAGTGGAATGAGTGGCCTGGTAGGCCCATGGCGTACTTTTAGCTTCTTCCTCTTTGAATGCTTCACGAACGGGTGGAGTCCGAGGGACGTAGTATAGTCTCCATGGTTTCTGAGGCTACAGTCTTCTTCTCCCATCACATCTACTACCGAAATGCCAACATTGAGAAGACGTGGAACACTGAGACGGCTTTGGAGAAAAACCCGCTTCCTACGAAATAGGTTGATTCCCGAGTGAGTTTGAGGAGCAAACAAATCTTCACGAATGTATTATCTTCCACTGGGAGCCCCACAGGCTACTCTGACATTCATATTCCCTTAGATCTTCAGAGACTTGGAGGCCAGGTCGCGTAGCGTGGCCCAGCGGCCTTCCAACGTCCGGATATGCTTTCCTCGCAGAACACAGAGTTTGGCGAAAACAGTGGTAGCCAAGCTTACTCTCGGGCAGAGTTGGCATAGTCCTGTGCTTCCGTTCACTCATTTGCTTTGGGGAACGTGATTGCACAAGTCTGTGCCTAGCAAAGTTACCGCCAAGGTGATCATACAGAAAACCCATTGAAACGACCTGCTAAATCGGTGGCTTCTAGCGGCATCCCACACATTTCGCACTCTACTGAAACGAGTCCATTGACCTAGTGTTACCCGCTGGAGATGAAGTCTTCTAATAAGGCACTTGTACGAAACATACTGATTCCCTCGTTGTTTGGAAGCTTTCCATGAATTCCTTGCTGTTCTATCAGAAGGAAATTCAATCGAATAGAGTCAGTGGGCTGTGAGCTTCATGGGCATATCTACGTTCGAGAAACAGTTTTGTCCAGAAGACATAGTAGTGAGTAGCTGCAGGAGATCTTCGGCCTCTGCTATTCTCCTGGAAAACATAGAGCGGCGTAAAGCCCACACTCGCAGCTCATTGTCCTGTGAAGGTCTGAAACTGCTATGCTCCTGTTCATTCACTACGGATTGAAAATGATTTCAGTAGCATTTAGTTTAGGACACAACCCACAGCTCGGATATATCAGAAGATTTCTGTTTAAAGATAGAGTTAGGGTTAGGGCTAGCATTACGATTACGGTAAGGATAAGCTTTATTATTAGGGTAGGGATAGGGATAGGGATAGGGATAGGGATAGGGTTACGGTTAGGGTTAGGGTTAGCGTTAGCGTTAGGGTTAGGGATAGGGATAGGTTTAGCATTAGCGTTTGGGTTAACGTTACATATAGGTTTAGGGCCAGGGCTAAAGCTAGATGACGGTCACAGGTAGAGGAGTGTGTGTCCTAGAAGATCGTGCATTTCATAGCTCTCTTAGTTCTTCTGTGCTTTCATTGAGTCCGTTGTGGACGAGAAAGTGATTCTGTAGATCGTTGCACTGAAACACAGCCAGGTAAAAGATAACAGAGCAAAAGAGCTGATCATAAATGCTGAAGAGGGTATGTGATATGGTGCAAGGCACTCATTTCCAATTCAACTGATACGAGCACATTGATCTAGAGCTGCGTTCATGCTTAAAGCCACTTCTCAGGAACATGTTCATTCCCGAGTAACTTGGCAGCTTTCAAGCCTTTCACTCCTGTGCTGTGTGAGAGAGTCTCTCGAAAAGAGTAAGGGGACTGCTAGCTGCACATGCATTTCTACGTTGAAAACACTGTATGGGCAAAGTGAGGTAGTAGGCTGTTGCCTCTCTTCTTCCTGGGGCTACGCTTTTCTGATGGAAAAAGTACCTAGGAGAAAACTCTACTGTGGAAGCTCATTGCGCTTCAAGGATCACAAAGTGCTAGCTAGGCTAGCATTCCCTCCGTTGCTGACGGGAAATCATTTCCGTAGCTCTTGGGCTATGACACGCGCCAGAGATCCTATATTGCAGCAAGGTTCTTGGACAGGATGCTGACAAGAGTACGTACTATGTGACACACCACTGCTTGCATCTCCTACTGAAATGAGAACATTGCTAACACGTCAAATAGTGTGGATGGCTTTTGTAGAGAACACTTTTCGCACGACTTGATATAATTCCTGAATGGTGCAGGGGAGCGCAAAGTCTTCCCTGCTGTATTCTCAGAGTGGAATGAGTGGCCTGGTAGGCCCATGGCGTACTTTTAGCTTCTTCCTCTTTGAATGCTTCACGAACGGGTGGAGTCCGAGGGACGTAGTATAGTCTCCATGGTTTCTGAGGCTACAGTCTTCTTCTCCCATCACATCTACTACCGAAATGCCAACATTGAGAAGACGTGGAACACTGAGACGGCTTTGGAGAAAAACCCGCTTCCTACGAAATAGGTTGATTCCCGAGTGAGTTTGAGGAGCAAACAAATCTTCACGAACGTATTATCTTCCACTGGGAGCCCCACAGGCTACTCTGACATTCATATTCCCTTAGATCTTCAGAGACTTGGAGGCCAGGTCGCGTAGCGTGGCCCAGCGGCCTTCCAACGTCCAGATACGCTTTCCTCGCAGAACGCAGAGTTTGGCGAAAACAGTGGTAGCCAAGCTTACTCTCGGGCACAGTTGGCATAGTCCTGTGCTTCCGTTCACTCATTTGCTTTGGGGAACGTGATTGCACAAGTCTGTGCCTAGCAAAGTTACCGCCAAGGTGATCATACAGAAAACCCATTGAAACGACCTGCTAAATTGGTGGCTTCTAGCGGCATCCCACACATTTCGCACTCTACTGAAACGAGTCCATTGACCTAGTGTTACCCGCTGGAGATGAAGTCTTCTAATAAGGCACTTGTACGAAACATCCTGATTCCCTCGTTGTTTGGAAGCTTTCCATGAATTCCTTGCTGTTCTATCAGAAGGAAATTCAATCGAATAGAGTCAGTGGGCTGTGAGCTTCATGGGCATATCTACGTTCGAGAAACAGTTTTGTCCACAAGACATAGTAGTGAGTAGCTGCAGGAGATCTTCGGCCTCTGCTATTCTCCTGGAAAACATAGAGCGGCGTAAAGCCCACACTCGCAGCTCATTGTCCTGCGCAGGTCTGAAACTGCTATGCTCCTGTTCATTCACTACGGATTGAAAATGATTTCAGTAGCATTTAGTTTAGGACACAACCCACAGCTCGGATATATCAGAAGATTTCTGTTTAAAGATAGAGTTAGGGTTAGGGCTAGCATTACGATTACGGTAAGGATAAGCTTTATTATTAGGGTAGGGATAGGGATAGGGATAGGGATAGGGATAGGGATAGGGTTAGGGTTAGGGTTAGGGTTAGCGTTAGCGTTAGGGTTAGGGATAGGGATAGGTTTAGCATTAGCGTTTGGGTTAACGTTACATATAGGTTTAGGGCCAGGGCTAAAGCTAGATGACGGCCACAGGTAGAGGAGTGTGTGTCCTAGAAGATCGTGCATTTCATAGCTCTCTTAGTTCTTCTTTGCTTTCATTGAGTCCGTTGAGGACGAGAAAGTGATTCTGTAGATCGTTGCACTGAAACACAGCCAGGTAAAAGATAACAGAGCAAAAGAGCTGATCATAAGTGCTGAAGAGGGTATGTGATATGGTGCAAGGCACTCATTTCCAATTCAACTGATACGAGCACATTGATCTAGAGCTGCGTTCATGCTTAAAGCCACTTCTCAGGAACATGTTCATTCCCGAGTAACTTGGCAGCTTTCAAACCGTTCACTCCTGTGCTGTGTGAGAGAGTCACTCGAATAGAGTAAGGGGACTGCTAGCTGCACATGCATTTCTACGTTGAAAACACTGTATGGGCAAAGTGAGGTAGTAGGCTGTTGCCTCTCTTCTTCCTGGGGCTACGCTTTTCTGATGGAAAAAGTACCTAGGAGAAAACTCTACTGTGGAAGCTCATTCCGCTTCAAGGATCACAAAGTGCTAGCTAGGCTAGCATTCCCTCCGTTGCTGACGGGAAATCATTTCCGTAGCTCTTGGGCTATGACACGCGCCAGAGATCCTATATTGCAGCAAGGTTCTTGGACAGGATGCTGACAAGAGTACGTACTATGTGACACACCACTGCTTGCATCTCCTACTGAAATGAGAACATTGCTAACACGTCAAATAGTGTGGATGGCTTTTGTAGAGAACACTTTTCGCACGACTTGATATAATTCCTGAATGGTGCAGGGGAGCGCAAAGTCTTCCCTGCTGTATTCTCAGAGTGGAATGAGTGGCCTGGTAGGCCCATGGCGTACTTTTAGCTTCTTCCTCTTTGAATGATTCACGAACGGGTGGAGTCCGAGGGACGTAGTATAGTCTCCATGGTTTCTGAGGCTACAGTCTTCTTCTCCCATCACAACTACTACCGAAATGCCAACATTGAGAAGACGTGGAACACTGAGACGGCTTTGGAGAAAAACCCGCTTCCTACGAAATAGGTTGATTCCCGAGTGAGTTTGAGGAGCAAACAAATCTTCACGAACGTATTATCTTCCACTGGGAGCCCCACAGGCTACTCTGACATTCATATTCCCTTAGATCTTCAGAGACTTGGAGGCCAGGTCGCGTAGCGTGGCCCAGCGGCCTTCCAACGTCCGGATACGCTTTCCTCGCAGAACGCAGAGTTTGGCGAAAACAGTGGTAGCCAAGCTTACTCTCGGGCACAGTTGGCATAGTCCTGTGCTTCCGTTCACTCATTTGCTTTGGGGAACGTGATTGCACAAGTCTGTGCCTAGCAAAGTTACCGCCAAGGTGATCATACAGAAAACCCATTGAAACGACCTGCTAAATTGGTGGCTTCTAGCGGCATCCCACACATTTCGCACTCTACTGAAACGAGTCCATTGACCTAGTGTTACCCGCTGGAGATGAAGTCTTCTAATAAGGCACTTGTACGAAACATCCTGATTCCCTCGTTGTTTGGAAGCTTTCCATGAATTCCTTGCTGTTCTATCAGAAGGAAATTCAATCGAATAGAGTCAGTGGGCTGTGAGCTTCATGGGCATATCTACGTTCGAGAAACAGTTTTGTCCACAAGACATAGTAGTGAGTAGCTGCAGGAGATCTTCGGCCTCTGCTATTCTCCTGGAAAACATAGAGCGGCGTAAAGCCCACACTCGCAGCTCATTGTCCTGCGCAGGTCTGAAACTGCTATGCTCCTGTTCATTCACTACGGATTGAAAATGATTTCAGTAGCATTTAGTTTAGGACACAACCCACAGCTCGGATATATCAGAAGATTTCTGTTTAAAGATAGAGTTAGGGTTAGGGCTAGCATTACGATTACGGTAAGGATAAGCTTTATTATTAGGGTAGGGATAGGGATAGGGATAGGGATAGGGATAGGGATAGGGTTAGGGTTAGGGTTAGGGTTAGCGTTAGCGTTAGGGTTAGGGATAGGGATAGGTTTAGCATTAGCGTTTGGGTTAACGTTACATATAGGTTTAGGGCCAGGGCTAAAGCTAGATGACGGGCACAGGTAGAGGAGTGTGTGTCCTAGAAGATCGTGCATTTCATAGCTCTCTTAGTTCTTCTTTGCTTTCATTGAGTCCGTTGAGGACGAGAAAGTGATTCTGTAGATCGTTGCACTGAAACACAGCCAGGTAAAAGATAACAGAGCAAAAGAGCTGATCATAAGTGCTGAAGAGGGTATGTGATATGGTGCAAGGCACTCATTTCCAATTCAACTGATACGAGCACATTGATCTAGAGCTGCGTTCATGCTTAAAGCCACTTCTCAGGAACATGTTCATTCCCGAGTAACTTGGCAGCTTTCAAACCGTTCACTCCTGTGCTGTGTGAGAGAGTCTCTCGAATAGAGTAAGGGGACTGCTAGCTGCACATGCATTTCTACGTTGAAAACACTGTATGGGCAAAGTGAGGTAGTAGGCTGTTGCCTCTCTTCTTCCTGGGGCTACGCTTTTCTGATGGAAAAAGTACCTAGGAGAAAACTCTACTGTGGAAGCTCATTCCGCTTCAAGGATCACAAAGTGCTAGCTAGGCTAGCATTCCCTCCGTTGCTGACGGGAAATCATTTCCGTAGCTCTTGGGCTATGACACGCGCCAGAGATCCTATATTGCAGCAAGGTTCTTGGACAGGATGCTGACAAGAGTACGTACTATGTGACACACCACTGCTTGCATCTCCTACTGAAATGAGAACATTGCTAACACGTCAAATAGTGTGGATGGCTTTTGTAGAGAACACTTTTCGCACGACTTGATATAATTCCTGAATGGTGCAGGGGAGCGCAAAGTCTTCCCTGCTGTATTCTCAGAGTGGAATGAGTGGCCTGGTAGGCCCATGGCGTACTTTTAGCTTCTTCCTCTTTGAATGATTCACGAACGGGTGGAGTCCGAGGGACGTAGTATAGTCTCCATGGTTTCTGAGGCTACAGTCTTCTTCTCCCATCACAACTACTACCGAAATGCCAACATTGAGAAGACGTGGAACACTGAGACGGCTTTGGAGAAAAACCCGCTTCCTACGAAATAGGTTGATTCCCGAGTGAGTTTGAGGAGCAAACAAATCTTCACGAACGTATTATCTTCCACTGGGAGCCCCACAGGCTACTCTGACATTCATATTCCCTTAGATCTTCAGAGACTTGGAGGCCAGGTCGCGTAGCGTGGCCCAGCGGCCTTCCAACGTCCGGATACGCTTTCCTCGCAGAACGCAGAGTTTGGCGAAAACAGTGGTAGCCAAGCTTACTCTCTCTCGGGCACAGTTGGCATAGTCCTGTGCTTCCGTTCACTCATTTGCTTTGGGGAACGTGATTGCACAAGTCTGTGCCTAGCAAAGTTACCGCCAAGGTGATCATACAGAAAACCCATTGAAACGACCTGCTAAATTGGTGGCTTCTAGCGGCATCCCACACGTTTCGCACTCTACTGAAACGAGTCCATTGACCTAGTGTTACCCGCTGGAGATGAAGTCTTCTAATAAGGCACTTGTACGAAACATCCTGATTCCCTCGTTGTTTGGAAGCTTTCCATGAATTCCTTGCTGTTCTATCAGAAGGAAATTCAATCGAATAGAGTCAGTGGGCTGTGAGCTTCATGGGCATATCTACGTTCGAGAAACAGTTTTGTCCACAAGACATAGTAGTGAGTAGCTGCAGGAGATCTTCGGCCTCTGCTATTCTCCTGGAAAACATAGAGCGGCGTAAAGCCCACACTCGCAGCTCATTGTCCTGCGAAGGTCTGAAACTGCTATGCTCCTGTTCATTCACTACGGATTGAAAATGATTTCAGTAGCATTTAGTTTAGGACACAACCCACAGCTCGGATATATCAGAAGATTTCTGTTTAAAGATAGAGTTAGGGTTAGGGCTAGCATTACGATTACGGTAAGGATAAGCTTTATTATTAGGGTAGGGATAGGGATAGGGATACGGATAGGGATAGGGTTAGGGTTAGGGTTAGGGTTAGCGTTAGCGTTAGGGTTAGGGATAGGGATAGGTTTAGCATTAGCGTTTGGGTTAACGTTACATATAGGTTTAGGGCCAGGGCTAAAGCTAGATGACGGCCACAGGTAGAGGAGTGTGTGTCCTAGAAGATCGTGCATTTCATAGCTCTCTTAGTTCTTCTTTGCTTTCACTGAGTCCGTTGAGGACGAGAAAGTGATTCTGTAGATCGTTGCACTGAAACACAGCCAGGTAAAAGATAACAGAGCAAAAGAGCTGATCATAAGTGCTGAAGAGGGTATGTGATATGGTGCAAGGCACTCATTTCCAATTCAACTGATACGAGCACATTGATCTAGAGCTGCGTTCATGCTTAAAGCCACTTCTCAGGAACATGTTCATTCCCGAGTAACTTGGCAGCTTTCAAACCGTTCACTCCTGTGCTGTGTGAGAGAGTCACTCGAATAGAGTAAGGGGACTGCTAGCTGCACATGCATTTCTACGTTGAAAACACTGTATGGGCAAAGTGAGGTAGTAGGCTGTTGCCTCTCTTCTTCCTGGGGCTACGCTTTTCTGATGGAAAAAGTACCTAGGAGAAAACTCTACTGTGGAAGCTCATTCCGCTTCAAGGATCACAAAGTGCTAGCTAGGCTAGCATTCCCTCCGTTGCTGACGGGAAATCATTTCCGTAGCTCTTGGGCTATGTCACGCGTCAGAGATCCTATATTGCAGCAAGGTTCTTGGACAGGATGCTGACAAGAGTACGTACTATGTGACACACCACTGCTTGCATCTCCTACTGAAATGAGAACATTGCTAACACGTCAAATAGTGTGGGTGGCTTTTGTTGAGAACACTTTTCGCACGACTTGATATAATTCCTGAATGGTGCAGGGGAGCGCAAAGTCTTCCCTGCTGTATTCTCAGAGTGGAATGAGTGGCCTGGTAGGCCCATGGCGTACTTTTAGCTTCTTCCTCTTTGAATGCTTCACGAACGGGTGGAGTCCGAGGGACGTAGTATAGTCTCCATGGTTTCTGAGGCTACAGTCTTCTTCTCCCATCACATCTACTACCGAAATGCCAACATTGAGAAGACGTGGAACACTGAGACGGCTTTGGAGAAAAACCCGCTTCCTACGAAATAGGTTGATTCCCGAGTGAGTTTGAGGAGCAAACAAATCTTCACGAACGTATTATCTTCCACTGGGAGCCCCACAGGCTACTCTGACATTCATATTCCCTTAGATCTTCAGAGACTTGGAGGCCAGGTCGCGTAGCGTGGCCCAGCGGCCTTCCAACGTCCGGATACGCTTTCCTCGAAGAACACAGAGTTTGGCGAAAACAGTGGTAGCCAAGCTTACTCTCGGGCACAGTTGGCATAGTCCTGTGCTTCCGTTCACTCATTTGCTTTGGGGAACGTGATTGCACAAGTCTGTGCCTAGCAAAGTTACCGCCAAGGTGATCATACAGAAAACCCATTGAAACGACCTGCTAAATCGGTGGCTTCTAGCGGCATCCCACACATTTCGCACTCTACTGAAACGAGTCCATTGACCTAGTGTTACCCGCTGGAGATGAAGTCTTCTAATAAGGCACTTGTACGAAACATCCTGATTCCCTCGTTGTTTGGAAGCTTTCCATGAATTCCTTGCTGTTCTATCAGAAGGAAATTCAATCGAATAGAGTCAGTGGGCTGTGAGCTTCATGGGCATATCTACGTTCCAGAAACAGTTTTGTCCACAAGACATAGTAGTGAGTAGCTGCAGGAGATCTTCGGCCTCTGCTATTCTCCTGGAAAACATAGAGCGGCGTAAAGCCCACACTCGCAGCTCATTGTCCTGCGCAGGTCTGAAACTGCTATGCTCCTGTTCATTCACTACGGATTGAAAATGATTTCAGTAGCATTTAGTTTAGGACACAACCCACAGCTCGGATATATCAGAAGATTTCTGTTTAAAGATAGAGTTAGGGTTAGGGCTAGCATTACGATTACGGTAAGGATAAGCTTTATTATTAGGGTAGGGATAGGGATAGGGATAGGGATAGGGATAGGGATAGGGTTAGGGTTAGGGTTAGGGTTAGCGTTAGCGTTAGGGTTAGGGATAGGGATAGGTTTAGCATTAGCGTTTCGGTTAACGTTACATATAGGTTTAGGGCCAGGGCTAAAGCTAGATGACGGCCACAGGTAGAGGAGTGTGTGTCCTAGAAGATCGTGCATTTCATAGCTCTCTTAGTTCTTCTTTGCTTTCATTGAGTCCGTTGAGGACGAGAAAGTGATTCTGTAGATCGTTGCACTGAAACACAGCCAGGTAAAAGATAACAGAGCAAAAGAGCTGATCATAAGTGCTGAAGATGGTATGTGATATGGTGCAAGGCACTCATTTCCAATTCAACTGATACGAGCACATTGATCTAGAGCTGCGTTCATGCTTAAAGCCACTTCTCAGGAACATGTTCATTCCCGAGTAACTTGGCAGCTTTCAAACCGTTCACTCCTGTGCTGTGTGAGAGAGTCACTCGAATAGAGTAAGGGGACTGCTAGCTGCACATGCATTTCTACGTTGAAAACACTGTATGGGCAAAGTGAGGTAGTAGGCTGTTGCCTCTCTTCTTCCTGGGGCTACGCTTTTCTGATGGAAAAAGTACCTAGGAGAAAACTCTACTGTGGAAGCTCATTCCGCTTCAAGGATCACAAAGTGCTAGCTAGGCTAGCATTCCCTCCGTTGCTGACGGGAAATCATTTCCGTAGCTCTTGGGCTATGACACGCGCCAGAGATCCTATATTGCAGCAAGGTTCTTGGACAGGATGCTGACAAGAGTACGTACTATGTGACACACCACTGCTTGCATCTCCTACTGAAATGAGAACATTGCTAACACGTCAAATAGTGTGGATGGCTTTTGTAGAGAACACTTTTCGCACGACTTGATATAATTCCTGAATGGTGCAGGGGAGCGCAAAGTCTTCCCTGCCGTATTCTCAGAGTGGAATGAGTGGCCTGGTAGGCCCATGGCGTACTTTTAGCTTCTTCCTCTTTGAATGATTCACGAACGGGTGGAGTCCGAGGGACGTAGTATAGTCTCCATGGTTTCTGAGGCTACAGTCTTCTTCTCCCATCACAACTACTACCGAAATGCCAACATTGAGAAGACGTGGAACACTGAGACGGCTTTGGAGAAAAACCCGCTTCCTACGAAATAGGTTGATTCCCGAGTGAGTTTGAGGAGCAAACAAATCTTCACGAACGTATTATCTTCCACTGGGAGCCCCACAGGCTACTCTGACATTCATATTCCCTTAGATCTTCAGAGACTTGGAGGCCAGGTCGCGTAGCGTGGCCCAGCGGCCTTCCAACGTCCGGATACGCTTTCCTCGCAGAACGCAGAGTTTGGCGAAAACAGTGGTAGCCAAGCTTACTCTCGGGCACAGTTGGCATAGTCCTGTGCTTCCGTTCACTCATTTGCTTTGGGGAACGTGATTGCACAAGTCTGTGCCTAGCAAAGTTACCGCCAAGGTGATCATACAGAAAACCCATTGAAACGACCTGCTAAATTGGTGGCTTCTAGCGGCATCCCACACGTTTCGCACTCTACTGAAACGAGTCCATTGACCTAGTGTTACCCGCTGGAGATGAAGTCTTCTAATAAGGCACTTGTACGAAACATCCTGATTCCCTCGTTGTTTGGAAGCTTTCCATGAATTCCTTGCTGTTCTATCAGAAGGAAATTCAATCGAATAGAGTCAGTGGGCTGTGAGCTTCATGGGCATATCTACGTTCGAGAAACAGTTTTGTCCACAAGACATAGTAGTGAGTAGCTGCAGGAGATCTTCGGCCTCTGCTATTCTCCTGGAAAACATAGAGCGGCGTAAAGCCCACACTCGCAGCTCATTGTCCTGCGAAGGTCTGAAACTGCTATGCTCCTGTTCATTCACTACGGATTGAAAATGATTTCAGTAGCATTTAGTTTAGGACACAACCCACAGCTCGGATATATCAGAAGATTTCTGTTTAAAGATAGAGTTAGGGTTAGGGCTAGCATTACGATTACGGTAAGGATAAGCTTTATTATTAGGGTAGGGATAGGGATAGGGATACGGATAGGGATAGGGTTAGGGTTAGGGTTAGGGTTAGCGTTAGCGTTAGGGTTAGGGATAGGGATAGGTTTAGCATTAGCGTTTGGGTTAACGTTACATATAGGTTTAGGGCCAGGGCTAAAGCTAGATGACGGCCACAGGTAGAGGAGTGTGTGTCCTAGAAGATCGTGCATTTCATAGCTCTCTTAGTTCTTCTTTGCTTTCACTGAGTCCGTTGAGGACGAGAAAGTGATTCTGTAGATCGTTGCACTGAAACACAGCCAGGTAAAAGATAACAGAGCAAAAGAGCTGATCATAAGTGCTGAAGAGGGTATGTGATATGGTGCAAGGCACTCATTTCCAATTCAACTGATACGAGCACATTGATCTAGAGCTGCGTTCATGCTTAAAGCCACTTCTCAGGAACATGTTCATTCCCGAGTAACTTGGCAGCTTTCAAACCGTTCACTCCTGTGCTGTGTGAGAGAGTCACTCGAATAGAGTAAGGGGACTGCTAGCTGCACATGCATTTCTACGTTGAAAACACTGTATGGGCAAAGTGAGGTAGTAGGCTGTTGCCTCTCTTCTTCCTGGGGCTACGCTTTTCTGATGGAAAAAGTACCTAGGAGAAAACTCTACTGTGGAAGCTCATTCCGCTTCAAGGATCACAAAGTGCTAGCTAGGCTAGCATTCCCGCCGTTGCTGACGGGAAATCATTTCCGTAGCTCTTGGGCTATGTCACGCGCCAGAGATCCTATATTGCAGCAAGGTTCTTGGACAGGATGCTGACAAGAGTACGTACTATGTGACACACCACTGCTTGCATCTCCTACTGAAATGAGAACATTGCTAACACGTCAAATAGTGTGGGTGGCTTTTGTTGAGAACACTTTTCGCACGACTTGATATAATTCCTGAATGGTGCAGGGGAGCGCATAGTCCTCCCTGCTGTATTCTCAGAGTGGAATGAGTGGCCTGGTAGGCCCATGGCGTACTTTTAGCTTCTTCCTCTTTGAATGCTTCACGAACGGGTGGAGTCCGAGGGACGTAGTATAGTCTCCATGGTTTCTGAGGCTACAGTCTTCTTCTCCCATCACATCTACTACCGAAATGCCAACATTGAGAAGACGTGGAACACTGAGACGGCTTTGGAGAAAAACCCGCTTCCTATGAAATAGGTTGATTCCCGAGTGAGTTTGAGGAGCAAACAAATCTTCACGAACGTATTATCTTCCACTGGGAGCCCCACAGGCTACTCTGACATTCATATTCCCTTAGATCTTCAGAGACTTGGAGGCCAGGTCGCGTAGCGTGGCCCAGCGGCCTTCCAACGTCCGGATACGCTTTCCTCGAAGAACACAGAGTTTGGCGAAAACAGTGGTAGCCAAGCTTACTCTCGGGCACAGTTGGCATAGTCCTGTGCTTCCGTTCACTCATTTGCTTTGGGGAACGTGATTGCACAAGTCTGTGCCTAGCAAAGTTACCGCCAAGGTGATCATACAGAAAACCCATTGAAACGACCTGCTAAATCGGTGGCTTCTAGCGGCATCCCACACATTTCGCACTCTACTGAAACGAGTCCATTGACCTAGTGTTACCCGCTGGAGATGAAGTCTTCTAATAAGGCACTTGTACGAAACATCCTGATTCCCTCGTTGTTTGGAAGCTTTCCATGAATTCCTTGCTGTTCTATCAGAAGGAAATTCAATCGAATAGAGTCAGTGGGCTGTGAGCTTCATGGGCATATCTACGTTCGAGAAACAGTTTTGTCCACAAGACATAGTAGTGAGTAGCTGCAGGAGATCTTCGGCCTCTGCTATTCTCCTGGAAAACATAGAGCGGCGAAAAGCCCACACTCGCAGCTCATTGTCCTGCGAAGGTCTGAAACTGCTATGCTCCTGTTCATTCACTACGGATTGAAAATGATTTCAGTAGCATTTAGTTTAGGACACAACCCACAGCTCGGATATATCAGAAGATTTCTGTTTAAAGATAGAGTTAGGGTTAGGGCTAGCATTACGATTACGGTAAGGATAAGCTTTATTATTAGGGTAGGGATAGGGATAGGGATAGGGATAGGGTTAGGGTTAGGGTTAGGGTTAGAGATAGGGTTAGGGTTAGGGTTAGGGTTAGGGTTAGCGTTAGCGTTAGCGTTAGGGTTAGGGATAGGGATAGGTTTAGCATTAGCGTTTGGGTTAACGTTACATATAGGTTTAGGGCCAGGGCTAAAGCTAGATGACGGCCACAGGTAGAGGAGTGTGCGTTCTAGAAGATCGTGCATTTCATAGCTCTCTTAGTTCTTCTGTGCTTTCATTGAGTCCGTTGAGGACGAGAAAGTGATTCTGTAGATCGTTGCACTGAAACACAGCCAGGTAAAAGATAACAGAGCAAAAGAGCTGATCATAAGTGCTGAAGAGGGTATGTGATATGGTGCAAGGCACTCATTTCCAATTCAACTGATACGAGCACATTGATCTAGAGCTGCGTTCATGCTTAAAGCCACTTCTCAGGAACATGTTCATTCCCGAGTAACTTGGCAGCTTTCAAACCGTTCACTCCTGTGCTGTGTGAGAGAGTCACTCGAATAGAGTAAGGGGACTGCTAGCTGCACATGCATTTCTACGTTGAAAACACTGTATGGGCAAAGTGAGGTAGTAGGCTGTTGCCTCTCTTCTTCCTGGGGCTACGCTTTTCTGATGGAAAAAGTACCTAGGAGAAAACTCTACTGTGGAAGCTCATTCCGCTTCAAGGATCACAAAGTGCTAGCTAGGCTAGCATTCCCTCCGTTGCTGACGGGAAATCATTTCCGTAGCTCTTGGGCTATGACACGCGCCAGAGATCCTATATTGCAGCAAGGTTCTTGGACAGGATGCTGACAAGAGTACGTACTATGTGACACACCACTGCTTTCATCTCCTACTGAAATGAGAACATTGCTAACACGTCAAATAGTGTGGATGGCTTTTGTTGAGAACACTTTTCGCACGACTTGATATAATTCCTGAATGGTGCAGGGGAGCGCATAGTCCTCCCTGCTGTATTCTCAGAGTGGAATGAGTGGCCTGGTAGGCCCATGGCGTACTTTTAGCTTCTTCCTCTTTGAATGCTTCACGAACGGGTGGAGTCCGAGGGACGTAGTATAGTCTCCATGGTTTCTGAGGCTACAGTCTTCTTCTCCCATCACATCTACTACCGAAATGCCAACATTGAGAAGACGTGGAACACTGAGACGGCTTTGGAGAAAAACCCGCTTCCTACGAAATAGGTTGATTCCCGAGTGAGTTTGAGGAGCAAACAAATCTTCACGAACGTATTATCTTCCACTGGGAGCCCCACAGGCTACTCTGACATTCATATTCCCTTAGATCTTCAGAGACTTGGAGGCCAGGTCGCGTAGCGTGGCCCAGCGGCCTTCCAACGTCCGGATACGCTTTCCTCGCAGAACGCAGAGTTTGGCGAAAACAGTGGTAGCCAAGCTTACTCTCGGGCACAGTTGGCATAGTCCTGTGCTTCCGTTCACTCATTTGCTTTGGGGAACGTGATTGCACAAGTCTGTGCCTAGCAAAGTTACCGCCAAGGTGATCATACAGAAAACCCATTGAAACGACCTGCTAAATTGGTGGCTTCTAGCGGCATCCCACACGTTTCGCACTCTACTGAAACGAGTCCATTGACCTAGTGTTACCCGCTGGAGATGGAGTCTTCTAATAAGGCACTTGTACGAAACATCCTGATTCCCTCGTTGTTTGGAAGCTTTCCATGAATTCCTTGCTGTTCTATCAGAAGGAAATTCAATCGAATAGAGTCAGTGGGCTGTGAGCTTCATGGGCATATCTACGTTCGAGAAACAGTTTTGTCCACAAGACATAGTAGTGAGTAGCTGCAGGAGATCTTCGGCCTCTGCTATTCTCCTGGAAAACATAGAGCGGCGTAAAGCCCACACTCGCAGCTCATTGTCCTGCGCAGGTCTGAAACTGCTATGCTCCTGTTCATTCACTACGGATTGAAAATGATTTCAGTAGCATTTAGTTTAGGACACAACCCACAGCTCGGATATATCAGAAGATTTCTGTTTAAAGATAGAGTTAGGGTTAGGGCTAGCATTACGATTACGGTAAGGATAAGCTTTATTATTAGGGTAGGGATAGGGATAGGGATAGGGATAGGGATAGGGTTAGGGTTAGGGTTAGGGTTAGCGTTAGCGTTAGGGTTAGGGATAGGGATAGGTTTAGCATTAGCGTTTGGGTTAACGTTACATATAGGTTTAGGGCCAGGGCTAAAGCTAGATGACGGCCACAGGTAGAGGAGTGTGTGTCCTAGAAGATCGTGCATTTCATAGCTCTCTTAGTTCTTCTTTGCTTTCATTGAGTCCGTTGAGGACGAGAAAGTGATTCTGTAGATCGTTGCACTGAAACACAGCCAGGTAAAAGATAACAGAGCAAAAGAGCTGATCATAAGTGCTGAAGAGGGTATGTGATATGGTGCAAGGCACTCATTTCCAATTCAACTGATACGAGCACATTGATCTAGAGCTGCGTTCATGCTTAAAGCCACTTCTCAGGAACATGTTCATTCCCGAGTAACTTGGCAGCTTTCAAACCGTTCACTCCTGTGCTGTGTGAGAGAGTCACTCGAATAGAGTAAGGGGACTGCTAGCTGCACATGCATTTCTACGTTGAAAACACTGTATGGGCAAAGTGAGGTAGTAGGCTGTTGCCTCTCTTCTTCCTGGGGCTACGCTTTTCTGATGGAAAAAGTACCTAGGAGAAAACTCTACTGTGGAAGCTCATTCCGCTTCAAGGATCACAAAGTGCTAGCTAGGCTAGCATTCCCTCCGTTGCTGACGGGAAATCATTTCCGTAGCTCTTGGGCTATGACACGCGCCAGAGATCCTATATTGCAGCAAGGTTCTTGGACAGGATGCTGACAAGAGTACGTACTATGTGACACACCACTGCTTGCATCTCCTACTGAAATGAGAACATTGCTAACACGTCAAATAGTGTGGATGGCTTTTGTAGAGAACACTTTTCGCACGACTTGATATAATTCCTGAATGGTGCAGGGGAGCGCAAAGTCTTCCCTGCCGTATTCTCAGAGTGGAATGAGTGGCCTGGTAGGCCCATGGCGTACTTTTAGCTTCTTCCTCTTTGAATGATTCACGAACGGGTGGAGTCCGAGGGACGTAGTATAGTCTCCATGGTTTCTGAGGCTACAGTCTTCTTCTCCCATCACAACTACTACCGAAATGCCAACATTGAGAAGACGTGGAACACTGAGACGGCTTTGGAGAAAAACCCGCTTCCTACGAAATAGGTTGATTCCCGAGTGAGTTTGAGGAGCAAACAAATCTTCACGAACGTATTATCTTCCACTGGGAGCCCCACAGGCTACTCTGACATTCATATTCCCTTAGATCTTCAGAGACTTGGAGGCCAGGTCGCGTAGCGTGGCCCAGCGGCCTTCCAACGTCCGGATACGCTTTCCTCGCAGAACGCAGAGTTTGGCGAAAACAGTGGTAGCCAAGCTTACTCTCGGGCACAGTTGGCATAGTCCTGTGCTTCCGTTCACTCATTTGCTTTGGGGAACGTGATTGCACAAGTCTGTGCCTAGCAAAGTTACCGCCAAGGTGATCATACAGAAAACCCATTGAAACGACCTGCTAAATTGGTGGCTTCTAGCGGCATCCCACACGTTTCGCACTCTACTGAAACGAGTCCATTGACCTAGTGTTACCCGCTGGAGATGAAGTCTTCTAATAAGGCACTTGTACGAAACATCCTGATTCCCTCGTTGTTTGGAAGCTTTCCATGAATTCCTTGCTGTTCTATCAGAAGGAAATTCAATCGAATAGAGTCAGTGGGCTGTGAGCTTCATGGGCATATCTACGTTCGAGAAACAGTTTTGTCCACAAGACATAGTAGTGAGTAGCTGCAGGAGATCTTCGGCCTCTGCTATTCTCCTGGAAAACATAGAGCGGCGTAAAGCCCACACTCGCAGCTCATTGTCCTGCGCAGGTCTGAAACTGCTATGCTCCTGTTCATTCACTACGGATTGAAAATGATTTCAGTAGCATTTAGTTTAGGACACAACCCACAGCTCGGATATATCAGAAGATTTCTGTTTAAAGATAGAGTTAGGGTTAGGGCTAGCATTACGATTACGGTAAGGATAAGCTTTATTATTAGGGTAGGGATAGGGATAGGGATACGGATAGGGATAGGGTTAGGGTTAGGGTTAGGGTTAGCGTTAGCGTTAGGGTTAGGGATAGGGATAGGTTTAGCATTAGCGTTTGGGTTAACGTTACATATAGGTTTAGGGCCAGGGCTAAAGCTAGATGACGGCCACAGGTAGAGGAGTGTGTGTCCTAGAAGATCGTGCATTTCATAGCTCTCTTAGTTCTTCTTTGCTTTCACTGAGTCCGTTGAGGACGAGAAAGTGATTCTGTAGATCGTTGCACTGAAACACAGCCAGGTAAAAGATAACAGAGCAAAAGAGCTGATCATAAGTGCTGAAGAGGGTATGTGATATGGTGCAAGGCACTCATTTCCAATTCAACTGATACGAGCACATTGATCTAGAGCTGCGTTCATGCTTAAAGCCACTTCTCAGGAACATGTTCATTCCCGAGTAACTTGGCAGCTTTCAAGCCGTTCACTCCTGTGCTGTGTGAGAGAGTCACTCGAATAGAGTAAGGGGACTGCTAGCTGCACATGCATTTCTACGTTGAAAACACTGTATGGGCAAAGTGAGGTAGTAGGCTGTTGCCTCTCTTCTTCCTGGGGCTACGCTTTTCTGATGGAAAAAGTACCTAGGAGAAAACTCTACTGTGGAAGCTCATTGCGCTTCAAGGATCACAAAGTGCTAGCTAGGCTAGCATTCCCTCCGTTGCTGACGGGAAATCATTTCCGTAGCTCTTGGGCTATGACACGCGCCAGAGATCCTATATTGCAGCAAGGTTCTTGGACAGGATGCTGACAAGAGTACGTACTATGTGACACACCACTGCTTGCATCTCCTACTGAAATGAGAACATTGCTAACACGTCAAATAGTGTGGATGGCTTTTGTAGAGAACACTTTTCGCACGACTTGATATAATTCCTGAATGGTGCAGGGGAGCGCAAAGTCTTCCCTGCTGTATTCTCAGAGTGGAATGAGTGGCCTGGTAGGCCCATGGCGTACTTTTAGCTTCTTCCTCTTTGAATGCTTCACGAACGGGTGGAGTCCGAGGGACGTAGTATAGTCTCCATGGTTTCTGAGGCTACAGTCTTCTTCTCCCATCACATCTACTACCGAAATGCCAACATTGAGAAGACGTGGAACACTGAGACGGCTTTGGAGAAAAACCCGCTTCCTACGAAATAGGTTGATTCCCGAGTGAGTTTGAGGAGCAAACAAATCTTCACGAACGTATTATCTTCCACTGGGAGCCCCACAGGCTACTCTGACATTCATATTCCCTTAGATCTTCAGAGACTTGGAGGCCAGGTCGCGTAGCGTGGCCCAGCGGCCTTCCAACGTCCGGATACGCTTTCCTCGAAGAACACAGAGTTTGGCGAAAACAGTGGTAGCCAAGCTTACTCTCGGGCACAGTTGGCATAGTCCTGTGCTTCCGTTCACTCATTTGCTTTGGGGAACGTGATTGCACAAGTCTGTGCCTAGCAAAGTTACCGCCAAGGTGATCATACAGAAAACCCATTGAAACGACCTGCTAAATCGGTGGCTTCTAGCGGCATCCCACACATTTCGCACTCTACTGAAACGAGTCCATTGACCTAGTGTTACCCGCTGGAGATGAAGTCTTCTAATAAGGCACTTGTACGAAACATCCTGATTCCCTCGTTGTTTGGAAGCTTTCCATGAATTCCTTGCTGTTCTATCAGAAGGAAATTCAATCGAATAGAGTCAGTGGGCTGTGAGCTTCATGGGCATATCTACGTTCGAGAAACAGTTTTGTCCACAAGACATAGTAGTGAGTAGCTGCAGGAGATCTTCGGCCTCTGCTATTCTCCTGGAAAACATAGAGCGGCGAAAAGCCCACACTCGCAGCTCATTGTCCTGCGAAGGTCTGAAACTGCTATGCTCCTGTTCATTCACTACGGATTGAAAATGATTTCAGTAGCATTTAGTTTAGGACACAACCCACAGCTCGGATATATCAGAAGATTTCTGTTTAAAGATAGAGTTAGGGTTAGGGCTAGCATTACGATTACGGTAAGGATAAGCTTTATTATTAGGGTAGGGATAGGGATAGGGATAGGGATAGGGTTAGGGTTAGGGTTAGGGTTAGAGATAGGGTTAGGGTTAGGGTTAGGGTTAGGGTTAGCGTTAGCGTTAGCGTTAGGGTTAGGGATAGGGATAGGTTTAGCATTAGCGTTTGGGTTAACGTTACATATAGGTTTAGGGCCAGGGCTAAAGCTAGATGACGGCCACAGGTAGAGGAGTGTGCGTTCTAGAAGATCGTGCATTTCATAGCTCTCTTAGTTCTTCTGTGCTTTCATTGAGTCCGTTGAGGACGAGAAAGTGATTCTGTAGATCGTTGCACTGAAACACAGCCAGGTAAAAGATAACAGAGCAAAAGAGCTGATCATAAGTGCTGAAGAGGGTATGTGATATGGTGCAAGGCACTCATTTCCAATTCAACTGATACGAGCACATTGATCTAGAGCTGCGTTCATGCTTAAAGCCACTTCTCAGGAACATGTTCATTCCCGAGTAACTTGGCAGCTTTCAAACCGTTCACTCCTGTGCTGTGTGAGAGAGTCACTCGAATAGAGTAAGGGGACTGCTAGCTGCACATGCATTTCTACGTTGAAAACACTGTATGGGCAAAGTGAGGTAGTAGGCTGTTGCCTCTCTTCTTCCTGGGGCTACGCTTTTCTGATGGAAAAAGTACCTAGGAGAAAACTCTACTGTGGAAGCTCATTCCGCTTCAAGGATCACAAAGTGCTAGCTAGGCTAGCATTCCCTCCGTTGCTGACGGGAAATCATTTCCGTAGCTCTTGGGCTATGACACGCGCCAGAGATCCTATATTGCAGCAAGGTTCTTGGACAGGATGCTGACAAGAGTACGTACTATGTGACACACCACTGCTTTCATCTCCTACTGAAATGAGAACATTGCTAACACGTCAAATAGTGTGGATGGCTTTTGTTGAGAACACTTTTCGCACGACTTGATATAATTCCTGAATGGTGCAGGGGAGCGCATAGTCCTCCCTGCTGTATTCTCAGAGTGGAATGAGTGGCCTGGTAGGCCCATGGCGTACTTTTAGCTTCTTCCTCTTTGAATGCTTCACGAACGGGTGGAGTCCGAGGGACGTAGTATAGTCTCCATGGTTTCTGAGGCTACAGTCTTCTTCTCCCATCACATCTACTACCGAAATGCCAACATTGAGAAGACGTGGAACACTGAGACGGCTTTGGAGAAAAACCCGCTTCCTACGAAATAGGTTGATTCCCGAGTGAGTTTGAGGAGCAAACAAATCTTCACGAACGTATTATCTTCCACTGGGAGCCCCACAGGCTACTCTGACATTCATATTCCCTTAGATCTTCAGAGACTTGGAGGCCAGGTCGCGTAGCGTGGCCCAGCGGCCTTCCAACGTCCGGATACGCTTTCCTCGCAGAACGCAGAGTTTGGCGAAAACAGTGGTAGCCAAGCTTACTCTCGGGCACAGTTGGCATAGTCCTGTGCTTCCGTTCACTCATTTGCTTTGGGGAACGTGATTGCACAAGTCTGTGCCTAGCAAAGTTACCGCCAAGGTGATCATACAGAAAACCCATTGAAACGACCTGCTAAATTGGTGGCTTCTAGCGGCATCCCACACGTTTCGCACTCTACTGAAACGAGTCCATTGACCTAGTGTTACCCGCTGGAGATGAAGTCTTCTAATAAGGCACTTGTACGAAACATCCTGATTCCCTCGTTGTTTGGAAGCTTTCCATGAATTCCTTGCTGTTCTATCAGAAGGAAATTCAATCGAATAGAGTCAGTGGGCTGTGAGCTTCATGGGCATATCTACGTTCGAGAAACAGTTTTGTCCACAAGACATAGTAGTGAGTAGCTGCAGGAGATCTTCGGCCTCTGCTATTCTCCTGGAAAACATAGAGCGGCGTAAAGCCCACACTCGCAGCTCATTGTCCTGCGCAGGTCTGAAACTGCTATGCTCCTGTTCATTCACTACGGATTGAAAATGATTTCAGTAGCATTTAGTTTAGGACACAACCCACAGCTCGGATATATCAGAAGATTTCTGTTTAAAGATAGAGTTAGGGTTAGGGCTAGCATTACGATTACGGTAAGGATAAGCTTTATTATTAGGGTAGGGATAGGGATAGGGATAGGGATAGGGATAGGGTTAGGGTTAGGGTTAGGGTTAGCGTTAGCGTTAGGGTTAGGGATAGGGATAGGTTTAGCATTAGCGTTTGGGTTAACGTTACATATAGGTTTAGGGCCAGGGCTAAAGCTAGATGACGGCCACAGGTAGAGGAGTGTGTGTCCTAGAAGATCGTGCATTTCATAGCTCTCTTAGTTCTTCTTTGCTTTCATTGAGTCCGTTGAGGACGAGAAAGTGATTCTGTAGATCGTTGCACTGAAACACAGCCAGGTAAAAGATAACAGAGCAAAAGAGCTGATCATAAGTGCTGAAGAGGGTATGTGATATGGTGCAAGGCACTCATTTCCAATTCAACTGATACGAGCACATTGATCTAGAGCTGCGTTCATGCTTAAAGCCACTTCTCAGGAACATGTTCATTCCCGAGTAACTTGGCAGCTTTCAAGCCTTTCACTCCTGTGCTGTGTGAGAGAGTCTCTCCAAAAGAGTAAGGGGACTGCTAGCTGCACATGCATTTCTACGTTGAAAACACTGTATGGGCAAAGTGAGGTAGTAGGCTGTTGCCTCTCTTCTTCCTGGGGCTACGCTTTTCTGATGGAAAAAGTACCTAGGAGAAAACTCTACTGTGGAAGCTCATTGCGCTTCAAGGATCACAAAGTGCTAGCTAGGCTAGCATTCCCTCCGTTGCTGACGGGAAATCATTTCCGTAGCTCTTGGGCTATGACACGCGCCAGAGATCCTATATTGCAGCAAGGTTCTTGGACAGGATGCTGACAAGAGTACGTACTATGTGACACACCACTGCTTGCATCTCCTACTGAAATGAGAACATTGCTAACACGTCAAATAGTGTGGATGGCTTTTGTAGAGAACACTTTTCGCACGACTTGATATAATTCCTGAATGGTGCAGGGGAGCGCAAAGTCTTCCCTGCTGTATTCTCAGAGTGGAATGAGTGGCCTGGTAGGCCCATGGCGTACTTTTAGCTTCTTCCTCTTTGAATGCTTCACGAACGGGTGGAGTCCGAGGGACGTAGTATAGTCTCCATGGTTTCTGAGGCTACAGTCTTCTTCTCCCATCACATCTACTACCGAAATGCCAACATTGAGAAGACGTGGAACACTGAGACGGCTTTGGAGAAAAACCCGCTTCCTACGAAATAGGTTGATTCCCGAGTGAGTTTGAGGAGCAAACAAATCTTCACGAACGTATTATCTTCCACTGGGAGCCCCACAGGCTACTCTGACATTCATATTCCCTTAGATCTTCAGAGACTTGGAGGCCAGGTCGCGTAGCGTGGCCCAGCGGCCTTCCAACGTCCGGATACGCTTTCCTCGAAGAACACAGAGTTTGGCGAAAACAGTGGTAGCCAAGCTTACTCTCGGGCACAGTTGGCATAGTCCTGTGCTTCCGTTCACTCATTTGCTTTGGGGAACGTGATTGCACAAGTCTGTGCCTAGCAAAGTTACCGCCAAGGTGATCATACAGAAAACCCATTGAAACGACCTGCTAAATCGGTGGCTTCTAGCGGCATCCCACACATTTCGCACTCTACTGAAACGAGTCCATTGACCTAGTGTTACCCGCTGGAGATGAAGTCTTCTAATAAGGCACTTGTACGAAACATCCTGATTCCCTCGTTGTTTGGAAGCTTTCCATGAATTCCTTGCTGTTCTATCAGAAGGAAATTCAATCGAATAGAGTCAGTGGGCTGTGAGCTTCATGGGCATATCTACGTTCGAGAAACAGTTTTGTCCACAAGACATAGTAGTGAGTAGCTGCAGGAGATCTTCGGCCTCTGCTATTCTCCTGGAAAACATAGAGCGGCGAAAAGCCCACACTCGCAGCTCATTGTCCTGCGAAGGTCTGAAACTGCTATGCTCCTGTTCATTCACTACGGATTGAAAATGATTTCAGTAGCATTTAGTTTAGGACACAACCCACAGCTCGGATATATCAGAAGATTTCTGTTTAAAGATAGAGTTAGGGTTAGGGCTAGCATTACGATTACGGTAAGGATAAGCTTTATTATTAGGGTAGGGATAGGGATAGGGATAGGGATAGGGTTAGGGTTAGGGTTAGGGTTAGAGATAGGGTTAGGGTTAGGGTTAGGGTTAGGGTTAGCGTTAGCGTTAGCGTTAGGGTTAGGGATAGGGATAGGTTTAGCATTAGCGTTTGGGTTAACGTTACATATAGGTTTAGGGCCAGGGCTAAAGCTAGATGACGGCCACAGGTAGAGGAGTGTGCGTTCTAGAAGATCGTGCATTTCATAGCTCTCTTAGTTCTTCTGTGCTTTCATTGAGTCCGTTGAGGACGAGAAAGTGATTCTGTAGATCGTTGCACTGAAACACAGCCAGGTAAAAGATAACAGAGCAAAAGAGCTGATCATAAGTGCTGAAGAGGGTATGTGATATGGTGCAAGGCACTCATTTCCAATTCAACTGATACGAGCACATTGATCTAGAGCTGCGTTCATGCTTAAAGCCACTTCTCAGGAACATGTTCATTCCCGAGTAACTTGGCAGCTTTCAAACCGTTCACTCCTGTGCTGTGTGAGAGAGTCACTCGAATAGAGTAAGGGGACTGCTAGCTGCACATGCATTTCTACGTTGAAAACACTGTATGGGCAAAGTGAGGTAGTAGGCTGTTGCCTCTCTTCTTCCTGGGGCTACGCTTTTCTGATGGAAAAAGTACCTAGGAGAAAACTCTACTGTGGAAGCTCATTCCGCTTCAAGGATCACAAAGTGCTAGCTAGGCTAGCATTCCCTCCGTTGCTGACGGGAAATCATTTCCGTAGCTCTTGGGCTATGACACGCGCCAGAGATCCTATATTGCAGCAAGGTTCTTGGACAGGATGCTGACAAGAGTACGTACTATGTGACACACCACTGCTTTCATCTCCTACTGAAATGAGAACATTGCTAACACGTCAAATAGTGTGGATGGCTTTTGTTGAGAACACTTTTCGCACGACTTGATATAATTCCTGAATGGTGCAGGGGAGCGCATAGTCCTCCCTGCTGTATTCTCAGAGTGGAATGAGTGGCCTGGTAGGCCCATGGCGTACTTTTAGCTTCTTCCTCTTTGAATGCTTCACGAACGGGTGGAGTCCGAGGGACGTAGTATAGTCTCCATGGTTTCTGAGGCTACAGTCTTCTTCTCCCATCACATCTACTACCGAAATGCCAACATTGAGAAGACGTGGAACACTGAGACGGCTTTGGAGAAAAACCCGCTTCCTACGAAATAGGTTGATTCCCGAGTGAGTTTGAGGAGCAAACAAATCTTCACGAACGTATTATCTTCCACTGGGAGCCCCACAGGCTACTCTGACATTCATATTCCCTTAGATCTTCAGAGACTTGGAGGCCAGGTCGCGTAGCGTGGCCCAGCGGCCTTCCAACGTCCGGATACGCTTTCCTCGCAGAACGCAGAGTTTGGCGAAAACAGTGGTAGCCAAGCTTACTCTCGGGCACAGTTGGCATAGTCCTGTGCTTCCGTTCACTCATTTGCTTTGGGGAACGTGATTGCACAAGTCTGTGCCTAGCAAAGTTACCGCCAAGGTGATCATACAGAAAACCCATTGAAACGACCTGCTAAATTGGTGGCTTCTAGCGGCATCCCACACGTTTCGCACTCTACTGAAACGAGTCCATTGACCTAGTGTTACCCGCTGGAGATGAAGTCTTCTAATAAGGCACTTGTACGAAACATCCTGATTCCCTCGTTGTTTGGAAGCTTTCCATGAATTCCTTGCTGTTCTATCAGAAGGAAATTCAATCGAATAGAGTCAGTGGGCTGTGAGCTTCATGGGCATATCTACGTTCGAGAAACAGTTTTGTCCACAAGACATACTAGTGAGTAGCTGCAGGAGATCTTCGGCCTCTGCTATTCTCCTGGAAAACATAGAGCGGCGTAAAGCCCACACTCGCAGCTCATTGTCCTGCGCAGGTCTGAAACTGCTATGCTCCTGTTCATTCACTACGGATTGAAAATGATTTCAGTAGCATTTAGTTTAGGACACAACCCACAGCTCGGATATATCAGAAGATTTCTGTTTAAAGATAGAGTTAGGGTTAGGGCTAGCATTACGATTACGGTAAGGATAAGCTTTATTATTAGGGTAGGGATAGGGATAGGGATAGGGATAGGGATAGGGTTAGGGTTAGGGTTAGGGTTAGCGTTAGCGTTAGGGTTAGGGATAGGGATAGGTTTAGCATTAGCGTTTGGGTTAACGTTACATATAGGTTTAGGGCCAGGGCTAAAGCTAGATGACGGCCACAGGTAGAGGAGTGTGTGTCCTAGAAGATCGTGCATTTCATAGCTCTCTTAGTTCTTCTTTGCTTTCATTGAGTCCGTTGAGGACGAGAAAGTGATTCTGTAGATCGTTGCACTGAAACACAGCCAGGTAAAAGATAACAGAGCAAAAGAGCTGATCATAAGTGCTGAAGAGGGTATGTGATATGGTGCAAGGCACTCATTTCCAATTCAACTGATACGAGCACATTGATCTAGAGCTGCGTTCATGCTTAAAGCCACTTCTCAGGAACATGTTCATTCCCGAGTAACTTGGCAGCTTTCAAACCGTTCACTCCTGTGCTGTGTGAGAGAGTCACTCGAATAGAGTAAGGGGACTGCTAGCTGCACATGCATTTCTACGTTGAAAACACTGTATGGGCAAAGTGCGGTAGTAGGCTGTTGCCTCTCTTCTTCCTGGGGCTACGCTTTTCTGATGGAAAAAGTACCTAGGAGAAAACTCTACTGTGGAAGCTCATTCCGCTTCAAGGATCACAAAGTGCTAGCTAGGCTAGCATTCCCTCCGTTGCTGACGGGAAATCATTTCCGTAGCTCTTGGGCTATGACACGCGCCAGAGATCCTATATTGCAGCAAGGTTCTTGGACAGGATGCTGACAAGAGTACGTACTATGTGACACACCACTGCTTGCATCTCCTACTGAAATGAGAACATTGCTAACACGTCAAATAGTGTGGATGGCTTTTGTAGAGAACACTTTTCGCACGACTTGATATAATTCCTGAATGGTGCAGGGGAGCGCAAAGTCTTCCCTGCCGTATTCTCAGAGTGGAATGAGTGGCCTGGTAGGCCCATGGCGTACTTTTAGCTTCTTCCTCTTTGAATGATTCACGAACGGGTGGAGTCCGAGGGACGTAGTATAGTCTCCATGGTTTCTGAGGCTACAGTCTTCTTCTCCCATCACAACTACTACCGAAATGCCAACATTGAGAAGACGTGGAACACTGAGACGGCTTTGGAGAAAAACCCGCTTCCTACGAAATAGGTTGATTCCCGAGTGAGTTTGAGGAGCAAACAAATCTTCACGAACGTATTATCTTCCACTGGGAGCCCCACAGGCTACTCTGACATTCATATTCCCTTAGATCTTCAGAGACTTGGAGGCCAGGTCGCGTAGCGTGGCCCAGCGGCCTTCCAACGTCCGGATACGCTTTCCTCGCAGAACGCAGAGTTTGGCGAAAACAGTGGTAGCCAAGCTTACTCTCTCTCGGGCACAGTTGGCATAGTCCTGTGCTTCCGTTCACTCATTTGCTTTGGGGAACGTGATTGCACAAGTCTGTGCCTAGCAAAGTTACCGCCAAGGTGATCATACAGAAAACCCATTGAAACGACCTGCTAAATTGGTGGCTTCTAGCGGCATCCCACACGTTTCGCACTCTACTGAAACGAGTCCATTGACCTAGTGTTACCCGCTGGAGATGAAGTCTTCTAATAAGGCACTTGTACGAAACATCCTGATTCCCTCGTTGTTTGGAAGCTTTCCATGAATTCCTTGCTGTTCTATCAGAAGGAAATTCAATCGAATAGAGTCAGTGGGCTGTGAGCTTCATGGGCATATCTACGTTCGAGAAACAGTTTTGTCCACAAGACATAGTAGTGAGTAGCTGCAGGAGATCTTCGGCCTCTGCTATTCTCCTGGAAAACATAGAGCGGCGTAAAGCCCACACTCGCAGCTCATTGTCCTGCGCAGGTCTGAAACTGCTATGCTCCTGTTCATTCACTACGGATTGAAAATGATTTCAGTAGCATTTAGTTTAGGACACAACCCACAGCTCGGATATATCAGAAGATTTCTGTTTAAAGATAGAGTTAGGGTTAGGGCTAGCATTACGATTACGGTAAGGATAAGCTTTATTATTAGGGTAGGGATAGGGATAGGGATACGGATAGGGATAGGGTTAGGGTTAGGGTTAGGGTTAGCGTTAGCGTTAGGGTTAGGGATAGGGATAGGTTTAGCATTAGCGTTTGGGTTAACGTTACATATAGGTTTAGGGCCAGGGCTAAAGCTAGATGACGGCCACAGGTAGAGGAGTGTGTGTCGTAGAAGATCGTGCATTTCATAGCTCTCTTAGTTCTTCTTTGCTTTCACTGAGTCCGTTGAGGACGAGAAAGTGATTCTGTAGATCGTTGCACTGAAACACAGCCAGGTAAAAGATAACAGAGCAAAAGAGCTGATCATAAGTGCTGAAGAGGGTATGTGATATGGTGCAAGGCACTCATTTCCAATTCAACTGATACGAGCACATTGATCTAGAGCTGCGTTCATGCTTAAAGCCACTTCTCAGGAACATGTTCATTCCCGAGTAACTTGGCAGCTTTCAAGCCGTTCACTCCTGTGCTGTGTGAGAGAGTCACTCGAATAGAGTAAGGGGACTGCTAGCTGCACATGCATTTCTACGTTGAAAACACTGTATGGGCAAAGTGAGGTAGTAGGCTGTTGCCTCTCTTCTTCCTGGGGCTACGCTTTTCTGATGGAAAAAGTACCTAGGAGAAAACTCTACTGTGGAAGCTCATTCCGCTTCAAGGATCACAAAGTGCTAGCTAGGCTAGCATTCCCTCCGTTGCTGACGGGAAATCATTTCCGTAGCTCTTGGGCTATGTCACGCGCCAGAGATCCTATATTGCAGCAAGGTTCTTGGACAGGATGCTGACAAGAGTATGTAGTATGTGACACACCACTGCTTGCATCTCCTACTGAAATGAGAACATTGCTAACACGTCAAATAGTGTGGATGGCTTTTGTTGAGAACACTTTTCGCACGACTTGATATAATTCCTGAATGGTGCAGGGGAGCGCATAGTCCTCCCTGCTGTATTCTCAGAGTGGAATGAGTGGCCTGGTAGGCCCATGGCGTACTTTTAGCTTCTTCCTCTTTGAATGCTTCACGAACGGGTGGAGTCCGAGGGACGTAGTATAGTCTCCATGGTTTCTGAGGCTACAGTCTTCTTCTCCCATCACATCTACTACCGAAATGCCAACATTGAGAAGACGTGGAACACTGAGACGGCTTTGGAGAAAAACCCGCTTCCTACGAAATAGGTTGATTCCCGAGTGAGTTTGAGGAGCAAACAAATCTTCACGAACGTATTATCTTCCACTGGGAGCCCCACAGGCTACTCTGATATTCATATTCCCTTAGATCTTCAGAGACTTGGAGGCCAGGTCGCGTAGCGTGGCCCAGCGGCCTTCCAACGTCCGGATATGCTTTCCTCGCAGAACACAGAGTTTGGCGAAAACAGTGGTAGCCAAGCTTACTCTCGGGCAGAGTTGGCATAGTCCTGTGCTTCCGTTCACTCATTTGCTTTGGGGAACGTGATTGCACAAGTCTGTGCCTAGCAAAGTTACCGCCAAGGTGATCATACAGAAAACCCATTGAAACGACCTGCTAAATCGGTGGCTTCTAGCGGCATCCCACACATTTCGCACTCTACTGAAACGAGTCCATTGACCTAGTGTTACCCGCTGGAGATGAAGTCTTCTAATAAGGCACTTGTACGAAACATCCTGATTCCCTCGTTGTTTGGAAGCTTTCCATGAATTCCTTGCTGTTCTATCAGAAGGAAATTCAATCGAATAGAGTCAGTGGGCTGTGAGCTTCATGGGCATATCTACGTTCGAGAAACAGTTTTGTCCACAAGACATAGTAGTGAGTAGCTGCAGGAGATCTTCGGCCTCTGCTATTCTCCTGGAAAACATAGAGCGGCGAAAAGCCCACACTCGCAGCTCATTGTCCTGTGAAGGTCTGAAACTGCTATGCTCCTGTTCATTCACTACGGATTGAAAATGATTTCAGTAGCATTTAGTTTAGGACACAACCCACAGCTCGGATATATCAGAAGATTTCTGTTTAAAGATAGAGTTAGGGTTAGGGCTAGCATTACGATTACGGTAAGGATAAGCTTTATTATTAGGGTAGGGATAGGGATAGGGATAGGGATAGGGTTACGGTTAGGGTTAGGGTTAGCGTTAGCGTTAGGGTTAGGGATAGGGATAGGTTTAGCATTAGCGTTTGGGTTAACGTTACATATAGGTTTAGGGCCAGGGCTAAAGCTAGATGACGGTCACAGGTAGAGGAGTGTGTGTCCTAGAAGATCGTGCATTTCATAGCTCTCTTAGTTCTTCTGTGCTTTCATTGAGTCCGTTGTGGACGAGAAAGTGATTCTGTAGATCGTTGCACTGAAACACAGCCAGGTAAAAGATAACAGAGCAAAAGAGCTGATCATAAATGCTGAAGAGGGTATGTGATATGGTGCAAGGCACTCATTTCCAATTCAACTGATACGAGCACATTGATCTAGAGCTGCGTTCATGCTTAAAGCCACTTCTCAGGAACATGTTCATTCCCGAGTAACTTGGCAGCTTTCAAGCCTTTCACTCCTGTGCTGTGTGAGAGAGTCTCTCGAAAAGAGTAAGGGGACTGCTAGCTGCACATGCATTTCTACGTTGAAAACACTGTATGGGCAAAGTGAGGTAGTAGGCTGTTGCCTCTCTTCTTCCTGGGGCTACGCTTTTCTGATGGAAAAAGTACCTAGGAGAAAACTCTACTGTGGAAGCTCATTGCGCTTCAAGGATCACAAAGTGCTAGCTAGGCTAGCATTCCCTCCGTTGCTGACGGGAAATCATTTCCGTAGCTCTTGGGCTATGACACGCGCCAGAGATCCTATATTGCAGCAAGGTTCTTGGACAGGATGCTGACAAGAGTACGTACTATGTGACACACCACTGCTTGCATCTCCTACTGAAATGAGAACATTGCTAACACGTCAAATAGTGTGGATGGCTTTTGTAGAGAACACTTTTCGCACGACTTGATATAATTCCTGAATGGTGCAGGGGAGCGCAAAGTCTTCCCTGCTGTATTCTCAGAGTGGAATGAGTGGCCTGGTAGGCCCATGGCGTACTTTTAGCTTCTTCCTCTTTGAATGCTTCACGAACGGGTGGAGTCCGAGGGACGTAGTATAGTCTCCATGGTTTCTGAGGCTACAGTCTTCTTCTCCCATCACATCTACTACCGAAATGCCAACATTGAGAAGACGTGGAACACTGAGACGGCTTTGGAGAAAAACCCGCTTCCTACGAAATAGGTTGATTCCCGAGTGAGTTTGAGGAGCAAACAAATCTTCACGAACGTATTATCTTCCACTGGGAGCCCCACAGGCTACTCTGACATTCATATTCCCTTAGATCTTCAGAGACTTGGAGGCCAGGTCGCGTAGCGTGGCCCAGCGGCCTTCCAACGTCCGGATACGCTTTCCTCGCAGAACGCAGAGTTTGGCGAAAACAGTGGTAGCCAAGCTTACTCTCGGGCACAGTTGGCATAGTCCTGTGCTTCGGTTCACTCATTTGCTTTGGGGAACGTGATTGCACAAGTCTGTGCCTAGCAAAGTTACCGCCAAGGTGATCATACAGAAAACCCATTGAAACGACCTGCTAAATCGGTGGCTTCTAGCGGCATCCCACACATTTCGCACTCTACTGAAACGAGTCCATTGACCTAGTGTTACCCGCTGGAGATGAAGTCTTCTAATAAGGCACTTGTACGAAACATCCTGATTCCCTCGTTGTTTGGAAGCTTTCCATGAATTCCTTGCTGTTCTATCAGAAGGAAATTCAATCGAATAGAGTCAGTGGGCTGTGAGCTTCATGGGCATATCTACGTTCGAGAAACAGTTTTGTCCACAAGACATAGTAGTGAGTAGCTGCAGGAGATCTTCGGCCTCTGCTATTCTCCTAGAAAACATAGAGCCGCGAAAAGCCCACACTCGCAGCTCATTGTCCTGCGAAGGTCTGAAACTGCTATGCTCCTGTTCATTCACTACGGATTGAAAATGATTTCAGTAGCATTTAGTTTAGGACACAACCCACAGCTCGGATATATCAGAAGATTTCTGTTTAAAATAGAGTTAGGGTTAGGGCTAGCATTACGATTACGGTAAGGATAAGCTTTATTATTAGGGTAGGGATAGGGATAGGGATAGGGATAGGGATAGGGATAGGGTTAGGGTTAGGGTTAGGGTTAGGGATAGGGTTACGGTTAGGGTTAGGGTTAGGGTTAGGGTTAGCGTTAGCGTCAGGGTTAGGGATAGGGATAGGTTTAGCATTAGCGTTTGGGTTAATGTTACATATAGGTTTAGGGCCAGGGCTAAAGGTAGATGACGGCCACAGGTAGAGGAGTGTGTGTCCTAGAAGATCGTGCATTTCATAGCTCTCTTAGTTCTTCTGTGCTTTCATTGAGTCCGTTGAGGACGAGAAAGTGATTCTGTAGATCGTTGCACTGAAACACAGCCAGGTAAAAGATAACAGAGCAAAAGAGCTGATCATAAGTGCTGAAGAGGGTATGTGATATGGTGCAAGGCACTCATTTCCAATTCAACTGATACGAGCACATTGATCTAGAGCTGCGTTCATGCTTAAAGCCACTTCTCAGGAACATGTTCATTTCCGAGTAACTTGGCAGCTTTCAAACCGTTCACTCCGGTGCTGTGTGAGAGAGTCACTCGAATAGAGTAAGGGGACTGCTAGCTGCACATGCATTTCTACGTTGAAAACACTGTATGGGCAAAGTGAGGTAGTAGGCTGTTGCCTCTCTTCTTCCTGGGGCTACGCTTTTCTGATGGAAAAAGTACCTAGGAGAAAACTCTACTGTGGAAGCTCATTCCGCTTCAAGGATCACAAAGTGCTAGCTAGGCTAGCATTCCCTCCGTTGCTGACGGGAAATCATTTCCGTAGCTCTTGGGCTATGACACGAGCCAGAGATCCTATATTGCAGCAAGGTTCTTGGACAGGATGCTGACAAGAGTACGTACTCTGTGACACACCACTGCTTGCATCTCCTACTGAAATGAGAACATTGCTAACACGTCAAATAGTGTGGATGGCTTTTGTAGAGAACACTTTTCGCACGACTTGATATAATTCCTGAATGGTGCAGGGGAGCGCAAAGTCTTCCCTGCTGTATTCTCAGAGTGGTATGAGTGGCCTGGTAGGCCCATGGCGTACTTTTAGCTTCTTCCTCTTTGAATGCTTCACGAACGGGTGGAGTCCGAGGGACGTAGTATAGTCTCCATGGTTTCTGAGGCTACAGTCTTCTTCTCCCATCACATCTACTACCGAAATGCCAACATTGAGAAGACGTGGAACACTGAGACGGCTTTGGAGAAAAACCCGCTTCCTACGAAATAGGTTGATTCCCGAGTGAGTTTGAGGAGCAAACAAATCTTCACGAGCATATTATCTTCCACTGGGAGCCCCACAGGCTACTCTGACATTCATATTCCCTTAGATCTTCAGAGACTTGGAGGCCAGGTCGCGTAGCGTGGCCCAGCGGCCTTCCAACTTCCGGATACGCTTTCCTCGCAGAACGCAGAGTTTGGCGAAAACAGTGGTAGCCAAGCTTACTCTCGGGCACAGTTGGCATAGTCCTGTGCTTCCGTTCACTCATTTGCTTTGGGGAACGTGATTGCACAAGTCTGTGCCTAGCAAAGTTACCGCCAAGGTGATCATACAGAAAACCCATTGAAACGACCTGCTAAATTGGTGGCTTCTAGCGGCATCCCACACATTTCGCACTCTACTGAAACGAGTCCATTGACCTAGTGTTACCCGCTGGAGATGAAGTCTTCTAATAAGGCACTTGTACGAAACATCCTGATTCCCTCGTTGTTTGGAAGCTTTCCATGAATTCCTTGCTGTTCTATCAGAAGGAAATTCAATCGAATAGAGTCAGTGGGCTGTGAGCTTCATGGGCATATCTACGTTCGAGAAACAGTTTTGTCCACAAGACATAGTAGTGAGTAGCTGCAGGAGATCTTCGGCCTCTGCTATTCTCCTGGAAAACATAGAGCGGCGTAAAGCCCACACTCGCAGCTCATTGTCCTGCGCAGGTCTGAAACTGCTATGCTCCTGTTCATTCACTACGGATTGAAAATGATTTCAGTAGCATTTAGTTTAGGACACAACCCACAGCTCGGATATATCAGAAGATTTCTGTTTAAAGATAGAGTTAGGGTTAGGGCTAGCATTACGATTACGGTAAGGATAAGCTTTATTATTAGGGTAGGGATAGGGATAGGGATAGGGATAGGGATAGGGTTAGGGTTAGGGTTAGGGTTAGGGATAGGGTTACGGTTAGGGTTAGGGTTAGGGTTAGGGTTAGGGTTAGCGTTAGCGTTAGGGTTAGGGATAGGGATAGGTTTAGCATTAGCGTTTGGGTTAACGTTACATATAGGTTTAGGGCCAGGGCTAAAGCTAGATGACGGTCACAGGTAGAGGAGTGTGTGTCCTAGAAGATCGTGCATTTCATAGCTCTCTTAGTTCTTCTGTGCTTTCATTGAGTCCGTTGTGGACGAGAAAGTGATTCTGTAGATCGTTGCACTGAAACACAGCCAGGTAAAAGATAACAGAGCAAAAGAGCTGATCATAAGTGCTGAAGAGGGTATGTGATATGGTGCAAGGCACTCATTTCCAATTCAACTGATACGAGCACATTGATCTAGAGCTGCGTTCATGCTTAAAGCCACTTCTCAGGAACATGTTCATTCCCGAGTAACTTGGCAGCTTTCAAGCCTTTCACTCCTGTGCTGTGTGAGAGAGTCTCTCGAAAAGAGTAAGGGGACTGCTAGCTGCACATGCATTTCTACGTTGAAAATACTGTATGGGCAAAGTGAGGTAGTAGGCTGTTGCCTCTCTTCTTCCTGGGGCTACGCTTTTCTGATGGAAAAAGTACCTAGGAGAAAACTCTACTGTGGAAGCTCATTGCGCTTCAAGGATCACAAAGTGCTAGCTAGGCTAGCATTCCCTCCGTTGCTGACGGGAAATCATTTCCGTAGCTCTTGGGCTATGACACGCGCCAGAGATCCTATATTGCAGCAAGGTTCTTGGACAGGATGCTGACAAGAGTACGTACTATGTGACACACCACTGCTTGCATCTCCTACTGAAATGAGAACATTGCTAACACGTCAAATAGTGTGGATGGCTTTTGTAGAGAACACTTTTCGCACGACTTGATATAATTCCTGAATGGTGCAGGGGAGCGCAAAGTCTTCCCTGCTGTATTCTCAGAGTGGAATGAGTGGCCTGGTAGGCCCATGGCGTACTTTTAGCTTCTTCCTCTTTGAATGCTTCACGAACGGGTGGAGTCCGAGGGACGTAGTATAGTCTCCATGGTTTCTGAGGCTACAGTCTTCTTCTCCCATCACATCTACTACCGAAATGCCAACATTGAGAAGACGTGGAACACTGAGACGGCTTTGGAGAAAAACCCGCTTCCTACGAAATAGGTTGATTCCCGAGTGAGTTTGAGGAGCAAACAAATCTTCACGAACGTATTATCTTCCACTGGGAGCCCCACAGGCTACTCTGACATTCATATTCCCTTAGATCTTCAGAGACTTGGAGGCCAGGTCGCGTAGCGTGGCCCAGCGGCCTTCCAACGTCCGGATACGCTTTCCTCGCAGAACGCAGAGTTTGGCGAAAACAGTGGTAGCCAAGCTTACTCTCGGGCAGAGTTGGCATAGTCCTGTGCTTCCGTTCACTCATTTGCTTTGGGGAACGTGATTGCACAAGTCTGTGCCTAGCAAAGTTACCGCCAAGGTGATCATACAGAAAACCCATTGAAACGACCTGCTAAATCGGTGGCTTCTAGCGGCATCCCACACATTTCGCACTCTACTGAAACGAGTCCATTGACCTAGTGTTACCCGCTGGAGATGAAGTCTTCTAATAAGGCACTTGTACGAAACATCCTGATTCCCTCGTTGTTTGGAAGCTTTCCATGAATTC
Organism: Desmodus rotundus; assembly: GCF_022682495.2. Lineage (NCBI taxonomy): Eukaryota > Metazoa > Chordata > Mammalia > Chiroptera > Phyllostomidae > Desmodus > Desmodus rotundus. Next base: position 59,603,259 of record NC_071395.1, read on the forward strand.
CTTGCTGTTCTATCAGAAGGAAATTCAATCGAATAGAGTCAGTGGGCTGTGAGCTTCATGGGCATATCTACGTTCGAGAAACAGTTTTGTCCACAAGACATAGTAGTGAGTAGCTGCAGGAGATCTTCGGCCTCTGCTATTCTCCTAGAAAACATAGAGCGGCGAAAAGCCCACACTCGCAGCTCATTGTCCTGCGAAGGTCTGAAACTGCTATGCTCCTGTTCATTCACTACGGATTGAAAATGATTTCAGTAGCATTTAGTTTAGGACACAACCCACAGCTCGGATATATCAGAAGATTTCTGTTTAAAGATAGAGTTAGGGTTAGGGCTAGCATTACGATTACGGTAAGGATAAGCTTTATTATTAGGGTAGGGATAGGGATAGGGATAGGGATAGGGATAGGGTTAGGGTTAGGGTTAGGGTTAGGGTTAGGGTTAGGGTTAGCGTTAGCGTTAGGGTTAGGGATAGGGATAGGTTTAGCATTAGCGTTTGGGTTAACTTTACATATAGGTTTAGGGCCAGGGCTAAAGCTAGATGACGGCCACAGGTAGAGGAGTGTGTGTCCTAGAAGATCGTGCATTTCATAGCTCTCTTAGTTCTTCTGTGCTTTCATTGAGTCCGTTGAGGACGAGAAAGTGATTCTGTAGATCGTTGCACTGAAACACAGCCAGGTAAAAGATAACAGAGCAAAAGAGCTGATCATAAGTGCTGAAGAGGGTATGTGATATGGTGCAAGGCACTCATTTCCAATTCAACTGATACGAGCACATTGATCTAGAGCTGCGTTCATGCTTAAAGCCACTTCTCAGGAACATGTTCATTCCCGAGTAACCTGGCAGCTTTCAAACCGTTCACTCCTGTGCTGTGTGAGAGAGTCACTCGAATAGAGTAAGGGGACTGCTAGCTGCACATGCATTTCTACGTTGAAAACACTGTATGGGCAAAGTGAGGTAGTAGGCTGTTGCCTCTCTTCTTCCTGGGGCTACGCTTTTCTGATGGAAAAAGTACCTAGGAGAAAACTCTACTGTGGAAGCTCGTTGCGCTTCAAGGATCACAAAGTGCTAGCTAGGCTAGCGTTCCCTCCGTTGCTGACGGGAAATCATTTCCGTAGCTCTTGGGCTATGACACGCGCCAGAGATCCTATATTGCAGCAAGGTTCTTGGACAGGATGCTGACAAGAGTACGTACTATGTGACACACCACTGCTTGCATCTCCTACTGAAATGAGAACATTGCTAACACGTCAAATAGTGTGGATGGCTTTTGTAGAGAACACTTTTCGCACGACTTGATATAATTCCTGAATGGTGCAGGGGAGCGCAAAGTCTTCCCTGCTGTATTCTCAGAGTGGAATGAGTGGCCTGGTAGGCCCATGGCGTACTTTTAGCTTCTTCCTCTTTGAATGCTTCACGAACGGGTGGAGTCCGAGGGACGTAGTATAGTCTCCATGGTTTCTGAGGCTACAGTCTTCTTCTCCCATCACATCTACTACCGAAATGCCAACATTGAGAAGACGTGGAACACTGAGACGGCTTTGGAGAAAAACCCGCTTCCTACGAAATAGGTTGATTCCCGAGTGAGTTTGAGGAGCAAACAAATCTTCACGAACGTATTATCTTCCACTGGGAGCCCCACAGGCTACTCTGACATTCATATTCCCTTAGATCTTCAGAGACTTGGAGGCCAGGTCGCGTAGCGTGGCCCAGCGGCCTTCCAACGTCCGGATACGCTTTCCTCGCAGAACACAGAGTTTGGCGGAAACAGTGGTAGCCAAGCTTACTCTCGGGCACAGTTGGCATAGTCCTGTGCTTCCGTTCACTCATTTGCTTTGGCGAACGTGATTGCACAAGTCTGTGCCTAGCAAAGTTACCGCCAAGGTGATCATACAGAAAACCCATTGAAACGACCTGCTAAATCGGTGGCTTCTAGCGGCATCCCACACATTTCGCACTCAACTGAAACGAGTCCATTGACCTAGTGTTACCCGCTGGAGATGAAGTCTTCTAATAAGGCACTTGTACGAAACATCCTGATTCCCTCGTTGTTTGGAAGCTTTCCATGAATTCCTTGCTGTTCTATCAGAAGGAAATTCAATCGAATAGAGTCAGTGGGCTGTGAGCTTCATGGGCATATCTACGTTCGAGAAACAATTTTGTCCACAAGACATAGTAGTGAGTAGCTGCAGGAGATCTTCGGCCTCTGCTATTCTCCTGGAAAACATAGAGCGGCGAAAAGCCCACACTCGCAGCTCATTGTCCTGCGAAGGTCTGAAACTGCTATGCTCCTGTTCATTCACTACGGATTGAAAATGATTTCAGTAGCATTTAGTTTAGGACACAACCCACAGCTCGGATATATCAGAAGATTTCTGTTTAAAGATAGAGTTAGGGTTAGGGCTAGCATTACGATTACGGTAAGGATAAGCTTTATTATTAGGGTAGGGATAGGGAAAAGGATAGGGATAGGGATAGGGTTAGGGTTAGGGTTAGGGTTAGGGATAGGGTTACGGTTAGGGTTAGGGTTAGGGTTAGGGTTAGCGTTAGCGTCAGGGTTAGGGATAGGGATAGGTTTAGCATTAGCGTTTGTGTTAATGTTACATATAGGTTTAGGGCCAGGGCTAAAGGTAGATGACAGCCACACGTAGAGGAGTGTGTGTCCTAGAAGATCGTGCATTTCATACCTCTCTTAGTTCTTCTGTGCTTTCATTGAGTCCGTTGTGGACGAGAAAGTGTTTCTGTAGATTGTTGCACTGAAACACAGCCAGGTAAAAGATAACAGAGCAAAAGAGCTGATCATAAGTGCTGAAGAGGGTATGTGATATGGTGCAAGGCACTCATTTCCAATTCAACTGATACGAGCACATTGATCTAGAGCTGCGTTCATGCTTAAAGCCACTTCTCAGGAACATGTTCATTTCCGAGTAACTTGGCAGCTTTCAAACCGTTCACTCCTGTGCTGTGTGAGAGAGTCACTCGAATAGAGTAAGGGGACTGCTAGCTGCACATGCATTTCTACGTTGAAAACACTGTATGGGCAAAGTGAGGTAGTAGGCTGTTGCCTCTCTTCTTCCTGGGGCTACGCTTTTCTGATGGAAAAAGTACCTAGGAGAAAACTCTACTGTGGAAGCTCATTCCGCTTCAAGGATCACAAAGTGCTAGCTAGGCTAGCATTCCCTCCGTTGCTGACGGGAAATCATTTCCGTAGCTCTTGGGCTATGACACGAGCCAGAGATCCTATATTGCAGCAAGGTTCTTGGACAGGATGCTGACAAGAGTACGTACTATGTGACACACCACTGCTTGCATCTCCTACTGAAATGAGAACATTGCTAACACGTCAAATAGTGTGGATGGCTTTTGTAGAGAACACTTTTCGCACGACTTGATATAATTCCTGAATGGTGCAGGGGAGCGCAAAGTCTTCCCTGCTGTATTCTCAGAGTGGTATGAGTGGCCTGGTAGGCCCATGGCGTACTTTTAGCTTCTTCCTCTTTGAATGCTTCACGAACGGGTGGAGTCCGAGGGACGTAGTATAGTCTCCATGGTTTCTGAGGCTACAGTCTTCTTCTCCCATCACATCTACTACCGAAATGCCAACATTGAGAAGACGTGGAACACTGAGACGGCTTTGGAGAAAAACCCGCATCCTACGAAATAGGTTGATTCCCGAGTGAGTTTGAGGAGCAAACAAATCTTCACGAGCATATTATCTTCCACTGGGAACCCCACAGGCTACTCTGACATTCATATTCCCTTAGATCTTCAGAGACTTGGAGGCCAGGTCGCGTAGCGTGGCCCAGCGGCCTTCCAACGTCCGGATACGCTTTCCTCGCAGAACGCAGAGTTTGGCGAAAACAGTGGTAGCCAAGCTTACTCTTGGGCACAGTTGGCATCGTCCTGTGCTTCCGTTCACTCATTTGCTTTGGGGAACGTGATTGCACAAGTCTGTGCCTAGCAAAGTTACCGCCAAGGTGATCATACAGAAAACCCATTGAAACGACCTGCTAAATCGGTGGCTTCTAGCGGCATCCCACACATTTCGCACTCTACTGAAACGAGTCCATTGACCTAGTGTTACCCGCTGGAGATGAAGTCTTCTAATAAGGCACTTGTATGAAACATCCTGATTCCCTCGTTGTTTGGAAGCTTTCCATGAATTCCTTGCTGTTCTATCAGAAGGAAATTCAATCGAATAGAGTCAGTGGGCTGTGAGCTTCATGGGCATATCTACGTTCGAGAAACAGTTTTGTCCACAAGACATAGTAGTGAGTAGCTGCAGGAGATCTTCGGCCTCTGCTATTCTCCTGGAAAACATAGAGCGGCGAAAAGCCCACACTCGCAGCTCATTGTCCTGCGAAGGTCTGAAACTGCTATGCTCCTGTTCATTCACTACGGATTGAAAATGATTTCAGTAGCATTTAGTTTAGGACACAACCCACAGCTCGGATATATCAGAAGATTTCTGTTTAAAGATAGAGTTAGGGTTAGGGCTAGCATTACGATTACGGTAAGGATAAGCTTTATTATTAGGGTAGGGATAGGGATAGGGATAGGGATAGGGATAGGGATAGGGTTAGGGTTAGGGTTAGGGTTAGCGTTAGCGTTAGGGTTAGGGATAGGGATAGGTTTAGCATTAGCGTTTGGGTTAACGTTACATATAGGTTTAGGGCCAGGGCTAAAGCTAGATGACGGCCACAGGTAGAGGAGTGTGTGTCCTAGAAGATCATGCATTTCATAGCTCTCTTAGTTCTTCTTTGCTTTCATTGAGTCCGTTGAGGACGAGAAAGTGATTCTGTAGATCGTTGCACTGAAACACAGCCAGGTAAAAGATAACAGAGCAAAAGAGCTGATCATAAGTGCTGAAGAGGGTATGTGATATGGTGCAAGGCACTCATTTCCAATTCAACTGATACGAGCACATTGATCTAGAGCTGCGTTCATGCTTAAAGCCACTTCTCAGGAACATGTTCATTCCCGAGTAACTTGGCAGCTTTCAAACCGTTCACTCCTGTGCTGTGTGAGAGAGTCACTCGAATAGAGTAAGGGGACTGCTAGCTGCACATGCATTTCTACGTTGAAAACACTGTATGGGCAAAGTGAGGTAGTAGGCTGTTGCCTCTCTTCTTCCTGGGGCTACGCTTTTCTGATGGAAAAAGTACCTAGGAGAAAACTCTACTGTGGAAGCTCATTCCGCTTCAAGGATCACAAAGTGCTAGCTAGGCTAGCATTCCCTCCGTTGCTGACGGGAAATCATTTCCGTAGCTCTTGGGCTATGACACGCGCCAGAGATCCTATATTGCAGCAAGGTTCTTGGACAGGATGCTGACAAGAGTACGTACTATGTGACACACCACTGCTTGCATCTCCTACTGAAATGAGAACATTGCTAACACGTCAAATAGTGTGGATGGCTTTTGTAGAGAACACTTTTCGCACGACTTGATATAATTCCTGAATGGTGCAGGGGAGCGCAAAGTCTTCCCTGCTGTATTCTCAGAGTGGAATGAGTGGCCTGGTAGGCCCATGGCGTACTTTTAGCTTCTTCCTCTTTGAATGATTCACGAACGGGTGGAGTCCGAGGGACGTAGTATAGTCTCCATGGTTTCTGAGGCTACAGTCTTCTTCTCCCATCACAACTACTACCGAAATGCCAACATTGAGAAGACGTGGAACACTGAGACGGCTTTGGAGAAAAACCCGCTTCCTACGAAATAGGTTGATTCCCGAGTGAGTTTGAGGAGCAAACAAATCTTCACGAACGTATTATCTTCCACTGGGAGCCCCACAGGCTACTCTGACATTCATATTCCCTTAGATCTTCAGAGACTTGTAGGCCAGGTCGCGTAGCGTGGCCCAGCGGCCTTCCAACGTCCGGATACGCTTTCCTCGCAGAACGCAGAGTTTGGCGAAAACAGTGGTAGCCAAGCTTACTCTCGGGCACAGTTGGCATAGTCCTGTGCTTCCGTTCACTCATTTGCTTTGGGGAACGTGATTGCACAAGTCTGTGCCTAGCAAAGTTACCGCCAAGGTGATCATACAGAAAACCCATTGAAACGACCTGCTAAATTGGTGGCTTCTAGCGGCATCCCACACGTTTCGCACTCTACTGAAACGAGTCCATTGACCTAGTGTTACCCGCTGGAGATGAAGTCTTCTAATAAGGCACTTGTACGAAACATCCTGATTCCCTCGTTGTTTGGAAGCTTTCCATGAATTCCTTGCTGTTCTATCAGAAGGAAATTCAATCGAATAGAGTCAGTGGGCTGTGAGCTTCATGGGCATATCTACGTTCGAGAAACAGTTTTGTCCACAAGACATAGTAGTGAGTAGCTGCAGGAGATCTTCGGCCTCTGCTATTCTCCTGGAAAACATAGAGCGGCGTAAAGCCCACACTCGCAGCTCATTGTCCTGCGAAGGTCTGAAACTGCTATGCTCCTGTTCATTCACTACGGATTGAAAATGATTTCAGTAGCATTTAGTTTAGGACACAACCCACAGCTCGGATATATCAGAAGATTTCTGTTTAAAGATAGAGTTAGGGTTAGGGCTAGCATTACGATTACGGTAAGGATAAGCTTTATTATTAGGGTAGGGATAGGGATAGGGATACGGATAGGGATAGGGTTAGGGTTAGGGTTAGGGTTAGCGTTAGCGTTAGGGTTAGGGATAGGGATAGGTTTAGCATTAGCGTTTGGGTTAACGTTACATATAGGTTTAGGGCCAGGGCTAAAGCTAGATGACGGCCACAGGTAGAGGAGTGTGTGTCCTAGAAGATCGTGCATTTCATAGCTCTCTTAGTTCTTCTTTGCTTTCACTGAGTCCGTTGAGGACGAGAAAGTGATTCTGTAGATCGTTGCACTGAAACACAGCCAGGTAAAAGATAACAGAGCAAAAGAGCTGATCATAAGCGCTGAAGAGGGTATGTGATATGGTGCAAGGCACTCATTTCCAATTCAACTGATACGAGCACATTGATCTAGAGCTGCGTTCATGCTTAAAGCCACTTCTCAGGAACATGTTCATTCCCGAGTAACTTGGCAGCTTTCAAGCCGTTCACTCCTGTGCTGTGTGAGAGAGTCACTCGAATAGAGTAAGGGGACTGCTAGCTGCACATGCATTTCTACGTTGAAAACACTGTATGGGCAAAGTGAGGTAGTAGGCTGTTGCCTCTCTTCTTCCTGGGGCTACGCTTTTCTGATGGAAAAAGTACCTAGGAGAAAACTCTACTGTGGAAGCTCATTCCGCTTCAAGGATCACAAAGTGCTAGCTAGGCTAGCATTCCCTCCGTTGCTGACGGGAAATCATTTCCGTAGCTCTTGGGCTATGTCACGCGCCAGAGATCCTATATTGCAGCAAGGTTCTTGGACAGGATGCTGACAAGAGTACGTACTATGTGACACACCACTGCTTGCATCTCCTACTGAAATGAGAACATTGCTAACACGTCAAATAGTGTGGATGGCTTTTGTTGAGAACACTTTTCGCACGACTTGATATAATTCCTGAATGGTGCAGGGGAGCGCATAGTCCTCCCTGCTGTATTCTCAGAGTGGAATGAGTGGCCTGGTAGGCCCATGGCGTACTTTTAGCTTCTTCCTCTTTGAATGCTTCACGAACGGGTGGAGTCCGAGGGACGTAGTATAGTCTCCATGGTTTCTGAGGCTACAGTCTTCTTCTCCCATCACATCTACTACCGAAATGCCAACATTGAGAAGACGTGGAACACTGAGACGGCTTTGGAGAAAAACCCGCTTCCTACGAAATAGGTTGATTCCCGAGTGAGTTTGAGGAGCAAACAAATCTTCACGAACGTATTATCTTCCACTGGGAGCCCCACAGGCTACTCTGACATTCATATTCCCTTAGATCTTCAGAGACTTGGAGGCCAGGTCGCGTAGCGTGGCCCAGCGGCCTTCCAACGTCCGGATATGCTTTCCTCGCAGAACACAGAGTTTGGCGAAAACAGTGGTAGCCAAGCTTACTCTCGGGCAGAGTTGGCATAGTCCTGTGCTTCCGTTCACTCATTTGCTTTGGGGAACGTGATTGCACAAGTCTGTGCCTAGCAAAGTTACCGCCAAGGTGATCATACAGAAAACCCATTGAAACGACCTGCTAAATCGGTGGCTTCTAGCGGCATCCCACACATTTCGCACTCTACTGAAACGAGTCCATTGACCTAGTGTTACCCGCTGGAGATGAAGTCTTCTAATAAGGCACTTGTACGAAACATCCTGATTCCCTCGTTGTTTGGAAGCTTTCCATGAATTCCTTGCTGTTCTATCAGAAGGAAATTCAATCGAATAGAGTCAGTGGGCTGTGAGCTTCATGGGCATATCTACGTTCGAGAAACAGTTTTGTCCAGAAGACATAGTAGTGAGTAGCTGCAGGAGATCTTCGGCCTCTGCTATTCTCCTGGAAAACATAGAGCGGCGAAAAGCCCACACTCGCAGCTCATTGTCCTGCGAAGGTCTGAAACTGCTATGCTCCTGTTCATTCACTACGGATTGAAAATGATTTCAGTAGCATTTAGTTTAGGACACAACCCACAGCTCGGATATATCAGAAGATTTCTGTTTAAAGATAGAGTTAGGGTTAGGGCTAGCATTACGATTACGGTAAGGATAAGCTTTATTATTAGGGTAGGGATAGGGATAGGGATAGGGATAGGGATAGGGTTACGGTTAGGGTTAGGGTTAGCGTTAGCGTTAGGGTTAGGGATAGGGATAGGTTTAGCATTAGCGTTTGGGTTAACGTTACATATAGGTTTAGGGCCAGGGCTAAAGCTAGATGACGGTCACAGGTAGAGGAGTGTGTGTCCTAGAAGATCGTGCATTTCATAGCTCTCTTAGTTCTTCTGTGCTTTCATTGAGTCCGTTGTGGACGAGAAAGTGATTCTGTAGATCGTTGCACTGAAACACAGCCAGGTAAAAGATAACAGAGCAAAAGAGCTGATCATAAATGCTGAAGAGGGTATGTGATATGGTGCAAGGCACTCATTTCCAATTCAACTGATACGAGCACATTGATCTAGAGCTGCGTTCATGCTTAAAGCCACTTCTCAGGAACATGTTCATTCCCGAGTAACTTGGCAGCTTTCAAGCCTTTCACTCCTGTGCTGTGTGAGAGAGTCTCTCGAAAAGAGTAAGGGGACTGCTAGCTGCACATGCATTTCTACGTTGAAAACACTGTATGGGCAAAGTGAGGTAGTAGGCTGTTGCCTCTCTTCTTCCTGGGGCTACGCTTTTCTGATGGAAAAAGTACCTAGGAGAAAACTCTACTGTGGAAGCTCATTGCGCTTCAAGGATCACAAAGTGCTAGCTAGGCTAGCATTCCCTCCGTTGCTGACGGGAAATCATTTCCGTAGCTCTTGGGCTATGACACGCGCCAGAGATCCTATATTGCAGCAAGGTTCTTGGACAGGATGCTGACAAGAGTACGTACTATGTGACACACCACTGCTTGCATCTCCTACTGAAATGAGAACATTGCTAACACGTCAAATAGTGTGGATGGCTTTTGTAGAGAACACTTTTCGCACGACTTGATATAATTCCTGAATGGTGCAGGGGAGCGCAAAGTCTTCCCTGCTGTATTCTCAGAGTGGAATGAGTGGCCTGGTAGGCCCATGGCGTACTTTTAGCTTCTTCCTCTTTGAATGCTTCACGAACGGGTGGAGTCCGAGGGACGTAGTATAGTCTCCATGGTTTCTGAGGCTACAGTCTTCTTCTCCCATCACATCTACTACCGAAATGCCAACATTGAGAAGACGTGGAACACTGAGACGGCTTTGGAGAAAAACCCGCTTCCTACGAAATAGGTTGATTCCCGAGTGAGTTTGAGGAGCAAACAAATCTTCACGAACGTATTATCTTCCACTGGGAGCCCCACAGGCTACTCTGACATTCATATTCCCTTAGATCTTCAGAGACTTGGAGGCCAGGTCGCGTAGCGTGGCCCAGCGGCCTTCCAACGTCCGGATACGCTTTCCTCGCAGAACGCAGAGTTTGGCGAAAACAGTGGTAGCCAAGCTTACTCTCGGGCACAGTTGGCATAGTCCTGTGCTTCCGTTCACTCATTTGCTTTGGGGAACGTGATTGCACAAGTCTGTGCCTAGCAAAGTTACCGCCAAGGTGATCATACAGAAAACCCATTGAAACGACCTGCTAAATCGGTGGCTTCTAGCGGCATCCCACACATTTCGCACTCTACTGAAACGAGTCCATTGACCTAGTGTTACCCGCTGGAGATGAAGTCTTCTAATAAGGCACTTGTACGAAACATCCTGATTCCCTCGTTGTTTGGAAGCTTTCCATGAATTCCTTGCTGTTCTATCAGAAGGAAATTCAATCGAATAGAGTCAGTGGGCTGTGAGCTTCATGGGCATATCTACGTTCGAGAAACAGTTTTGTCCACAAGACATAGTAGTGAGTAGCTGCAGGAGATCTTCGGCCTCTGCTATTCTCCTAGAAAACATAGAGCGGCGAAAAGCCCACACTCGCAGCTCATTGTCCTGCGAAGGTCTGAAACTGCTATGCTCCTGTTCATTCACTACGGATTGAAAATGATTTCAGTAGCATTTAGTTTAGGACACAACCCACAGCTCGGATATATCAGAAGATTTCTGTTTAAAGATAGAGTTAGGGTTAGGGCTAGCATTACGATTACGGTAAGGATAAGCTTTATTATTAGGGTAGGGATAGGGATAGGGATAGGGATAGGGATAGGGTTAGGGTTAGGGTTAGGGTTAGGGTTAGGGTTAGGGTTAGCGTTAGCGTTAGGGTTAGGGATAGGGATAGGTTTAGCATTAGCGTTTGGGTTAACTTTACATATAGGTTTAGGGCCAGGGCTAAAGCTAGATGACGGCCACAGGTAGAGGAGTGTGTGTCCTAGAAGATCGTGCATTTCATAGCTCTCTTAGTTCTTCTGTGCTTTCATTGAGTCCGTTGAGGACGAGAAAGTGATTCTGTAGATCGTTGCACTGAAACACAGCCAGGTAAAAGATAACAGAGCAAAAGAGCTGATCATAAGTGCTGAAGAGGGTATGTGATATGGTGCAAGGCACTCATTTCCAATTCAACTGATACGAGCACATTGATCTAGAGCTGCGTTCATGCTTAAAGCCACTTCTCAGGAACATGTTCATTCCCGAGTAACTTGGCAGCTTTCAAACCGTTCACTCCTGTGCTGTGTGAGAGAGTCACTCGAATAGAGTAAGGGGACTGCTAGCTGCACATGCATTTCTACGTTGAAAACACTGTATGGGCAAAGTGAGGTAGTAGGCTGTTGCCTCTCTTCTTCCTGGGGCTACGCTTTTCTGATGGAAAAAGTACCTAGGAGAAAACTCTACTGTGGAAGCTCGTTGCGCTTCAAGGATCACAAAGTGCTAGCTAGGCTAGCGTTCCCTCCGTTGCTGACGGGAAATCATTTCCGTAGCTCTTCGGCTATGACACGCGCCAGAGATCCTATATTGCAGCAAGGTTCTTGGACAGGATGCTGACAAGAGTACGTACTATGTGACACACCACTGCTTGCATCTCCTACTGAAATGAGAACATTGCTAACACGTCAAATAGTGTGGATGGCTTTTGTAGAGAACACTTTTCGCACGACTTGATATAATTCCTGAATGGTGCAGGGGAGCGCAAAGTCTTCCCTGCTGTATTCTCAGAGTGGAATGAGTGGCCTGGTAGGCCCATGGCGTACTTTTAGCTTCTTCCTCTTTGAATGCTTCACGAACGGGTGGAGTCCGAGGGACGTAGTATAGTCTCCATGGTTTCTGAGGCTACAGTCTTCTTCTCCCATCACATCTACTACCGAAATGCCAACATTGAGAAGACGTGGAACACTGAGACGGCTTTGGAGAAAAACCCGCTTCCTACGAAATAGGTTGATTCCCGAGTGAGTTTGAGGAGCAAACAAATCTTCACGAACGTATTATCTTCCACTGGGAGCCCCACAGGCTACTCTGACATTCATATTCCCTTAGATCTTCAGAGACTTGGAGGCCAGGTCGCGTAGCGTGGCCCAGCGGCCTTCCAACGTCCGGATACGCTTTCCTCGCAGAACACAGAGTTTGGCGGAAACAGTGGTAGCCAAGCTTACTCTCGGGCACAGTTGGCATAGTCCTGTGCTTCCGTTCACTCATTTGCTTTGGCGAACGTGATTGCACAAGTCTGTGCCTAGCAAAGTTACCGCCAAGGTGATCATACAGAAAACCCATTGAAACGACCTGCTAAATCGGTGGCTTCTAGCGGCATCCCACACATTTCGCACTCAACTGAAACGAGTCCATTGACCTAGTGTTACCCGCTGGAGATGAAGTCTTCTAATAAGGCACTTGTACGAAACATCCTGATTCCCTCGTTGTTTGGAAGCTTTCCATGAATTCCTTGCTGTTCTATCAGAAGGAAATTCAATCGAATAGAGTCAGTGGGCTGTGAGCTTCATGGGCATATCTACGTTCGAGAAACAATTTTGTCCACAAGACATAGTAGTGAGTAGCTGCAGGAGATCTTCGGCCTCTGCTATTCTCCTGGAAAACATAGAGCGGCGAAAAGCCCACACTCGCAGCTCATTGTCCTGCGAAGGTCTGAAACTGCTATGCTCCTGTTCATTCACTACGGATTGAAAGTGATTTCAGTAGCATTTAGTTTAGGACACAACCCACAGCTCGGATATATCAGAAGATTTCTGTTTAAAGATAGAGTTAGGGTTAGGGCTAGCATTACGATTACGGTAAGGATAAGCTTTATTATTAGGGTAGGGATAGGGATAGGGATAGGGATAGGGATAGGGTTAGGGTTAGGGTTAGGGTTAGGGATAGGGTTACGGTTAGGGTTAGGGTTAGGGTTAGGGTTAGCGTTAGCGTCAGGGTTAGGGATAGGGATAGGTTTAGCATTAGCGTTTGTGTTAATGTTACATATAGGTTTAGGGCCAGGGCTAAAGGTAGATGACAGCCACAGGTAGAGGAGTGTGTGTCCTAGAAGATCGTGCATTTCATACCTCTCTTAGTTCTTCTGTGCTTTCATTGAGTCCGTTGTGGACGAGAAAGTGTTTCTGTAGATTGTTGCACTGAAACACAGCCAGGTAAAAGATAACAGAGCAAAAGAGCTGATCATAAGTGCTGAAGAGGGTATGTGATATGGTGCAAGGCACTCATTTCCAATTCAACTGATACGAGCACATTGATCTAGAGCTGCGTTCATGCTTAAAGCCACTTCTCAGGAACATGTTCATTTCCGAGTAACTTGGCAGCTTTCAAACCGTTCACTCCTGTGCTGTGTGAGAGAGTCACTCGAATAGAGTAAGGGGACTGCTAGCTGCACATGCATTTCTACGTTGAAAACACTGTATGGGCAAAGTGAGGTAGTAGGCTGTTGCCTCTCTTCTTCCTGGGGCTACGCTTTTCTGATGGAAAAAGTACCTAGGAGAAAACTCTACTGTGGAAGCTCATTCCGCTTCAAGGATCACAAAGTGCTAGCTAGGCTAGCATTCCCTCCGTTGCTGACGGGAAATCATTTCCGTAGCTCTTGGGCTATGACACGAGCCAGAGATCCTATATTGCAGCAAGGTTCTTGGACAGGATGCTGACAAGAGTACGTACTATGTGACACACCACTGCTTGCATCTCCTACTGAAATGAGAACATTGCTAACACGTCAAATAGTGTGGATGGCTTTTGTAGAGAACACTTTTCGCACGACTTGATATAATTCCTGAATGGTGCAGGGGAGCGCAAAGTCTTCCCTGCTGTATTCTCAGAGTGGTATGAGTGGCCTGGTAGGCCCATGGCGTACTTTTAGCTTCTTCCTCTTTGAATGCTTCACGAACGGGTGGAGTCCGAGGGACGTAGTATAGTCTCCATGGTTTCTGAGGCTACAGTCTTCTTCTCCCATCACATCTACTACCGAAATGCCAACATTGAGAAGACGTGGAACACTGAGACGGCTTTGGAGAAAAACCCGCATCCTACGAAATAGGTTGATTCCCGAGTGAGTTTGAGGAGCAAACAAATCTTCACGAGCATATTATCTTCCACTGGGAGCCCCACAGGCTACTCTGACATTCATATTCCCTTAGATCTTCAGAGACTTGGAGGCCAGGTCGCGTAGCGTGGCCCAGCGGCCTTCCAACGTCCGGATACGCTTTCCTCGCAGAACGCAGAGTTTGGCGGAAACAGTGGTAGCCAAGCTTACTCTCGGGCACAGTTGGCATAGTCCTGTGCTTCCGTTCACTCATTTGCTTTGGCGAACGTGATTGCACAAGTCTGTGCCTAGCAAAGTTACCGCCAAGGTGATCATACAGAAAACCCATTGAAACGACCTGCTAAATCGGTGGCTTCTAGCGGCATCCCACACATTTCGCACTCAACTGAAACGAGTCCATTGACCTAGTGTTACCCGCTGGAGATGAAGTCTTCTAATAAGGCACTTGTACGAAACATCCTGATTCCCTCGTTGTTTGGAAGCTTTCCATGAATTCCTTGCTGTTCTATCAGAAGGAAATTCAATCGAATAGAGTCAGTGGGCTGTGAGCTTCATGGGCATATCTACGTTCGAGAAACAATTTTGTCCACAAGACATAGTAGTGAGTAGCTGCAGGAGATCTTCGGCCTCTGCTATTCTCCTGGAAAACATAGAGCGGCGAAAAGCCCACACTCGCAGCTCATTGTCCTGCGAAGGTCTGAAACTGCTATGCTCCTGTTCATTCACTACGGATTGAAAATGATTTCAGTAGCATTTAGTTTAGGACACAACCCACAGCTCGGATATATCAGAAGATTTCTGTTTAAAGATAGAGTTAGGGTTAGGGCTAGCATTACGATTACGGTAAGGATAAGCTTTATTATTAGGGTAGGGATAGGGATAGGGATAGGGATAGGGATAGGGTTAGGGTTAGGGTTAGGGTTAGGGATAGGGTTACGGTTAGGGTTAGGGTTAGGGTTAGGGTTAGCGTTAGCGTTAGGGTTAGGGATAGGGATAGGTTTAGCATTAGCGTTTGGGTTAACTTTACATATAGGTTTAGGGCCAGGGCTAAAGCTAGATGACGGCCACAGGTAGAGGAGTGTGTGTCCTAGAAGATCGTGCATTTCATAGCTCTCTTAGTTCTTCTGTGCTTTCATTGAGTCCGTTGAGGACGAGAAAGTGATTCTGTAGATCGTTGCACTGAAACACAGCCAGGTAAAAGATAACAGAGCAAAAGAGCTGATCATAAGTGCTGAAGAGGGTATGTGATATGGTGCAAGGCACTCATTTCCAATTCAACTGATACGAGCACATTGATCTAGAGCTGCGTTCATGCTTAAAGCCACTTCTCAGGAACATGTTCATTCCCGAGTAACTTGGCAGCTTTCAAACCGTTCACTCCTGTGCTGTGTGAGAGAGTCACTCGAATAGAGTAAGGGGACTGCTAGCTGCACATGCATTTCTACGTTGAAAACACTGTATGGGCAAAGTGAGGTAGTAGGCTGTTGCCTCTCTTCTTCCTGGGGCTACGCTTTTCTGATGGAAAAAGTACCTAGGAGAAAACTCTACTGTGGAAGCTCATTGCGCTTCAAGGATCACAAAGTGCTAGCTAGGCTAGCATTCCCTCCGTTGCTGACGGGAAATTATTTCCGTAGCTCTTGGGCTATGTCACGCGCCAGAGATCCTATATTGCAGCAAGGTTCTTGGACAGGATGCTGACAAGAGTACGTACTATGTGACACACCACTGCTTGCATCTCCTACTGAAATGAGAACATTGCTAACACGTCAAATAGTGTGGATGGCTTTTGTTGAGAACACTTTTCGCACGACTTGATATAATTCCTGAATGGTGCAGGGGAGCGCAAAGTCTTCCCTGCTGTATTCTCAGAGTGGAATGAGTGGCCTGGTAGGCCCATGGCGTACTTTTAGCTTCTTCCTCTTTGAATGCTTCACGAACGGGTGGAGTCCGAGGGACGTAGTATAGTCTCCATGGTTTCTGAGGCTACAGTCTTCTTCTCCCATCACATCTACTACCGAAATGCCAACATTGAGAAGACGTGGAACACTGAGACGGCTTTGGAGAAAAACCCGCTTCCTACGAAATAGGTTGATTCCCGAGTGAGTTTGAGGAGCAAACAAATCTTCACGAGCATATTATCTTCCACTGGGAGCCCCACAGGCTACTCTGACATTCATATTCCCTTAGATCTTCAGAGACTTGGAGGCCAGGTCGCGTAGCGTGGCCCAGCGGCCTTCCAACGTCCGGATACGCTTTCCTCGCAGAACGCAGAGTTTGGCGGAAACAGTGGTAGCCAAGCTTACTCTCGGGCACAGTTGGCATAGTCCTGTGCTTCCGTTCACTCATTTGCTTTGGCGAACGTGATTGCACAAGTCTGTGCCTAGCAAAGTTACCGCCAAGGTGATCATACAGAAAACCCATTGAAACGACCTGCTAAATCGGTGGCTTCTAGCGGCATCCCACACATTTCGCACTCAACTGAAACGAGTCCATTGACCTAGTGTTACCCGCTGGAGATGAAGTCTTCTAATAAGGCACTTGTACGAAACATCCTGATTCCCTCGTTGTTTGGAAGCTTTCCATGAATTCCTTGCTGTTCTATCAGAAGGAAATTCAATCGAATAGAGTCAGTGGGCTGTGAGCTTCATGGGCATATCTACGTTCGAGAAACAATTTTGTCCACAAGACATAGTAGTGAGTAGCTGCAGGAGATCTTCGGCCTCTGCTATTCTCCTGGAAAACATAGAGCGGCGAAAAGCCCACACTCGCAGCTCATTGTCCTGCGAAGGTCTGAAACTGCTATGCTCCTGTTCATTCACTACGGATTGAAAATGATTTCAGTAGCATTTAGTTTAGGACACAACCCACAGCTCGGATATATCAGAAGATTTCTGTTTAAAGATAGAGTTAGGGTTAGGGCTAGCATTACGATTACGGTAAGGATAAGCTTTATTATTAGGGTAGGGATAGGGATAGGGATAGGGATAGGGATAGGGTTAGGGTTAGGGTTAGGGTTAGGGATAGGGTTACGGTTAGGGTTAGGGTTAGGGTTAGGGTTAGCGTTAGCGTTAGGGTTAGGGATAGGGATAGGTTTAGCATTAGCGTTTGGGTTAACTTTACATATAGGTTTAGGGCCAGGGCTAAAGCTAGATGACGGCCACAGGTAGAGGAGTGTGTGTCCTAGAAGATCGTGCATTTCATAGCTCTCTTAGTTCTTCTGTGCTTTCATTGAGTCCGTTGAGGACGAGAAAGTGATTCTGTAGATCGTTGCACTGAAACACAGCCAGGTAAAAGATAACAGAGCAAAAGAGCTGATCATAAGTGCTGAAGAGGGTATGTGATATGGTGCAAGGCACTCATTTCCAATTCAACTGATACGAGCACATTGATCTAGAGCTGCGTTCATGCTTAAAGCCACTTCTCAGGAACATGTTCATTCCCGAGTAACTTGGCAGCTTTCAAACCGTTCACTCCTGTGCTGTGTGAGAGAGTCACTCGAATAGAGTAAGGGGACTGCTAGCTGCACATGCATTTCTACGTTGAAAACACTGTATGGGCAAAGTGAGGTAGTAGGCTGTTGCCTCTCTTCTTCCTGGGGCTACGCTTTTCTGATGGAAAAAGTACCTAGGAGAAAACTCTACTGTGGAAGCTCATTGCGCTTCAAGGATCACAAAGTGCTAGCTAGGCTAGCATTCCCTCCGTTGCTGACGGGAAATTATTTCCGTAGCTCTTGGGCTATGTCACGCGCCAGAGATCCTATATTGCAGCAAGGTTCTTGGACAGGATGCTGACAAGAGTACGTACTATGTGACACACCACTGCTTGCATCTCCTACTGAAATGAGAACATTGCTAACACGTCAAATAGTGTGGATGGCTTTTGTTGAGAACACTTTTCGCACGACTTGATATAATTCCTGAATGGTGCAGGGGAGCGCAAAGTCTTCCCTGCTGTATTCTCAGAGTGGAATGAGTGGCCTGGTAGGCCCATGGCGTACTTTTAGCTTCTTCCTCTTTGAATGCTTCACGAACGGGTGGAGTCCGAGGGATGTAGTATAGTCTCCATGGTTTCTGAGGCTACAGTCTTCTTCTCCCATCACATCTACTACCGAAATGCCAACATTGAGAAGACGTGGAACACTGAGACGGCTTTGGAGAAAAACCCGCTTCCTACGAAATAGGTTGATTCCCGAGTGAGTTTGAGGAGCAAACAAATCTTCACGAACGTATTATCTTCCACTGGGAGCCCCACAGGCTACTCTGACATTCATATTCCCTTAGATCTTCAGAGACTTGGAGGCCAGGTCGCGTAGCGTGGCCCAGCGGCCTTCCAACGTCCGGATACGCTTTCCTCGCAGAACGCAGAGTTTGGCGAAAACAGTGGTAGCCAAGCTTACTCTCGGGCACAGTTGGCATAGTCCTGTGCATCTGTTCACTCATTTGCTTTGGGGAACGTGATTGCACAAGTCTGTGCCTAGCAAAGTTACCGCCAAGGTGATCATACAGAAAACCCATTGAAACGACCTGCTAAATCGGTGGCTTCTAGCCGCATCCCACACATTTCGCACTCTACTGAAACGAGTCCATTGACCTAGTGTTACCCGCTGCAGATGAAGTCTTCTAATAAGGCACTTGTACGAAACATCCTGATTCCCTCGTTGTTTGGAAGCTTTCCATGAATTCCTTGCTGTTCTATCAGAAGGAAATTCAATCGAATAGAGTCAGTGGGCTGTGAGCTTCATGGGCATATCTACGTTCGAGAAACAGTTTTGTCCACAAGACATAGTAGTGAGTAGCTGCAGGAGATCTTCGGCCTCTGCTATTCTCCTGGAAAACATAGAGCGGCGAAAAGCCCACACTCGCAGCTCATTGTCCTGCGAAGGTCTGAAACTGCTATGCTCCTGTTCATTCACTACGGATTGAAATTGATTTCAGTAGCATTTAGTTTAGGACACAACCCACAGCTCGGATATATCAGAAGATTTCTGTTTAAAGATAGAGTTAGGGTTAGGGCTAGCATTACGATTACGGTAAGGATAAGCTTTATTATTAGGGTAGGGATAGGGATAGGGATAGGGATAGGGATAGGGTTAGGGTTAGGGTTAGGGTTAGGGATAGGGTTACGGTTAGGGTTAGGGTTAGGGTTAGGGTTAGCGTTAGCGTCAGGGTTAGGGATAGGGATAGGTTTAGCATTAGCGTTTGTGTTAATGTTACATATAGGTTTAGGGCCAGGGCTAAAGGTAGATGACAGCCACAGGTAGAGGAGTGTGTGTCCTAGAAGATCGTGCATTTCATACCTCTCTTAGTTCTTCTGTGCTTTCATTGAGTCCGTTGTGGACGAGAAAGTGTTTCTGTAGATTGTTGCACTGAAACACAGCCAGGTAAAAGATAACAGAGCAAAAGAGCTGATCATAAGTGCTGAAGAGGGTATGTGATATGGTGCAAGGCACTCATTTCCAATTCAACTGATACGAGCACATTGATCTAGAGCTGCGTTCATGCTTAAAGCCACTTCTCAGGAACATGTTCATTTCCGAGTAACTTGGCAGCTTTCAAACCGTTCACTCCTGTGCTGTGTGAGAGAGTCACTCGAATAGAGTAAGGGGACTGCTAGCTGCACATGCATTTCTACGTTGAAAACACTGTATGGGCAAAGTGAGGTAGTAGGCTGTTGCCTCTCTTCTTCCTGGGGCTACGCTTTTCTGATGGAAAAAGTACCTAGGAGAAAACTCTACTGTGGAAGCTCATTCCGCTTCAAGGATCACAAAGTGCTAGCTAGGCTAGCATTCCCTCCGTTGCTGACGGGAAATCATTTCCGTAGCTCTTGGGCTATGACACGAGCCAGAGATCCTATATTGCAGCAAGGTTCTTGGACAGGATGCTGACAAGAGTACGTACTATGTGACACACCACTGCTTGCATCTCCTACTGAAATGAGAACATTGCTAACACGTCAAATAGTGTGGATGGCTTTTGTAGAGAACACTTTTCGCACGACTTGATATAATTCCTGAATGGTGCAGGGGAGCGCAAAGTCTTCCCTGCTGTATTCTCAGAGTGGTATGAGTGGCCTGGTAGGCCCATGGCGTACTTTTAGCTTCTTCCTCTTTGAATGCTTCACGAACGGGTGGAGTCCGAGGGACGTAGTATAGTCTCCATGGTTTCTGAGGCTACAGTCTTCTTCTCCCATCACATCTACTACCGAAATGCCAACATTGAGAAGACGTGGAACACTGAGACGGCTTTGGAGAAAAACCCGCATCCTACGAAATAGGTTGATTCCCGAGTGAGTTTGAGGAGCAAACAAATCTTCACGAGCATATTATCTTCCACTGGGAGCCCCACAGGCTACTCTGACATTCATATTCCCTTAGATCTTCAGAGACTTGGAGGCCAGGTCGCGTAGCGTGGCCCAGCGGCCTTCCAACGTCCGGATACGCTTTCCTCGCAGAACGCAGAGTTTGGCGGAAACAGTGGTAGCCAAGCTTACTCTCGGGCACAGTTGGCATAGTCCTGTGCTTCCGTTCACTCATTTGCTTTGGCGAACGTGATTGCACAAGTCTGTGCCTAGCAAAGTTACCGCCAAGGTGATCATACAGAAAACCCATTGAAACGACCTGCTAAATCGGTGGCTTCTAGCGGCATCCCACACATTTCGCACTCAACTGAAACGAGTCCATTGACCTAGTGTTACCCGCTGGAGATGAAGTCTTCTAATAAGGCACTTGTACGAAACATCCTGATTCCCTCGTTGTTTGGAAGCTTTCCATGAATTCCTTGCTGTTCTATCAGAAGGAAATTCAATCGAATAGAGTCAGTGGGCTGTGAGCTTCATGGGCATATCTACGTTCGAGAAACAATTTTGTCCACAAGACATAGTAGTGAGTAGCTGCAGGAGATCTTCGGCCTCTGCTATTCTCCTGGAAAACATAGAGCGGCGAAAAGCCCACACTCGCAGCTCATTGTCCTGCGAAGGTCTGAAACTGCTATGCTCCTGTTCATTCACTACGGATTGAAAATGATTTCAGTAGCATTTAGTTTAGGACACAACCCACAGCTCGGATATATCAGAAGATTTCTGTTTAAAGATAGAGTTAGGGTTAGGGCTAGCATTACGATTACGGTAAGGATAAGCTTTATTATTAGGGTAGGGATAGGGATAGGGATAGGGATAGGGATAGGGTTAGGGTTAGGGTTAGGGTTAGGGATAGGGTTACGGTTAGGGTTAGGGTTAGGGTTAGGGTTAGCGTTAGCGTTAGGGTTAGGGATAGGGATAGGTTTAGCATTAGCGTTTGGGTTAACTTTACATATAGGTTTAGGGCCAGGGCTAAAGCTAGATGACGGCCACAGGTAGAGGAGTGTGTGTCCTAGAAGATCGTGCATTTCATAGCTCTCTTAGTTCTTCTGTGCTTTCATTGAGTCCGTTGAGGACGAGAAAGTGATTCTGTAGATCGTTGCACTGAAACACAGCCAGGTAAAAGATAACAGAGCAAAAGAGCTGATCATAAGTGCTGAAGAGGGTATGTGATATGGTGCAAGGCACTCATTTCCAATTCAACTGATACGAGCACATTGATCTAGAGCTGCGTTCATGCTTAAAGCCACTTCTCAGGAACATGTTCATTCCCGAGTAACTTGGCAGCTTTCAAACCGTTCACTCCTGTGCTGTGTGAGAGAGTCACTCGAATAGAGTAAGGGGACTGCTAGCTGCACATGCATTTCTACGTTGAAAACACTGTATGGGCAAAGTGAGGTAGTAGGCTGTTGCCTCTCTTCTTCCTGGGGCTACGCTTTTCTGATGGAAAAAGTACCTAGGAGAAAACTCTACTGTGGAAGCTCATTGCGCTTCAAGGATCACAAAGTGCTAGCTAGGCTAGCATTCCCTCCGTTGCTGACGGGAAATTATTTCCGTAGCTCTTGGGCTATGTCACGCGCCAGAGATCCTATATTGCAGCAAGGTTCTTGGACAGGATGCTGACAAGAGTACGTACTATGTGACACACCACTGCTTGCATCTCCTACTGAAATGAGAACATTGCTAACACGTCAAATAGTGTGGATGGCTTTTGTTGAGAACACTTTTCGCACGACTTGATATAATTCCTGAATGGTGCAGGGGAGCGCAAAGTCTTCCCTGCTGTATTCTCAGAGTGGAATGAGTGGCCTGGTAGGCCCATGGCGTACTTTTAGCTTCTTCCTCTTTGAATGCTTCACGAACGGGTGGAGTCCGAGGGACGTAGTATAGTCTCCATGGTTTCTGAGGCTACAGTCTTCTTCTCCCATCACATCTACTACCGAAATGCCAACATTGAGAAGACGTGGAACACTGAGACGGCTTTGGAGAAAAACCCGCTTCCTACGAAATAGGTTGATTCCCGAGTGAGTTTGAGGAGCAAACAAATCTTCACGAGCATATTATCTTCCACTGGGAGCCCCACAGGCTACTCTGACATTCATATTCCCTTAGATCTTCAGAGACTTGGAGGCCAGGTCGCGTAGCGTGGCCCAGCGGCCTTCCAACGTCCGGATACGCTTTCCTCGCAGAACGCAGAGTTTGGCGGAAACAGTGGTAGCCAAGCTTACTCTCGGGCACAGTTGGCATAGTCCTGTGCTTCCGTTCACTCATTTGCTTTGGCGAACGTGATTGCACAAGTCTGTGCCTAGCAAAGTTACCGCCAAGGTGATCATACAGAAAACCCATTGAAACGACCTGCTAAATCGGTGGCTTCTAGCGGCATCCCACACATTTCGCACTCAACTGAAACGAGTCCATTGACCTAGTGTTACCCGCTGGAGATGAAGTCTTCTAATAAGGCACTTGTACGAAACATCCTGATTCCCTCGTTGTTTGGAAGCTTTCCATGAATTCCTTGCTGTTCTATCAGAAGGAAATTCAATCGAATAGAGTCAGTGGGCTGTGAGCTTCATGGGCATATCTACGTTCGAGAAACAATTTTGTCCACAAGACATAGTAGTGAGTAGCTGCAGGAGATCTTCGGCCTCTGCTATTCTCCTGGAAAACATAGAGCGGCGAAAAGCCCACACTCGCAGCTCATTGTCCTGCGAAGGTCTGAAACTGCTATGCTCCTGTTCATTCACTACGGATTGAAAATGATTTCAGTAGCATTTAGTTTAGGACACAACCCACAGCTCGGATATATCAGAAGATTTCTGTTTAAAGATAGAGTTAGGGTTAGGGCTAGCATTACGATTACGGTAAGGATAAGCTTTATTATTAGGGTAGGGATAGGGATAGGGATAGGGATAGGGATAGGGTTAGGGTTAGGGTTAGGGTTAGGGATAGGGTTACGGTTAGGGTTAGGGTTAGGGTTAGGGTTAGCGTTAGCGTTAGGGTTAGGGATAGGGATAGGTTTAGCATTAGCGTTTGGGTTAACTTTACATATAGGTTTAGGGCCAGGGCTAAAGCTAGATGACGGCCACAGGTAGAGGAGTGTGTGTCCTAGAAGATCGTGCATTTCATAGCTCTCTTAGTTCTTCTGTGCTTTCATTGAGTCCGTTGAGGACGAGAAAGTGATTCTGTAGATCGTTGCACTGAAACACAGCCAGGTAAAAGATAACAGAGCAAAAGAGCTGATCATAAGTGCTGAAGAGGGTATGTGATATGGTGCAAGGCACTCATTTCCAATTCAACTGATACGAGCACATTGATCTAGAGCTGCGTTCATGCTTAAAGCCACTTCTCAGGAACATGTTCATTCCCGAGTAACTTGGCAGCTTTCAAACCGTTCACTCCTGTGCTGTGTGAGAGAGTCACTCGAATAGAGTAAGGGGACTGCTAGCTGCACATGCATTTCTACGTTGAAAACACTGTATGGGCAAAGTGAGGTAGTAGGCTGTTGCCTCTCTTCTTCCTGGGGCTACGCTTTTCTGATGGAAAAAGTACCTAGGAGAAAACTCTACTGTGGAAGCTCATTGCGCTTCAAGGATCACAAAGTGCTAGCTAGGCTAGCATTCCCTCCGTTGCTGACGGGAAATTATTTCCGTAGCTCTTGGGCTATGTCACGCGCCAGAGATCCTATATTGCAGCAAGGTTCTTGGACAGGATGCTGACAAGAGTACGTACTATGTGACACACCACTGCTTGCATCTCCTACTGAAATGAGAACATTGCTAACACGTCAAATAGTGTGGATGGCTTTTGTTGAGAACACTTTTCGCACGACTTGATATAATTCCTGAATGGTGCAGGGGAGCGCAAAGTCTTCCCTGCTGTATTCTCAGAGTGGAATGAGTGGCCTGGTAGGCCCATGGCGTACTTTTAGCTTCTTCCTCTTTGAATGCTTCACGAACGGGTGGAGTCCGAGGGATGTAGTATAGTCTCCATGGTTTCTGAGGCTACAGTCTTCTTCTCCCATCACATCTACTACCGAAATGCCAACATTGAGAAGACGTGGAACACTGAGACGGCTTTGGAGAAAAACCCGCTTCCTACGAAATAGGTTGATTCCCGAGTGAGTTTGAGGAGCAAACAAATCTTCACGAACGTATTATCTTCCACTGGGAGCCCCACAGGCTACTCTGACATTCATATTCCCTTAGATCTTCAGAGACTTGGAGGCCAGGTCGCGTAGCGTGGCCCAGCGGCCTTCCAACGTCCGGATACGCTTTCCTCGCAGAACGCAGAGTTTGGCGAAAACAGTGGTAGCCAAGCTTACTCTCGGGCACAGTTGGCATAGTCCTGTGCATCTGTTCACTCATTTGCTTTGGGGAACGTGATTGCACAAGTCTGTGCCTAGCAAAGTTACCGCCAAGGTGATCATACAGAAAACCCATTGAAACGACCTGCTAAATCGGTGGCTTCTAGCCGCATCCCACACATTTCGCACTCTACTGAAACGAGTCCATTGACCTAGTGTTACCCGCTGCAGATGAAGTCTTCTAATAAGGCACTTGTACGAAACATCCTGATTCCCTCGTTGTTTGGAAGCTTTCCATGAATTCCTTGCTGTTCTATCAGAAGGAAATTCAATCGAATAGAGTCAGTGGGCTGTGAGCTTCATGGGCATATCTACGTTCGAGAAACAGTTTTGTCCACAAGACATAGTAGTGAGTAGCTGCAGGAGATCTTCGGCCTCTGCTATTCTCCTGGAAAACATAGAGCGGCGAAAAGCCCACACTCGCAGCTCATTGTACTGCGAAGGTCTGAAACTGCTATGCTCCTGTTCATTCACTACGGATTGAAATTGATTTCAGTAGCATTTAGTTTAGGACACAACCCACAGCTCGGATATATCAGAAGATTTCTGTTTAAAGATAGAGTTAGGGTTAGGGCTAGCATTACGATTACGGTAAGGATAAGCTTTATTATTAGGGTAGGGATAGGGATAGGGATAGGGATAGGGATAGGGTTACGGTTAGGGTTAGGGTTAGCGTTAGCGTTAGGGTTAGGGATAGGGATAGGTTTAGCATTAGCGTTTGGGTTAACGTTACATATAGGTTTAGGGCCAGGGCTAAAGCTAGATGACGGTCACAGGTAGAGGAGTGTGTGTCCTAGAAGATCGTGCATTTCATAGCTCTCTTAGTTCTTCTGTGCTTTCATTGAGTCCGTTGAGGACGAGAAAGTGATTCTGTAGATCGTTGCACTGAAACACAGCCAGGTAAAAGATAACAGAGCAAAAGAGCTGATCATAAATGCTGAAGAGGGTATGTGATATGGTGCAAGGCACTCATTTCCAATTCAACTGATACGAGCACATTGATCTAGAGCTGCGTTCATGCTTAAAGCCACTTCTCAGGAACATGTTCATTCCCGAGTAACTTGGCAGCTTTCAAGCCTTTCACTCCTGTGCTGTGTGAGAGAGTCACTCGAAAAGAGTAAGGGGACTGCTAGCTGCACATGCATTTCTACGTTGAAAACACTGTATGGGCAAAGTGAGGTAGTAGGCTGTTGCCTCTCTTCTTCCTGGGGCTACGCTTTTCTGATGGAAAAAGTACCTAGGAGAAAACTCTACTGTGGAAGCTCATTCCGCTTCAAGGATCACAAAGTGCTAGCTAGGCTAGCATTCCCTCCGTTGCTGACGGGAAATCATTTCCGTAGCTCTTGGGCTATGACACGCGCCAGAGATCCTATATTGCAGCAAGGTTCTTGGACAGGATGCTGACAAGAGTACGTACTATGTGACACACCACTGCTTGCATCTCCTACTGAAATGAGAACATTGCTAACACGTCAAATAGTGTGGATGGCTTTTGTAGAGAACACTTTTCGCACGACTTGATATAATTCCTGAATGGTGCAGGGGAGCGCAAAGTCTTCCCTGCTGTATTCTCAGAGTGGAATGAGTGGCCTGGTAGGCCCATGGCGTACTTTTAGCTTCTTCCTCTTTGAATGCTTCACGAACGGGTGGAGTCCGAGGGACGTAGTATAGTCTCCATGGTTTCTGAGGCTACAGTCTTCTTCTCCCATCACATCTACTACCGAAATGCCAACATTGAGAAGACGTGGAACACTGAGACGGCTTTGGAGAAAAACCCGCTTCCTACGAAATAGGTTGATTCCCGAGTGAGTTTGAGGAGCAAACAAATCTTCACGAACGTATTATCTTCCACTGGGAGCCCCACAGGCTACTCTGACATTCATATTCCCTTAGATCTTCAGAGACTTGGAGGCCAGGTCGCGTAGCGTGGCCCAGCGGCCTTCCAACGTCCGGATACGCTTTCCTCGCAGAACGCAGAGTTTGGCGAAAACAGTGGTAGCCAAGCTTACTCTCGGGCACAGTTGGCATAGTCCTGTGCTTCCGTTCACTCATTTGCTTTGGGGAACGTGATTGCACAAGTCTGTGCCTAGCAAAGTTACCGCCAAGGTGATCATACAGAAAACCCATTGAAACGACCTGCTAAATCGGTGGCTTCTAGCGGCATCCCACACATTTCGCACTCTACTGAAACGAGTCCATTGACCTAGTGTTACCCGCTGGAGATGAAGTCTTCTAATAAGGCACTTGTACGAAACATCCTGATTCCCTCGTTGTTTGGAAGCTTTCCATGAATTCCTTGCTGTTCTATCAGAAGGAAATTCAATCGAATAGAGTCAGTGGGCTGTGAGCTTCATGGGCATATCTACGTTCGAGAAACAGTTTTGTCCACAAGACATAGTAGTGAGTAGCTGCAGGAGATCTTCGGCCTCTGCTATTCTCCTAGAAAACATAGAGCGGCGAAAAGCCCACACTCGCAGCTCATTGTCCTGCGAAGGTCTGAAACTGCTATGCTCCTGTTCATTCACTACGGATTGAAAATGATTTCAGTAGCATTTAGTTTAGGACACAACCCACAGCTCGGATATATCAGAAGATTTCTGTTTAAAGATAGAGTTAGGGTTAGGGCTAGCATTACGATTACGGTAAGGATAAGCTTTATTATTAGGGTAGGGATAGGGATAGGGATAGGGATAGGGATAGGGTTAGGGTTAGGGTTAGGGTTAGGGATAGGGTTACGGTTAGGGTTAGGGTTAGGGTTAGGGTTAGCGTTAGCGTCAGGGTTAGGGATAGGGATAGGTTTAGCATTAGCGTTTGTGTTAATGTTACATATAGGTTTAGGGCCAGGGCTAAAGGTAGATGACGGCCACAGGTAGAGGAGTGTGTGTCCTAGAAGATCGTGCATTTCATAGCTCTCTTAGTTCTTCTGTGCTTTCATTGAGTCCGTTGTGGACGAGAAAGTGATTCTGTAGATCGTTGCACTGAAACACAGCCAGGTAAAAGATAACAGAGCAAAAGAGCTGATCATAAGTGCTGAAGAGGGTATGTGATATGGTGCAAGGCACTCATTTCCAATTCAACTGATACGAGCACATTGATCTAGAGCTGCGTTCATGCTTAAAGCCACTTCTCAGGAACATGTTCATTTCCGAGTAACTTGGCAGCTTTCAAACCGTTCACTCCTGTGCTGTGTGAGAGAGTCACTCGAATAGAGTAAGGGGACTGCTAGCTGCACATGCATTTCTACGTTGAAAACACTGTATGGGCAAAGTGAGGTAGTAGGCTGTTGCCTCTCTTCTTCCTGGGGCTACGCTTTTCTGATGGAAAAAGTACCTAGGAGAAAACTCTACTGTGGAAGCTCATTCCGCTTCAAGGATCACAAAGTGCTAGCTAGGCTAGCATTCCCTCCGTTGCTGACGGGAAATCATTTCCGTAGCTCTTGGGCTATGACACGAGCCAGAGATCCTATATTGCAGCAAGGTTCTTGGACAGGATGCTGACAAGAGTACGTACTATGTGACACACCACTGCTTGCATCTCCTACTGAAATGAGAACATTGCTAACACGTCAAATAGTGTGGATGGCTTTTGTAGAGAACACTTTTCGCACGACTTGATATAATTCCTGAATGGTGCAGGGGAGCGCAAAGTCTTCCCTGCTGTATTCTCAGAGTGGTATGAGTGGCCTGGTAGGCCCATGGCGTACTTTTAGCTTCTTCCTCTTTGAATGCTTCACGAACGGGTGGAGTCCGAGGGACGTAGTATAGTCTCCATGGTTTCTGAGGCTACAGTCTTCTTCTCCCATCACATCTACTACCGAAATGCCAACATTGAGAAGACGTGGAACACTGAGACGGCTTTGGAGAAATACCCGCATCCTACGAAATAGGTTGATTCCCGAGTGAGTTTGAGGAGCAAACAAATCTTCACGAACGTATTATCTTCCACTGGGAGCCCCACAGGCTACTCTGACATTCATATTCCCTTAGATCTTCAGAGACTTGGAGGCCAGGTCGCGTAGCGTGGCCCAGCGGCCTTCCAACGTCCGGATACGCTTTCCTCGCAGAACGCAGAGTTTGGCGAAAACAGTGGTAGCCAAGCTTACTCTCGGGCACAGTTGGCATAGTCCTGTGCTTCCGTTCACTCATTTGCTTTGGGGAACGTGATTGCACAAGTCTGTGCCTAGCAAAGTTACCGCCAAGGTGATCATACAGAAAACCCATTGAAACGACCTGCTAAATCGGTGGCTTCTAGCGGCATCCCACACATTTCGCACTCTACTGAAACGAGTCCATTGACCTAGTGTTACCCGCTGGAGATGAAGTCTTCTAATAAGGCACTTGTACGAAACATCCTGATTCCCTCGTTGTTTGGAAGCTTTCCATGAATTCCTTGCTGTTCTATCAGAAGGAAATTCAATCGAATAGAGTCAGTGGGCTGTGAGCTTCATGGGCATATCTACGTTCGAGAAACAGTTTTGTCCACAAGACATAGTAGTGAGTAGCTGCAGGAGATCTTCGGCCTCTGCTATTCTCCTGGAAAACATAGAGCGGCGAAAAGCCCACACTCGCAGCTCATTGTCCTGCGAAGGTCTGAAACTGCTATGCTCCTGTTCATTCACTACGGATTGAAAATGATTTCAGTAGCATTTAGTTTAGGACACAACCCACAGCTCGGATATATCAGAAGATTTCTGTTTAAAGATAGAGTTAGGGTTAGGGCTAGCATTACGATTACGGTAAGGATAAGCTTTATTATTAGGGTAGGGATAGGGATAGGGATAGGGATAGGGATAGGGTTAGGGTTAGGGTTAGGGTTAGGGATAGGGTTACGGTTAGGGTTAGGGTTAGGGTTAGGGTTAGCGTTAGCGTCAGGGTTAGGGATAGGGATAGGTTTAGCATTAGCGTTTGTGTTAATGTTACATATAGGTTTAGGGCCAGGGCTAAAGGTAGATGACGGCCACAGGTAGAGGAGTGTGTGTCCTAGAAGATCGTGCATTTCATAGCTCTCTTAGTTCTTCTGTGCTTTCATTGAGTCCGTTGTGGACGAGAAAGTGATTCTGTAGATCGTTGCACTGAAACACAGCCAGGTAAAAGATAACAGAGCAAAAGAGCTGATCATAAGTGCTGAAGAGGGTATGTGATATGGTGCAAGGCACTCATTTCCAATTCAACTGATACGAGCACATTGATCTAGAGCTGCGTTCATGCTTAAAGCCACTTCTCAGGAACATGTTCATTTCCGAGTAACTTGGCAGCTTTCAAACCGTTCACTCCTGTGCTGTGTGAGAGAGTCACTCGAAGAGTAAGGGGACTGCTAGCTGCACATGCATTTCTACGTTGAAAACACTGTATGGGCAAAGTGAGGTAGTAGGCTGTTGCCTCTCTTCTTCCTGGGGCTACGCTTTTCTGATGGAAAAAGTACCTAGGAGAAAACTCTACTGTGGAAGCTCATTCCGCTTCAAGGATCACAAAGTGCTAGCTAGGCTAGCATTCCCTCCGTTGCTGACGGGAAATCATTTCCGTAGCTCTTGGGCTATGACACGAGCCAGAGATCCTATATTGCAGCAAGGTTCTTGGACAGGATGCTGACAAGAGTACGTACTATGTGACACACCACTGCTTGCATCTCCTACTGAAATGAGAACATTGCTAACACGTCAAATAGTGTGGATGGCTTTTGTAGAGAACACTTTTCGCACGACTTGATATAATTCCTGAATGGTGCAGGGGAGCGCAAAGTCTTCCCTGCTGTATTCTCAGAGTGGTATGAGTGGCCTGGTAGGCCCATGGCGTACTTTTAGCTTCTTCCTCTTTGAATGCTTCACGAACGGGTGGAGTCCGAGGGACGTAGTATAGTCTCCATGGTTTCTGAGGCTACAGTCTTCTTCTCCCATCACATCTACTACCGAAATGCCAACATTGAGAAGACGTGGAACACTGAGACGGCTTTGGAGAAAAACCCGCATCCTACGAAATAGGTTGATTCCCGAGTGAGTTTGAGGAGCAAACAAATCTTCACGAGCATATTATCTTCCACTGGGAACCCCACAGGCTACTCTGACATTCATATTCCCTTAGATCTTCAGAGACTTGGAGGCCAGGTCGCGTAGCGTGGCCCAGCGGCCTTCCAACGTCCGGATACGCTTTCCTCGCAGAACACAGAGTTTGGCGAAAACAGTGGTAGCCAAGCTTACTCTCGGGCACAGTTGGCATAGTCCTGTGCTTCCGTTCACTCATTTGCTTTGGGGAACGTGATTGCACAAGTCTGTGCCTAGCAAAGTTACCGCCAAGGTGATCATACAGAAAACCCATTGAAACGACCTGCTAAATCGGTGGCTTCTAGCGGCATCCCACACATTTCGCACTCTACTGAAACGAGTCCATTGACCTAGTGTTACCCGTGGAGATGAAGTCTTCTAATAAGGCACTTGTACGAAACATCCTGATTCCCTCGTTGTTTGGAAGCTTTCCATGAATTCCTTGCTGTTCTATCAGAAGGAAATTCAATCGAATAGAGTCAGTGGGCTGTGAGCTTCATGGGCATATCTACGTTCGAGAAACAGTTTTGTCCACAAGACATAGTAGTGAGTAGCTGCAGGAGATCTTCGGCCTCTGCTATTCTCCTAGAAAACATAGAGCGGCGAAAAGCCCACACTCGCAGCTCATTGTCCTGCGAAGGTCTGAAACTGCTATGCTCCTGTTCATTCACTACGGATTGAAAATGATTTCAGTAGCATTTAGTTTAGGACACAACCCACAGCTCGGATATATCAGAAGATTTCTGTTTAAAGATAGAGTTAGGGTTAGGGCTAGCATTACGATTACGGTAAGGATAAGCTTTATTATTAGGGTAGGGATAGGGATAGGGATAGGGATAGGGATAGGGTTAGGGTTAGGGTTAGGGTTAGGGTTAGGGTTAGGGTTAGCGTTAGCGTTAGGGTTAGGGATAGGGATAGGTTTAGCATTAGCGTTTGGGTTAACTTTACATATAGGTTTAGGGCCAGGGCTAAAGCTAGATGACGGCCACAGGTAGAGGAGTGTGTGTCCTAGAAGATCGTGCATTTCATAGCTCTCTTAGTTCTTCTGTGCTTTCATTGAGTCCGTTGAGGACGAGAAAGTGATTCTGTAGATCGTTGCACTGAAACACAGCCAGGTAAAAGATAACAGAGCAAAAGAGCTGATCATAAGTGCTGAAGAGGGTATGTGATATGGTGCAAGGCACTCATTTCCAATTCAACTGATACGAGCACATTGATCTAGAGCTGCGTTCATGCTTAAAGCCACTTCTCAGGAACATGTTCATTCCCGAGTAACTTGGCAGCTTTCAAACCGTTCACTCCTGTGCTGTGTGAGAGAGTCACTCGAATAGAGTAAGGGGACTGCTAGCTGCACATGCATTTCTACGTTGAAAACACTGTATGGGCAAAGTGAGGTAGTAGGCTGTTGCCTCTCTTCTTCCTGGGGCTACGCTTTTCTGATGGAAAAAGTACCTAGGAGAAAACTCTACTGTGGAAGCTCGTTGCGCTTCAAGGATCACAAAGTGCTAGCTAGGCTAGCGTTCCCTCCGTTGCTGACGGGAAATCATTTCCGTAGCTCTTGGGCTATGACACGCGCCAGAGATCCTATATTGCAGCAAGGTTCTTGGACAGGATGCTGACAAGAGTACGTACTATGTGACACACCACTGCTTGCATCTCCTACTGAAATGAGAACATTGCTAACACGTCAAATAGTGTGGATGGCTTTTGTAGAGAACACTTTTCGCACGACTTGATATAATTCCTGAATGGTGCAGGGGAGCGCAAAGTCTTCCCTGCTGTATTCTCAGAGTGGAATGAGTGGCCTGGTAGGCCCATGGCGTACTTTTAGCTTCTTCCTCTTTGAATGCTTCACGAACGGGTGGAGTCCGAGGGACGTAGTATAGTCTCCATGGTTTCTGAGGCTACAGTCTTCTTCTCCCATCACATCTACTACCGAAATGCCAACATTGAGAAGACGTGGAACACTGAGACGGCTTTGGAGAAAAACCCGCTTCCTACGAAATAGGTTGATTCCCGAGTGAGTTTGAGGAGCAAACAAATCTTCACGAACGTATTATCTTCCACTGGGAGCCCCACAGGCTACTCTGACATTCATATTCCCTTAGATCTTCAGAGACTTGGAGGCCAGGTCGCGTAGCGTGGCCCAGCGGCCTTCCAACGTCCGGATACGCTTTCCTCGCAGAACACAGAGTTTGGTGGAAACAGTGGTAGCCAAGCTTACTCTCGGGCACAGTTGGCATAGTCCTGTGCTTCCGTTCACTCATTTGCTTTGGCGAACGTGATTGCACAAGTCTGTGCCTAGCAAAGTTACCGCCAAGGTGATCATACAGAAAACCCATTGAAACGACCTGCTAAATCGGTGGCTTCTAGCGGCATCCCACACATTTCGCACTCAACTGAAACGAGTCCATTGACCTAGTGTTACCCGCTGGAGATGAAGTCTTCTAATAAGGCACTTGTACGAAACATCCTGATTCCCTCGTTGTTTGGAAGCTTTCCATGAATTCCTTGCTGTTCTATCAGAAGGAAATTCAATCGAATAGAGTCAGTGGGCTGTGAGCTTCATGGGCATATCTACGTTCGAGAAACAATTTTGTCCACAAGACATAGTAGTGAGTAGCTGCAGGAGATCTTCGGCCTCTGCTATTCTCCTGGAAAACATAGAGCGGCGAAAAGCCCACACTCGCAGCTCATTGTCCTGCGAAGGTCTGAAACTGCTATGCTCCTGTTCATTCACTACGGATTGAAAATGATTTCAGTAGCATTTAGTTTAGGACACAACCCACAGCTCGGATATATCAGAAGATTTCTGTTTAAAGATAGAGTTAGGGTTAGGGCTAGCATTACGATTACGGTAAGGATAAGCTTTATTATTAGGGTAGGGATAGGGATAGGGATAGGGATAGGGATAGGGTTAGGGTTAGGGTTAGGGTTAGGGATAGGGTTACGGTTAGGGTTAGGGTTAGGGTTAGGGTTAGCGTTAGCGTCAGGGTTAGGGATAGGGATAGGTTTAGCATTAGCGTTTGTGTTAATGTTACATATAGGTTTAGGGCCAGGGCTAAAGGTAGATGACAGCCACACGTAGAGGAGTGTGTGTCCTAGAAGATCGTGCATTTCATACCTCTCTTAGTTCTTCTGTGCTTTCATTGAGTCCGTTGTGGACGAGAAAGTGTTTCTGTAGATTGTTGCACTGAAACACAGCCAGGTAAAAGATAACAGAGCAAAAGAGCTGATCATAAGTGCTGAAGAGGGTATGTGATATGGTGCAAGGCACTCATTTCCAATTCAACTGATACGAGCACATTGATCTAGAGCTGCGTTCATGCTTAAAGCCACTTCTCAGGAACATGTTCATTTCCGAGTAACTTGGCAGCTTTCAAACCGTTCACTCCTGTGCTGTGTGAGAGAGTCACTCGAATAGAGTAAGGGGACTGCTAGCTGCACATGCATTTCTACGTTGAAAACACTGTATGGGCAAAGTGAGGTAGTAGGCTGTTGCCTCTCTTCTTCCTGGGGCTACGCTTTTCTGATGGAAAAAGTACCTAGGAGAAAACTCTACTGTGGAAGCTCATTCCGCTTCAAGGATCACAAAGTGCTAGCTAGGCTAGCATTCCCTCCGTTGCTGACGGGAAATCATTTCCGTAGCTCTTGGGCTATGACACGAGCCAGAGATCCTATATTGCAGCAAGGTTCTTGGACAGGATGCTGACAAGAGTACGTACTATGTGACACACCACTGCTTGCATCTCCTACTGAAATGAGAACATTGCTAACACGTCAAATAGTGTGGATGGCTTTTGTAGAGAACACTTTTCGCACGACTTGATATAATTCCTGAATGGTGCAGGGGAGCGCAAAGTCTTCCCTGCTGTATTCTCAGAGTGGTATGAGTGG
Source organism: Desmodus rotundus (assembly GCF_022682495.2). NCBI lineage: Eukaryota > Metazoa > Chordata > Mammalia > Chiroptera > Phyllostomidae > Desmodus > Desmodus rotundus. The sequence goes on from NC_071395.1 coordinate 59,637,897, forward strand.
CCTGGTAGGCCCATGGCGTACTTTTAGCTTCTTCCTCTTTGAATGCTTCACGAACGGGTGGAGTCCGAGGGACGTAGTATAGTCTCCATGGTTTCTGAGGCTACAGTCTTCTTCTCCCATCACATCTACTACCGAAATGCCAACATTGAGAAGACGTGGAACACTGAGACGGCTTTGGAGAAAAACCCGCATCCTACGAAATAGGTTGATTCCCGAGTGAGTTTGAGGAGCAAACAAATCTTCACGAGCATATTATCTTCCACTGGGAACCCCACAGGCTACTCTGACATTCATATTCCCTTAGATCTTCAGAGACTTGGAGGCCAGGTCGCGTAGCGTGGCCCAGCGGCCTTCCAACGTCCGGATACGCTTTCCTCGCAGAACGCAGAGTTTGGCGAAAACAGTGGTAGCCAAGCTTACTCTTGGGCACAGTTGGCATCGTCCTGTGCTTCCGTTCACTCATTTGCTTTGGGGAACGTGATTGCACAAGTCTGTGCCTAGCAAAGTTACCGCCAAGGTGATCATACAGAAAACCCATTGAAACGACCTGCTAAATCGGTGGCTTCTAGCGGCATCCCACACATTTCGCACTCTACTGAAACGAGTCCATTGACCTAGTGTTACCCGCTGGAGATGAAGTCTTCTAATAAGGCACTTGTATGAAACATCCTGATTCCCTCGTTGTTTGGAAGCTTTCCATGAATTCCTTGCTGTTCTATCAGAAGGAAATTCAATCGAATAGAGTCAGTGGGCTGTGAGCTTCATGGGCATATCTACGTTCGAGAAACAGTTTTGTCCACAAGACATAGTAGTGAGTAGCTGCAGGAGATCTTCGGCCTCTGCTATTCTCCTGGAAAACATAGAGCGGCGAAAAGCCCACACTCGCAGCTCATTGTCCTGCGAAGGTCTGAAACTGCTATGCTCCTGTTCATTCACTACGGATTGAAAATGATTTCAGTAGCATTTAGTTTAGGACACAACCCACAGCTCGGATATATCAGAAGATTTCTGTTTAAAGATAGAGTTAGGGTTAGGGCTAGCATTACGATTACGGTAAGGATAAGCTTTATTATTAGGGTAGGGATAGGGATAGGGATAGGGATAGGGATAGGGATAGGGTTAGGGTTAGGGTTAGGGTTAGCGTTAGCGTTAGGGTTAGGGATAGGGATAGGTTTAGCATTAGCGTTTGGGTTAACGTTACATATAGGTTTAGGGCCAGGGCTAAAGCTAGATGACGGCCACAGGTAGAGGAGTGTGTGTCCTAGAAGATCATGCATTTCATAGCTCTCTTAGTTCTTCTTTGCTTTCATTGAGTCCGTTGAGGACGAGAAAGTGATTCTGTAGATCGTTGCACTGAAACACAGCCAGGTAAAAGATAACAGAGCAAAAGAGCTGATCATAAGTGCTGAAGAGGGTATGTGATATGGTGCAAGGCACTCATTTCCAATTCAACTGATACGAGCACATTGATCTAGAGCTGCGTTCATGCTTAAAGCCACTTCTCAGGAACATGTTCATTCCCGAGTAACTTGGCAGCTTTCAAACCGTTCACTCCTGTGCTGTGTGAGAGAGTCACTCGAATAGAGTAAGGGGACTGCTAGCTGCACATGCATTTCTACGTTGAAAACACTGTATGGGCAAAGTGAGGTAGTAGGCTGTTGCCTCTCTTCTTCCTGGGGCTACGCTTTTCTGATGGAAAAAGTACCTAGGAGAAAACTCTACTGTGGAAGCTCATTCCGCTTCAAGGATCACAAAGTGCTAGCTAGGCTAGCATTCCCTCCGTTGCTGACGGGAAATCATTTCCGTAGCTCTTGGGCTATGACACGCGCCAGAGATCCTATATTGCAGCAAGGTTCTTGGACAGGATGCTGACAAGAGTACGTACTATGTGACACACCACTGCTTGCATCTCCTACTGAAATGAGAACATTGCTAACACGTCAAATAGTGTGGATGGCTTTTGTAGAGAACACTTTTCGCACGACTTGATATAATTCCTGAATGGTGCAGGGGAGCGCAAAGTCTTCCCTGCTGTATTCTCAGAGTGGAATGAGTGGCCTGGTAGGCCCATGGCGTACTTTTAGCTTCTTCCTCTTTGAATGATTCACGAACGGGTGGAGTCCGAGGGACGTAGTATAGTCTCCATGGTTTCTGAGGCTACAGTCTTCTTCTCCCATCACAACTACTACCGAAATGCCAACATTGAGAAGACGTGGAACACTGAGACGGCTTTGGAGAAAAACCCGCTTCCTACGAAATAGGTTGATTCCCGAGTGAGTTTGAGGAGCAAACAAATCTTCACGAACGTATTATCTTCCACTGGGAGCCCCACAGGCTACTCTGACATTCATATTCCCTTAGATCTTCAGAGACTTGTAGGCCAGGTCGCGTAGCGTGGCCCAGCGGCCTTCCAACGTCCGGATACGCTTTCCTCGCAGAACGCAGAGTTTGGCGAAAACAGTGGTAGCCAAGCTTACTCTCGGGCACAGTTGGCATAGTCCTGTGCTTCCGTTCACTCATTTGCTTTGGGGAACGTGATTGCACAAGTCTGTGCCTAGCAAAGTTACCGCCAAGGTGATCATACAGAAAACCCATTGAAACGACCTGCTAAATTGGTGGCTTCTAGCGGCATCCCACACGTTTCGCACTCTACTGAAACGAGTCCATTGACCTAGTGTTACCCGCTGGAGATGAAGTCTTCTAATAAGGCACTTGTACGAAACATCCTGATTCCCTCGTTGTTTGGAAGCTTTCCATGAATTCCTTGCTGTTCTATCAGAAGGAAATTCAATCGAATAGAGTCAGTGGGCTGTGAGCTTCATGGGCATATCTACGTTCGAGAAACAGTTTTGTCCACAAGACATAGTAGTGAGTAGCTGCAGGAGATCTTCGGCCTCTGCTATTCTCCTGGAAAACATAGAGCGGCGTAAAGCCCACACTCGCAGCTCATTGTCCTGCGAAGGTCTGAAACTGCTATGCTCCTGTTCATTCACTACGGATTGAAAATGATTTCAGTAGCATTTAGTTTAGGACACAACCCACAGCTCGGATATATCAGAAGATTTCTGTTTAAAGATAGAGTTAGGGTTAGGGCTAGCATTACGATTACGGTAAGGATAAGCTTTATTATTAGGGTAGGGATAGGGATAGGGATACGGATAGGGATAGGGTTAGGGTTAGGGTTAGGGTTAGCGTTAGCGTTAGGGTTAGGGATAGGGATAGGTTTAGCATTAGCGTTTGGGTTAACGTTACATATAGGTTTAGGGCCAGGGCTAAAGCTAGATGACGGCCACAGGTAGAGGAGTGTGTGTCCTAGAAGATCGTGCATTTCATAGCTCTCTTAGTTCTTCTTTGCTTTCACTGAGTCCGTTGAGGACGAGAAAGTGATTCTGTAGATCGTTGCACTGAAACACAGCCAGGTAAAAGATAACAGAGCAAAAGAGCTGATCATAAGCGCTGAAGAGGGTATGTGATATGGTGCAAGGCACTCATTTCCAATTCAACTGATACGAGCACATTGATCTAGAGCTGCGTTCATGCTTAAAGCCACTTCTCAGGAACATGTTCATTCCCGAGTAACTTGGCAGCTTTCAAGCCGTTCACTCCTGTGCTGTGTGAGAGAGTCACTCGAATAGAGTAAGGGGACTGCTAGCTGCACATGCATTTCTACGTTGAAAACACTGTATGGGCAAAGTGAGGTAGTAGGCTGTTGCCTCTCTTCTTCCTGGGGCTACGCTTTTCTGATGGAAAAAGTACCTAGGAGAAAACTCTACTGTGGAAGCTCATTCCGCTTCAAGGATCACAAAGTGCTAGCTAGGCTAGCATTCCCTCCGTTGCTGACGGGAAATCATTTCCGTAGCTCTTGGGCTATGTCACGCGCCAGAGATCCTATATTGCAGCAAGGTTCTTGGACAGGATGCTGACAAGAGTACGTACTATGTGACACACCACTGCTTGCATCTCCTACTGAAATGAGAACATTGCTAACACGTCAAATAGTGTGGATGGCTTTTGTTGAGAACACTTTTCGCACGACTTGATATAATTCCTGAATGGTGCAGGGGAGCGCATAGTCCTCCCTGCTGTATTCTCAGAGTGGAATGAGTGGCCTGGTAGGCCCATGGCGTACTTTTAGCTTCTTCCTCTTTGAATGCTTCACGAACGGGTGGAGTCCGAGGGACGTAGTATAGTCTCCATGGTTTCTGAGGCTACAGTCTTCTTCTCCCATCACATCTACTACCGAAATGCCAACATTGAGAAGACGTGGAACACTGAGACGGCTTTGGAGAAAAACCCGCTTCCTACGAAATAGGTTGATTCCCGAGTGAGTTTGAGGAGCAAACAAATCTTCACGAACGTATTATCTTCCACTGGGAGCCCCACAGGCTACTCTGACATTCATATTCCCTTAGATCTTCAGAGACTTGGAGGCCAGGTCGCGTAGCGTGGCCCAGCGGCCTTCCAACGTCCGGATACGCTTTCCTCGCAGAACGCAGAGTTTGGCGAAAACAGTGGTAGCCAAGCTTACTCTCGGGCACAGTTGGCATAGTCCTGTGCTTCCGTTCACTCATTTGCTTTGGGGAACGTGATTGCACAAGTCTGTGCCTAGCAAAGTTACCGCCAAGGTGATCATACAGAAAACCCATTGAAACGACCTGCTAAATTGGTGGCTTCTAGCGGCATCCCACACGTTTCGCACTCTACTGAAACGAGTCCATTGACCTAGTGTTACCCGCTGGAGATGAAGTCTTCTAATAAGGCACTTGTACGAAACATCCTGATTCCCTCGTTGTTTGGAAGCTTTCCATGAATTCCTTGCTGTTCTATCAGAAGGAAATTCAATCGAATAGAGTCAGTGGGCTGTGAGCTTCATGGGCATATCTACGTTCGAGAAACAGTTTTGTCCACAAGACATAGTAGTGAGTAGCTGCAGGAGATCTTCGGCCTCTGCTATTCTCCTGGAAAACATAGAGCGGCGTAAAGCCCACACTCGCAGCTCATTGTCCTGCGAAGGTCTGAAACTGCTATGCTCCTGTTCATTCACTACGGATTGAAAATGATTTCAGTAGCATTTAGTTTAGGACACAACCCACAGCTCGGATATATCAGAAGATTTCTGTTTAAAGATAGAGTTAGGGTTAGGGCTAGCATTACGATTACGGTAAGGATAAGCTTTATTATTAGGGTAGGGATAGGGATAGGGATACGGATAGGGATAGGGTTAGGGTTAGGGTTAGGGTTAGCGTTAGCGTTAGGGTTAGGGATAGGGATAGGTTTAGCATTAGCGTTTGGGTTAACGTTACATATAGGTTTAGGGCCAGGGCTAAAGCTAGATGACGGCCACAGGTAGAGGAGTGTGTGTCCTAGAAGATCGTGCATTTCATAGCTCTCTTAGTTCTTCTTTGCTTTCACTGAGTCCGTTGAGGACGAGAAAGTGATTCTGTAGATCGTTGCACTGAAACACAGCCAGGTAAAAGATAACAGAGCAAAAGAGCTGATCATAAGCGCTGAAGAGGGTATGTGATATGGTGCAAGGCACTCATTTCCAATTCAACTGATACGAGCACATTGATCTAGAGCTGCGTTCATGCTTAAAGCCACTTCTCAGGAACATGTTCATTCCCGAGTAACTTGGCAGCTTTCAAGCCGTTCACTCCTGTGCTGTGTGAGAGAGTCACTCGAATAGAGTAAGGGGACTGCTAGCTGCACATGCATTTCTACGTTGAAAACACTGTATGGGCAAAGTGAGGTAGTAGGCTGTTGCCTCTCTTCTTCCTGGGGCTACGCTTTTCTGATGGAAAAAGTACCTAGGAGAAAACTCTACTGTGGAAGCTCATTCCGCTTCAAGGATCACAAAGTGCTAGCTAGGCTAGCATTCCCTCCGTTGCTGACGGGAAATCATTTCCGTAGCTCTTGGGCTATGTCACGCGCCAGAGATCCTATATTGCAGCAAGGTTCTTGGACAGGATGCTGACAAGAGTACGTACTATGTGACACACCACTGCTTGCATCTCCTACTGAAATGAGAACATTGCTAACACGTCAAATAGTGTGGATGGCTTTTGTTGAGAACACTTTTCGCACGACTTGATATAATTCCTGAATGGTGCAGGGGAGCGCATAGTCCTCCCTGCTGTATTCTCAGAGTGGAATGAGTGGCCTGGTAGGCCCATGGCGTACTTTTAGCTTCTTCCTCTTTGAATGCTTCACGAACGGGTGGAGTCCGAGGGACGTAGTATAGTCTCCATGGTTTCTGAGGCTACAGTCTTCTTCTCCCATCACATCTACTACCGAAATGCCAACATTGAGAAGACGTGGAACACTGAGACGGCTTTGGAGAAAAACCCGCTTCCTACGAAATAGGTTGATTCCCGAGTGAGTTTGAGGAGCAAACAAATCTTCACGAACGTATTATCTTCCACTGGGAGCCCCACAGGCTACTCTGACATTCATATTCCCTTAGATCTTCAGAGACTTGGAGGCCAGGTCGCGTAGCGTGGCCCAGCGGCCTTCCAACGTCCGGATATGCTTTCCTCGCAGAACACAGAGTTTGGCGAAAACAGTGGTAGCCAAGCTTACTCTCGGGCAGAGTTGGCATAGTCCTGTGCTTCCGTTCACTCATTTGCTTTGGGGAACGTGATTGCACAAGTCTGTGCCTAGCAAAGTTACCGCCAAGGTGATCATACAGAAAACCCATTGAAACGACCTGCTAAATCGGTGGCTTCTAGCGGCATCCCACACATTTCGCACTCTACTGAAACGAGTCCATTGACCTAGTGTTACCCGCTGGAGATGAAGTCTTCTAATAAGGCACTTGTACGAAACATCCTGATTCCCTCGTTGTTTGGAAGCTTTCCATGAATTCCTTGCTGTTCTATCAGAAGGAAATTCAATCGAATAGAGTCAGTGGGCTGTGAGCTTCATGGGCATATCTACGTTCGAGAAACAGTTTTGTCCAGAAGACATAGTAGTGAGTAGCTGCAGGAGATCTTCGGCCTCTGCTATTCTCCTGGAAAACATAGAGCGGCGAAAAGCCCACACTCGCAGCTCATTGTCCTGCGAAGGTCTGAAACTGCTATGCTCCTGTTCATTCACTACGGATTGAAAATGATTTCAGTAGCATTTAGTTTAGGACACAACCCACAGCTCGGATATATCAGAAGATTTCTGTTTAAAGATAGAGTTAGGGTTAGGGCTAGCATTACGATTACGGTAAGGATAAGCTTTATTATTAGGGTAGGGATAGGGATAGGGATAGGGATAGGGATAGGGTTACGGTTAGGGTTAGGGTTAGCGTTAGCGTTAGGGTTAGGGATAGGGATAGGTTTAGCATTAGCGTTTGGGTTAACGTTACATATAGGTTTAGGGCCAGGGCTAAAGCTAGATGACGGTCACAGGTAGAGGAGTGTGTGTCCTAGAAGATCGTGCATTTCATAGCTCTCTTAGTTCTTCTGTGCTTTCATTGAGTCCGTTGTGGACGAGAAAGTGATTCTGTAGATCGTTGCACTGAAACACAGCCAGGTAAAAGATAACAGAGCAAAAGAGCTGATCATAAATGCTGAAGAGGGTATGTGATATGGTGCAAGGCACTCATTTCCAATTCAACTGATACGAGCACATTGATCTAGAGCTGCGTTCATGCTTAAAGCCACTTCTCAGGAACATGTTCATTCCCGAGTAACTTGGCAGCTTTCAAGCCTTTCACTCCTGTGCTGTGTGAGAGAGTCTCTCGAAAAGAGTAAGGGGACTGCTAGCTGCACATGCATTTCTACGTTGAAAACACTGTATGGGCAAAGTGAGGTAGTAGGCTGTTGCCTCTCTTCTTCCTGGGGCTACGCTTTTCTGATGGAAAAAGTACCTAGGAGAAAACTCTACTGTGGAAGCTCATTGCGCTTCAAGGATCACAAAGTGCTAGCTAGGCTAGCATTCCCTCCGTTGCTGACGGGAAATCATTTCCGTAGCTCTTGGGCTATGACACGCGCCAGAGATCCTATATTGCAGCAAGGTTCTTGGACAGGATGCTGACAAGAGTACGTACTATGTGACACACCACTGCTTGCATCTCCTACTGAAATGAGAACATTGCTAACACGTCAAATAGTGTGGATGGCTTTTGTAGAGAACACTTTTCGCACGACTTGATATAATTCCTGAATGGTGCAGGGGAGCGCAAAGTCTTCCCTGCTGTATTCTCAGAGTGGAATGAGTGGCCTGGTAGGCCCATGGCGTACTTTTAGCTTCTTCCTCTTTGAATGCTTCACGAACGGGTGGAGTCCGAGGGACGTAGTATAGTCTCCATGGTTTCTGAGGCTACAGTCTTCTTCTCCCATCACATCTACTACCGAAATGCCAACATTGAGAAGACGTGGAACACTGAGACGGCTTTGGAGAAAAACCCGCTTCCTACGAAATAGGTTGATTCCCGAGTGAGTTTGAGGAGCAAACAAATCTTCACGAACGTATTATCTTCCACTGGGAGCCCCACAGGCTACTCTGACATTCATATTCCCTTAGATCTTCAGAGACTTGGAGGCCAGGTCGCGTAGCGTGGCCCAGCGGCCTTCCAACGTCCGGATACGCTTTCCTCGCAGAACGCAGAGTTTGGCGAAAACAGTGGTAGCCAAGCTTACTCTCGGGCACAGTTGGCATAGTCCTGTGCTTCCGTTCACTCATTTGCTTTGGGGAACGTGATTGCACAAGTCTGTGCCTAGCAAAGTTACCGCCAAGGTGATCATACAGAAAACCCATTGAAACGACCTGCTAAATCGGTGGCTTCTAGCGGCATCCCACACATTTCGCACTCTACTGAAACGAGTCCATTGACCTAGTGTTACCCGCTGGAGATGAAGTCTTCTAATAAGGCACTTGTACGAAACATCCTGATTCCCTCGTTGTTTGGAAGCTTTCCATGAATTCCTTGCTGTTCTATCAGAAGGAAATTCAATCGAATAGAGTCAGTGGGCTGTGAGCTTCATGGGCATATCTACGTTCGAGAAACAGTTTTGTCCACAAGACATAGTAGTGAGTAGCTGCAGGAGATCTTCGGCCTCTGCTATTCTCCTAGAAAACATAGAGCGGCGAAAAGCCCACACTCGCAGCTCATTGTCCTGCGAAGGTCTGAAACTGCTATGCTCCTGTTCATTCACTACGGATTGAAAATGATTTCAGTAGCATTTAGTTTAGGACACAACCCACAGCTCGGATATATCAGAAGATTTCTGTTTAAAGATAGAGTTAGGGTTAGGGCTAGCATTACGATTACGGTAAGGATAAGCTTTATTATTAGGGTAGGGATAGGGATAGGGATAGGGATAGGGATAGGGTTAGGGTTAGGGTTAGGGTTAGGGTTAGGGTTAGGGTTAGCGTTAGCGTTAGGGTTAGGGATAGGGATAGGTTTAGCATTAGCGTTTGGGTTAACTTTACATATAGGTTTAGGGCCAGGGCTAAAGCTAGATGACGGCCACAGGTAGAGGAGTGTGTGTCCTAGAAGATCGTGCATTTCATAGCTCTCTTAGTTCTTCTGTGCTTTCATTGAGTCCGTTGAGGACGAGAAAGTGATTCTGTAGATCGTTGCACTGAAACACAGCCAGGTAAAAGATAACAGAGCAAAAGAGCTGATCATAAGTGCTGAAGAGGGTATGTGATATGGTGCAAGGCACTCATTTCCAATTCAACTGATACGAGCACATTGATCTAGAGCTGCGTTCATGCTTAAAGCCACTTCTCAGGAACATGTTCATTCCCGAGTAACTTGGCAGCTTTCAAACCGTTCACTCCTGTGCTGTGTGAGAGAGTCACTCGAATAGAGTAAGGGGACTGCTAGCTGCACATGCATTTCTACGTTGAAAACACTGTATGGGCAAAGTGAGGTAGTAGGCTGTTGCCTCTCTTCTTCCTGGGGCTACGCTTTTCTGATGGAAAAAGTACCTAGGAGAAAACTCTACTGTGGAAGCTCGTTGCGCTTCAAGGATCACAAAGTGCTAGCTAGGCTAGCGTTCCCTCCGTTGCTGACGGGAAATCATTTCCGTAGCTCTTGGGCTATGACACGCGCCAGAGATCCTATATTGCAGCAAGGTTCTTGGACAGGATGCTGACAAGAGTACGTACTATGTGACACACCACTGCTTGCATCTCCTACTGAAATGAGAACATTGCTAACACGTCAAATAGTGTGGATGGCTTTTGTAGAGAACACTTTTCGCACGACTTGATATAATTCCTGAATGGTGCAGGGGAGCGCAAAGTCTTCCCTGCTGTATTCTCAGAGTGGAATGAGTGGCCTGGTAGGCCCATGGCGTACTTTTAGCTTCTTCCTCTTTGAATGCTTCACGAACGGGTGGAGTCCGAGGGACGTAGTATAGTCTCCATGGTTTCTGAGGCTACAGTCTTCTTCTCCCATCACATCTACTACCGAAATGCCAACATTGAGAAGACGTGGAACACTGAGACGGCTTTGGAGAAAAACCCGCTTCCTACGAAATAGGTTGATTCCCGAGTGAGTTTGAGGAGCAAACAAATCTTCACGAACGTATTATCTTCCACTGGGAGCCCCACAGGCTACTCTGACATTCATATTCCCTTAGATCTTCAGAGACTTGGAGGCCAGGTCGCGTAGCGTGGCCCAGCGGCCTTCCAACGTCCGGATACGCTTTCCTCGCAGAACACAGAGTTTGGCGGAAACAGTGGTAGCCAAGCTTACTCTCGGGCACAGTTGGCATAGTCCTGTGCTTCCGTTCACTCATTTGCTTTGGCGAACGTGATTGCACAAGTCTGTGCCTAGCAAAGTTACCGCCAAGGTGATCATACAGAAAACCCATTGAAACGACCTGCTAAATCGGTGGCTTCTAGCGGCATCCCACACATTTCGCACTCAACTGAAACGAGTCCATTGACCTAGTGTTACCCGCTGGAGATGAAGTCTTCTAATAAGGCACTTGTACGAAACATCCTGATTCCCTCGTTGTTTGGAAGCTTTCCATGAATTCCTTGCTGTTCTATCAGAAGGAAATTCAATCGAATAGAGTCAGTGGGCTGTGAGCTTCATGGGCATATCTACGTTCGAGAAACAATTTTGTCCACAAGACATAGTAGTGAGTAGCTGCAGGAGATCTTCGGCCTCTGCTATTCTCCTGGAAAACATAGAGCGGCGAAAAGCCCACACTCGCAGCTCATTGTCCTGCGAAGGTCTGAAACTGCTATGCTCCTGTTCATTCACTACGGATTGAAAGTGATTTCAGTAGCATTTAGTTTAGGACACAACCCACAGCTCGGATATATCAGAAGATTTCTGTTTAAAGATAGAGTTAGGGTTAGGGCTAGCATTACGATTACGGTAAGGATAAGCTTTATTATTAGGGTAGGGATAGGGATAGGGATAGGGATAGGGATAGGGTTAGGGTTAGGGTTAGGGTTAGGGATAGGGTTACGGTTAGGGTTAGGGTTAGGGTTAGGGTTAGCGTTAGCGTCAGGGTTAGGGATAGGGATAGGTTTAGCATTAGCGTTTGTGTTAATGTTACATATAGGTTTAGGGCCAGGGCTAAAGGTAGATGACAGCCACAGGTAGAGGAGTGTGTGTCCTAGAAGATCGTGCATTTCATACCTCTCTTAGTTCTTCTGTGCTTTCATTGAGTCCGTTGTGGACGAGAAAGTGTTTCTGTAGATTGTTGCACTGAAACACAGCCAGGTAAAAGATAACAGAGCAAAAGAGCTGATCATAAGTGCTGAAGAGGGTATGTGATATGGTGCAAGGCACTCATTTCCAATTCAACTGATACGAGCACATTGATCTAGAGCTGCGTTCATGCTTAAAGCCACTTCTCAGGAACATGTTCATTTCCGAGTAACTTGGCAGCTTTCAAACCGTTCACTCCTGTGCTGTGTGAGAGAGTCACTCGAATAGAGTAAGGGGACTGCTAGCTGCACATGCATTTCTACGTTGAAAACACTGTATGGGCAAAGTGAGGTAGTAGGCTGTTGCCTCTCTTCTTCCTGGGGCTACGCTTTTCTGATGGAAAAAGTACCTAGGAGAAAACTCTACTGTGGAAGCTCATTCCGCTTCAAGGATCACAAAGTGCTAGCTAGGCTAGCATTCCCTCCGTTGCTGACGGGAAATCATTTCCGTAGCTCTTGGGCTATGACACGAGCCAGAGATCCTATATTGCAGCAAGGTTCTTGGACAGGATGCTGACAAGAGTACGTACTATGTGACACACCACTGCTTGCATCTCCTACTGAAATGAGAACATTGCTAACACGTCAAATAGTGTGGATGGCTTTTGTAGAGAACACTTTTCGCACGACTTGATATAATTCCTGAATGGTGCAGGGGAGCGCAAAGTCTTCCCTGCTGTATTCTCAGAGTGGTATGAGTGGCCTGGTAGGCCCATGGCGTACTTTTAGCTTCTTCCTCTTTGAATGCTTCACGAACGGGTGGAGTCCGAGGGACGTAGTATAGTCTCCATGGTTTCTGAGGCTACAGTCTTCTTCTCCCATCACATCTACTACCGAAATGCCAACATTGAGAAGACGTGGAACACTGAGACGGCTTTGGAGAAAAACCCGCATCCTACGAAATAGGTTGATTCCCGAGTGAGTTTGAGGAGCAAACAAATCTTCACGAGCATATTATCTTCCACTGGGAGCCCCACAGGCTACTCTGACATTCATATTCCCTTAGATCTTCAGAGACTTGGAGGCCAGGTCGCGTAGCGTGGCCCAGCGGCCTTCCAACGTCCGGATACGCTTTCCTCGCAGAACGCAGAGTTTGGCGGAAACAGTGGTAGCCAAGCTTACTCTCGGGCACAGTTGGCATAGACCTGTGCTTCCGTTCACTCATTTGCTTTGGCGAACGTGATTGCACAAGTCTGTGCCTAGCAAAGTTACCGCCAAGGTGATCATACAGAAAACCCATTGAAACGACCTGCTAAATCGGTGGCTTCTAGCGGCATCCCACACATTTCGCACTCAACTGAAACGAGTCCATTGACCTAGTGTTACCCGCTGGAGATGAAGTCTTCTAATAAGGCACTTGTACGAAACATCCTGATTCCCTCGTTGTTTGGAAGCTTTCCATGAATTCCTTGCTGTTCTATCGGAAGGAAATTCAATCGAATAGAGTCAGTGGGCTGTGAGCTTCATGGGCATATCTACGTTCGAGAAACAATTTTGTCCACAAGACATAGTAGTGAGTAGCTGCAGGAGATCTTCGGCCTCTGCTATTCTCCTGGAAAACATAGAGCGGCGAAAAGCCCACACTCGCAGCTCATTGTCCTGCGAAGGTCTGAAACTGCTATGCTCCTGTTCATTCACTACGGATTGAAAATGATTTCAGTAGCATTTAGTTTAGGACACAACCCACAGCTCGGATATATCAGAAGATTTCTGTTTAAAGATAGAGTTAGGGTTAGGGCTAGCATTACGATTACGGTAAGGATAAGCTTTATTATTAGGGTAGGGATAGGGATAGGGATAGGGATAGGGATAGGGTTAGGGTTAGGGTTAGGGTTAGGGATAGGGTTACGGTTAGGGTTAGGGTTAGGGTTAGGGTTAGCGTTAGCGTTAGGGTTAGGGATAGGGATAGGTTTAGCATTAGCGTTTGGGTTAACTTTACATATAGGTTTAGGGCCAGGGCTAAAGCTAGATGACGGCCACAGGTAGAGGAGTGTGTGTCCTAGAAGATCGTGCATTTCATAGCTCTCTTAGTTCTTCTGTGCTTTCATTGAGTCCGTTGAGGACGAGAAAGTGATTCTGTAGATCGTTGCACTGAAACACAGCCAGGTAAAAGATAACAGAGCAAAAGAGCTGATCATAAGTGCTGAAGAGGGTATGTGATATGGTGCAAGGCACTCATTTCCAATTCAACTGATACGAGCACATTGATCTAGAGCTGCGTTCATGCTTAAAGCCACTTCTCAGGAACATGTTCATTCCCGAGTAACTTGGCAGCTTTCAAACCGTTCACTCCTGTGCTGTGTGAGAGAGTCACTCGAATAGAGTAAGGGGACTGCTAGCTGCACATGCATTTCTACGTTGAAAACACTGTATGGGCAAAGTGAGGTAGTAGGCTGTTGCCTCTCTTCTTCCTGGGGCTACGCTTTTCTGATGGAAAAAGTACCTAGGAGAAAACTCTACTGTGGAAGCTCATTGCGCTTCAAGGATCACAAAGTGCTAGCTAGGCTAGCATTCCCTCCGTTGCTGACGGGAAATTATTTCCGTAGCTCTTGGGCTATGTCACGCGCCAGAGATCCTATATTGCAGCAAGGTTCTTGGACAGGATGCTGACAAGAGTACGTACTATGTGACACACCACTGCTTGCATCTCCTACTGAAATGAGAACATTGCTAACACGTCAAATAGTGTGGATGGCTTTTGTTGAGAACACTTTTCGCACGACTTGATATAATTCCTGAATGGTGCAGGGGAGCGCAAAGTCTTCCCTGCTGTATTCTCAGAGTGGAATGAGTGGCCTGGTAGGCCCATGGCGTACTTTTAGCTTCTTCCTCTTTGAATGCTTCACGAACGGGTGGAGTCCGAGGGATGTAGTATAGTCTCCATGGTTTCTGAGGCTACAGTCTTCTTCTCCCATCACATCTACTACCGAAATGCCAACATTGAGAAGACGTGGAACACTGAGACGGCTTTGGAGAAAAACCCGCTTCCTACGAAATAGGTTGATTCCCGAGTGAGTTTGAGGAGCAAACAAATCTTCACGAACGTATTATCTTCCACTGGGAGCCCCACAGGCTACTCTGACATTCATATTCCCTTAGATCTTCAGAGACTTGGAGGCCAGGTCGCGTAGCGTGGCCCAGCGGCCTTCCAACGTCCGGATACGCTTTCCTCGCAGAACGCAGAGTTTGGCGAAAACAGTGGTAGCCAAGCTTACTCTCGGGCACAGTTGGCATAGTCCTGTGCATCTGTTCACTCATTTGCTTTGGGGAACGTGATTGCACAAGTCTGTGCCTAGCAAAGTTACCGCCAAGGTGATCATACAGAAAACCCATTGAAACGACCTGCTAAATCGGTGGCTTCTAGCCGCATCCCACACATTTCGCACTCTACTGAAACGAGTCCATTGACCTAGTGTTACCCGCTGCAGATGAAGTCTTCTAATAAGGCACTTGTACGAAACATCCTGATTCCCTCGTTGTTTGGAAGCTTTCCATGAATTCCTTGCTGTTCTATCAGAAGGAAATTCAATCGAATAGAGTCAGTGGGCTGTGAGCTTCATGGGCATATCTACGTTCGAGAAACAGTTTTGTCCACAAGACATAGTAGTGAGTAGCTGCAGGAGATCTTCGGCCTCTGCTATTCTCCTGGAAAACATAGAGCGGCGAAAAGCCCACACTCGCAGCTCATTGTCCTGCGAAGGTCTGAAACTGCTATGCTCCTGTTCATTCACTACGGATTGAAATTGATTTCAGTAGCATTTAGTTTAGGACACAACCCACAGCTCGGATATATCAGAAGATTTCTGTTTAAAGATAGAGTTAGGGTTAGGGCTAGCATTACGATTACGGTAAGGATAAGCTTTATTATTAGGGTAGGGATAGGGATAGGGATAGGGATAGGGATAGGGTTACGGTTAGGGTTAGGGTTAGCGTTAGCGTTAGGGTTAGGGATAGGGATAGGTTTAGCATTAGCGTTTGGGTTAACGTTACATATAGGTTTAGGGCCAGGGCTAAAGCTAGATGACGGTCACAGGTAGAGGAGTGTGTGTCCTAGAAGATCGTGCATTTCATAGCTCTCTTAGTTCTTCTGTGCTTTCATTGAGTCCGTTGAGGACGAGAAAGTGATTCTGTAGATCGTTGCACTGAAACACAGCCAGGTAAAAGATAACAGAGCAAAAGAGCTGATCATAAATGCTGAAGAGGGTATGTGATATGGTGCAAGGCACTCATTTCCAATTCAACTGATACGAGCACATTGATCTAGAGCTGCGTTCATGCTTAAAGCCACTTCTCAGGAACATGTTCATTCCCGAGTAACTTGGCAGCTTTCAAGCCTTTCACTCCTGTGCTGTGTGAGAGAGTCACTCGAAAAGAGTAAGGGGACTGCTAGCTGCACATGCATTTCTACGTTGAAAACACTGTATGGGCAAAGTGAGGTAGTAGGCTGTTGCCTCTCTTCTTCCTGGGGCTACGCTTTTCTGATGGAAAAAGTACCTAGGAGAAAACTCTACTGTGGAAGCTCATTCCGCTTCAAGGATCACAAAGTGCTAGCTAGGCTAGCATTCCCTCCGTTGCTGACGGGAAATCATTTCCGTAGCTCTTGGGCTATGACACGCGCCAGAGATCCTATATTGCAGCAAGGTTCTTGGACAGGATGCTGACAAGAGTACGTACTATGTGACACACCACTGCTTGCATCTCCTACTGAAATGAGAACATTGCTAACACGTCAAATAGTGTGGATGGCTTTTGTAGAGAACACTTTTCGCACGACTTGATATAATTCCTGAATGGTGCAGGGGAGCGCAAAGTCTTCCCTGCTGTATTCTCAGAGTGGAATGAGTGGCCTGGTAGGCCCATGGCGTACTTTTAGCTTCTTCCTCTTTGAATGCTTCACGAACGGGTGGAGTCCGAGGGACGTAGTATAGTCTCCATGGTTTCTGAGGCTACAGTCTTCTTCTCCCATCACATCTACTACCGAAATGCCAACATTGAGAAGACGTGGAACACTGAGACGGCTTTGGAGAAAAACCCGCTTCCTACGAAATAGGTTGATTCCCGAGTGAGTTTGAGGAGCAAACAAATCTTCACGAACGTATTATCTTCCACTGGGAGCCCCACAGGCTACTCTGACATTCATATTCCCTTAGATCTTCAGAGACTTGGAGGCCAGGTCGCGTAGCGTGGCCCAGCGGCCTTCCAACGTCCGGATACGCTTTCCTCGCAGAACGCAGAGTTTGGCGAAAACAGTGGTAGCCAAGCTTACTCTCGGGCACAGTTGGCATAGTCCTGTGCTTCCGTTCACTCATTTGCTTTGGGGAACGTGATTGCACAAGTCTGTGCCTAGCAAAGTTACCGCCAAGGTGATCATACAGAAAACCCATTGAAACGACCTGCTAAATCGGTGGCTTCTAGCGGCATCCCACACATTTCGCACTCTACTGAAACGAGTCCATTGACCTAGTGTTACCCGCTGGAGATGAAGTCTTCTAATAAGGCACTTGTACGAAACATCCTGATTCCCTCGTTGTTTGGAAGCTTTCCATGAATTCCTTGCTGTTCTATCAGAAGGAAATTCAATCGAATAGAGTCAGTGGGCTGTGAGCTTCATGGGCATATCTACGTTCGAGAAACAGTTTTGTCCACAAGACATAGTAGTGAGTAGCTGCAGGAGATCTTCGGCCTCTGCTATTCTCCTAGAAAACATAGAGCGGCGAAAAGCCCACACTCGCAGCTCATTGTCCTGCGAAGGTCTGAAACTGCTATGCTCCTGTTCATTCACTACGGATTGAAAATGATTTCAGTAGCATTTAGTTTAGGACACAACCCACAGCTCGGATATATCAGAAGATTTCTGTTTAAAGATAGAGTTAGGGTTAGGGCTAGCATTACGATTACGGTAAGGATAAGCTTTATTATTAGGGTAGGGATAGGGATAGGGATAGGGATAGGGTTAGGGTTAGGGTTAGGGTTAGAGATAGGGTTAGGGTTAGGGTTAGGGTTAGGGTTAGCGTTAGCGTTAGCGTTAGGGTTAGGGATAGGGATAGGTTTAGCATTAGCGTTTGGGTTAACTTTACATATAGGTTTAGGGCCAGGGCTAAAGCTAGATGACGGCCACAGGTAGAGGAGTGTGTGTCCTAGAAGATCGTGCATTTCATAGCTCTCTTAGTTCTTCTGTGCTTTCATTGAGTCCGTTGAGGACGAGAAAGTGATTCTGTAGATCGTTGCACTGAAACACAGCCAGGTAAAAGATAACAGAGCAAAAGAGCTGATCATAAGTGCTGAAGAGGGTATGTGATATGGTGCAAGGCACTCATTTCCAATTCAACTGATACGAGCACATTGATCTAGAGCTGCGTTCATGCTTAAAGCCACTTCTCAGGAACATGTTCATTCCCGAGTAACTTGGCAGCTTTCACACCGTTCACTCCTGTGCTGTGTGAGAGAGTCACTCGAATAGAGTAAGGGGACTGCTAGCTGCACATGCATTTCTACGTTGAAAACACTGTATGGGCAAAGTGAGGTAGTAGGCTGTTGCCTCTCTTCTTCCTGGGGCTACGCTTTTCTGATGGAAAAAGTACCTAGGAGAAAACTCTACTGTGGAAGCTCATTCCGCTTCAAGGATCACAAAGTGCTAGCTAGGCTAGCATTCCCTCCGTTGCTGACGGGAAATCATTTCCGTAGCTCTTGGGCTATGACACGCGCCAGAGATCCTATATTGCAGCAAGGTTCTTGGACAGGATGCTGACAAGAGTACGTACTATGTGACACACCACTGCTTTCATCTCCTACTGAAATGAGAACATTGCTAACACGTCAAATAGTGTGGATGGCTTTTGTTGAGAACACTTTTCGCACGACTTGATATAATTCCTGAATGGTGCAGGGGAGCGCATAGTCCTCCCTGCTGTATTCTCAGAGTGGAATGAGTGGCCTGGTAGGCCCATGGCGTACTTTTAGCTTCTTCCTCTTTGAATGCTTCACGAACGGGTGGAGTCCGAGGGACGTAGTATAGTCTCCATGGTTTCTGAGGCTACAGTCTTCTTCTCCCATCACATCTACTACCGAAATGCCAACATTGAGAAGACGTGGAACACTGAGACGGCTTTGGAGAAAAACCCGCTTCCTACGAAATAGGTTGATTCCCGAGTGAGTTTGAGGAGCAAACAAATCTTCACGAACGTATTATCTTCCACTGGGAGCCCCACAGGCTACTCTGACATTCATATTCCCTTAGATCTTCAGAGACTTGGAGGCCAGGTCGCGTAGCGTGGCCCAGCGGCCTTCCAACGTCCGGATACGCTTTCCTCGCAGAACGCAGAGTTTGGCGAAAACAGTGGTAGCCAAGCTTACTCTCGGGCACAGTTGGCATAGTCCTGTGCTTCCGTTCACTCATTTGCTTTGGGGAACGTGATTGCACAAGTCTGTGCCTAGCAAAGTTACCGCCAAGGTGATCATACAGAAAACCCATTGAAACGACCTGCTAAATTGGTGGCTTCTAGCGGCATCCCACACATTTCGCACTCTACTGAAACGAGTCCATTGACCTAGTGTTACCCGCTGCAGATGAAGTCTTCTAATAAGGCACTTGTACGAAACATCCTGATTCCCTCGTTTTTTGGAAGCTTTCCATGAATTCCTTGCTGTTCTATCAGAAGGAAATTCAATCGAATAGAGTCAGTGGGCTGTGAGCTTCATGGGCATATCTACGTTCGAGAAACAGTTTTGTCCACAAGACATAGTAGTGAGTAGCTGCAGGAGATCTTCGGCCTCTGCTATTCTCCTGGAAAACATAGAGCGGCGTAAAGCCCACACTCGCAGCTCATTGTCCTGCGAAGGTCTGAAACTGCTATGCTCCTGTTCATTCACTACGGATTGAAAATGATTTCAGTAGCATTTAGTTTAGGACACAACCCACAGCTCGGATATATCAGAAGATTTCTGTTTAAAGATAGAGTTAGGGTTAGGGCTAGCATTACGATTACGGTAAGGATAAGCTTTATTATTAGGGTAGGGATAGGGATAGGGATAGGGATAGGGATAGGGTTAGGGTTAGGGTTAGGGTTAGCGTTAGCGTTAGGGTTAGGGATAGGGATAGGTTTAGCATTAGCGTTTGGGTTAACGTTACATATAGGTTTAGGGCCAGGGCTAAAGCTAGATGACGGCCACAGGTAGAGGAGTGTGTGTCCTAGAAGATCGTGCATTTCATAGCTCTCTTAGTTCTTCTTTGCTTTCATTGAGTCCGTTGAGGACGAGAAAGTGATTCTGTAGATCGTTGCACTGAAACACAGCCAGGTAAAAGATAACAGAGCAAAAGAGCTGATCATAAGTGCTGAAGAGGGTATGTGATATGGTGCAAGGCACTCATTTCCAATTCAACTGATACGAGCACATTGATCTAGAGCTGCGTTCATGCTTAAAGCCACTTCTCAGGAACATGTTCATTCCCGAGTAACTTGGCAGCTTTCAAACCGTTCACTCCTGTGCTGTGTGAGAGAGTCACTCGAATAGAGTAAGGGGACTGCTAGCTGCACATGCATTTCTACGTTGAAAACACTGTATGGGCAAAGTGAGGTAGTAGGCTGTTGCCTCTCTTCTTCCTGGGGCTACGCTTTTCTGATGGAAAAAGTACCTAGGAGAAAACTCTACTGTGGAAGCTCATTCCGCTTCAAGGATCACAAAGTGCTAGCTAGGCTAGCACTCCCTCCGTTGCTGACGGGAAATCATTTCCGTAGCTCTTGGGCTATGACACGCGCCAGAGATCCTATATTGCAGCAAGGTTCTTGGACAGGATGCTGACAAGAGTACGTACTATGTGACACACCACTGCTTGCATCTCCTACTGAAATGAGAACATTGCTAACACGTCAAATAGTGTGGATGGCTTTTGTAGAGAACACTTTTCGCACGACTTGATATAATTCCTGAATGGTGCAGGGGAGCGCAAAGTCTTCCCTGCTGTATTCTCAGAGTGGAATGAGTGGCCTGGTAGGCCCATGGCGTACTTTTAGCTTCTTCCTCTTTGAATGCTTCACGAACGGGTGGAGTCCGAGGGACGTAGTATAGTCTCCATGGTTTCTGAGGCTACAGTCTTCTTCTCCCATCACATCTACTACCGAAATGCCAACATTGAGAAGACGTGGAACACTGAGACGGCTTTGGAGAAAAACCCGCTTCCTACGAAATAGGTTGATTCCCGAGTGAGTTTGAGCAGCAAACAAATCTTCACGAACGTATTATCTTCCACTGGGAGCCCCACAGGCTACTCTGACATTCATATTCCCTTAGATCTTCAGAGACTTGGAGGCCAGGTCGCGTAGCGTGGCCCAGCGGCCTTCCAACGTCCGGATACGCTTTCCTCGCAGAACGCAGAGTTTGGCGAAAACAGTGGTAGCCAAGCTTACTCTCGGGCACAGTTGGCATAGTCCTGTGCTTCCGTTCACTCATTTGCTTTGGGGAACGTGATTGCACAAGTCTGTGCCTAGCAAAGTTACCGCCAAGGTGATCATACAGAAAACCCATTGAAACGACCTGCTAAATTGGTGGCTTCTAGCGGCATCCCACACATTTCGCACTCTACTGAAACGAGTCCATTGACCTAGTGTTACCCGCTGCAGATGAAGTCTTCTAATAAGGCACTTGTACGAAACATCCTGATTCCCTCGTTTTTTGGAAGCTTTCCATGAATTCCTTGCTGTTCTATCAGAAGGAAATTCAATCGAATAGAGTCAGTGGGCTGTGAGCTTCATGGGCATATCTACGTTCGAGAAACAGTTTTGTCCACAAGACATAGTAGTGAGTAGCTGCAGGAGATCTTCGGCCTCTGCTATTCTCCTGGAAAACATAGAGCGGCGTAAAGCCCACACTCGCAGCTCATTGTCCTGCGAAGGTCTGAAACTGCTATGCTCCTGTTCATTCACTACGGATTGAAAATGATTTCAGTAGCATTTAGTTTAGGACACAACCCACAGCTCGGATATATCAGAAGATTTCTGTTTAAAGATAGAGTTAGGGTTAGGGCTAGCATTACGATTACGGTAAGGATAAGCTTTATTATTAGGGTAGGGATAGGGATAGGGATAGGGATAGGGATAGGGTTAGGGTTAGGGTTAGGGTTAGCGTTAGCGTTAGGGTTAGGGATAGGGATAGGTTTAGCATTAGCGTTTGGGTTAACGTTACATATAGGTTTAGGGCCAGGGCTAAAGCTAGATGACGGCCACAGGTAGAGGAGTGTGTGTCCTAGAAGATCGTGCATTTCATAGCTCTCTTAGTTCTTCTTTGCTTTCATTGAGTCCGTTGAGGACGAGAAAGTGATTCTGTAGATCGTTGCACTGAAACACAGCCAGGTAAAAGATAACAGAGCAAAAGAGCTGATCATAAGTGCTGAAGAGGGTATGTGATATGGTGCAAGGCACTCATTTCCAATTCAACTGATACGAGCACATTGATCTAGAGCTGCGTTCATGCTTAAAGCCACTTCTCAGGAACATGTTCATTCCCGAGTAACTTGGCAGCTTTCAAACCGTTCACTCCTGTGCTGTGTGAGAGAGTCACTCGAATAGAGTAAGGGGACTGCTAGCTGCACATGCATTTCTACGTTGAAAACACTGTATGGGCAAAGTGAGGTAGTAGGCTGTTGCCTCTCTTTTTCCTGGGGCTACGCTTTTCTGATGGAAAAAGTACCTAGGAGAAAACTCTACTGTGGAAGCTCATTCCGCTTCAAGGATCACAAAGTGCTAGCTAGGCTAGCATTCCCTCCGTTGCTGACGGGAAATCATTTCCGTAGCTCTTGGGCTATGACACGCGCCAGAGATCCTATATTGCAGCAAGGTTCTTGGACAGGATGCTGACAAGAGTACGTACTATGTGACACACCACTGCTTGCATCTCCTACTGAAATGAGAACATTGCTAACACGTCAAATAGTGTGGATGGCTTTTGTAGAGAACACTTTTCGCACGACTTGATATAATTCCTGAATGGTGCAGGGGAGCGCAAAGTCTTCCCTGCTGTATTCTCAGAGTGGAATGAGTGGCCTGGTAGGCCCATGGCGTACTTTTAGCTTCTTCCTCTTTGAATGCTTCACGAACGGGTGGAGTCCGAGGGACGTAGTATAGTCTCCATGGTTTCTGAGGCTACAGTCTTCTTCTCCCATCACATCTACTACCGAAATGCCAACATTGAGAAGACGTGGAACACTGAGACGGCTTTGGAGAAAAACCCGCTTCCTACGAAATAGGTTGATTCCCGAGTGAGTTTGAGCAGCAAACAAATCTTCACGAACGTATTATCTTCCACTGGGAGCCCCACAGGCTACTCTGACATTCATATTCCCTTAGATCTTCAGAGACTTGGAGGCCAGGTCGCGTAGCGTGGCCCAGCGGCCTTCCAACGTCCGGATACGCTTTCCTCGCAGAACGCAGAGTTTGGCGAAAACAGTGGTAGCCAAGCTTACTCTCGGGCACAGTTGGCATAGTCCTGTGCTTCCGTTCACTCATTTGCTTTGGGGAACGTGATTGCACAAGTCTGTGCCTAGCAAAGTTACCGCCAAGGTGATCATACAGAAAACCCATTGAAACGACCTGCTAAATTGGTGGCTTCTAGCGGCATCCCACACATTTCGCACTCTACTGAAACGAGTCCATTG
Source organism: Desmodus rotundus (assembly GCF_022682495.2). Classification (NCBI taxonomy): domain Eukaryota; kingdom Metazoa; phylum Chordata; class Mammalia; order Chiroptera; family Phyllostomidae; genus Desmodus; species Desmodus rotundus. The sequence goes on from NC_071395.1 coordinate 59,661,214, forward strand.
ACCTAGTGTTACCCGCTGCAGATGAAGTCTTCTAATAAGGCACTTGTACGAAACATCCTGATTCCCTCGTTTTTTGGAAGCTTTCCATGAATTCCTTGCTGTTCTATCAGAAGGAAATTCAATCGAATAGAGTCAGTGGGCTGTGAGCTTCATGGGCATATCTATGTTCGAGAAACAGTTTTGTCCACAAGACATAGTAGTGAGTAGCTGCAGGAGATCTTCGGCCTCTGCTATTCTCCTGGAAAACATAGAGCGGCGTAAAGCCCACACTCGCAGCTCATTGTCCTGCGAAGGTCTGAAACTGCTATGCTCCTGTTCATTCACTACGGATTGAAAATGATTTCAGTAGCATTTAGTTTAGGACACAACCCACAGCTCGGATATATCAGAAGATTTCTGTTTAAAGATAGAGTTAGGGTTAGGGCTAGCATTACGATTACGGTAAGGATAAGCTTTATTATTAGGGTAGGGATAGGGATAGGGATAGGGATAGGGATAGGGTTAGGGTTAGGGTTAGGGTTAGCGTTAGCGTTAGGGTTAGGGATAGGGATAGGTTTAGCATTAGCGTTTGGGTTAACGTTACATATAGGTTTAGGGCCAGGGCTAAAGCTAGATGACGGCCACAGGTAGAGGAGTGTGTGTCCTAGAAGATCGTGCATTTCATAGCTCTCTTAGTTCTTCTTTGCTTTCATTGAGTCCGTTGAGGACGAGAAAGTGATTCTGTAGATCGTTGCACTGAAACACAGCCAGGTAAAAGATAACAGAGCAAAAGAGCTGATCATAAGTGCTGAAGAGGGTATGTGATATGGTGCAAGGCACTCATTTCCAATTCAACTGATACGAGCACATTGATCTAGAGCTGCGTTCATGCTTAAAGCCACTTCTCAGGAACATGTTCATTCCCGAGTAACTTGGCAGCTTTCAAACCGTTCACTCCTGTGCTGTGTGAGAGAGTCACTCGAATAGAGTAAGGGGACTGCTAGCTGCACATGCATTTCTACGTTGAAAACACTGTATGGGCAAAGTGAGGTAGTAGGCTGTTGCCTCTCTTTTTCCTGGGGCTACGCTTTTCTGATGGAAAAAGTACCTAGGAGAAAACTCTACTGTGGAAGCTCATTGCGCTTCAAGGATCACAAAGTGCTAGCTAGGCTAGCATTCCCTCCGTTGCTGACGGGAAATCATTTCCGTAGCTCTTGGGCTATGACACGCGCCAGAGATCCTATATTGCAGCAAGGTTCTTGGACAGGATGCTGACAAGAGTACGTACTATGTGACACACCACTGCTTGCATCTCCTACTGAAATGAGAACATTGCTAACACGTCAAATAGTGTGGATGGCTTTTGTAGAGAACACTTTTCGCACGACTTGATATAATTCCTGAATGGTGCAGGGGAGCGCAAAGTCTTCCCTGCTGTATTCTCAGAGTGGAATGAGTGGCCTGGTAGGCCCATGGCGTACTTTTAGCTTCTTCCTCTTTGAATGCTTCACGAACGGGTGGAGTCCGAGGGACGTAGTATAGTCTCCATGGTTTCTGAGGCTACAGTCTTCTTCTCCCATCACATCTACTACCGAAATGCCAACATTGAGAAGACGTGGAACACTGAGACGGCTTTGGAGAAAAACCCGCTTCCTATGAAATAGGTTGATTCCCGAGTGAGTTTGAGCAGCAAACAAATCTTCACGAACGTATTATCTTCCACTGGGAGCCCCACAGGCTACTCTGACATTCATATTCCCTTAGATCTTCAGAGACTTGGAGGCCAGGTCGCGTAGCGTGGCCCAGCGGCCTTCCAACGTCCGGATACGCTTTCCTCGCAGAACGCAGAGTTTGGCGAAAACAGTGGTAGCCAAGCTTACTCTCGGGCACAGTTGGCATAGTCCTGTGCTTCCGTTCACTCATTTGCTTTGGGGAACGTGATTGCACAAGTCTGTGCCTAGCAAAGTTACCGCCAAGGTGATCATACAGAAAACCCATTGAAACGACCTGCTAAATCGGTGGCTTCTAGCGGCATCCCACACATTTCGCACTCTACTGAAACGAGTCCATTGACCTAGTGTTACCCGCTGCAGATGAAGTCTTCTAATAAGGCACTTGTACGAAACATCCTGATTCCCTCGTTGTTTGGAAGCTTTCCATGAATTCCTTGCTGTTCTATCAGAAGGAAATTCAATCGAATAGAGTCAGTGGGCTGTGAGCTTCATGGGCATATCTATGTTCGAGAAACAGTTTTGTCCACAAGACATAGTAGTGAGTAGCTGCAGGAGATCTTCGGCCTCTGCTATTCTCCTGGAAAACATAGAGCGGCGAAAAGCCCACACTCGCAGCTCATTGTCCTGCGAAGGTCTGAAACTGCTATGCTCCTGTTCATTCACTACGGTTTGAAAATGATTTCAGTAGCATTTAGTTTAGGACACAACCCACAGCTCGGATATATCAGAAGATTTCTGTTTAAAGATAGAGTTAGGGTTAGGGCTAGCATTACGATTACGGTAAGGATAAGCTTTATTATTAGGGTAGGGATAGGGATAGGGATAGGGATAGGGATAGGGATAGGGTTAGGGTTAGGGTTAGGGTTAGCGTTAGCGTTAGGGTTAGGGATAGGGATAGGTTTAGCATTAGCGTTTGGGTTAACGTTACATATAGTTTTAGGGCCAGGGCTAAAGCTAGATGACGGCCACAGGTAGAGGAGTGTGTGTCCTAGAAGATCGTGCATTTCATAGCTCTCTTAGTTCTTCTGTGCTTTCATTGAGTCCGTTGAGGACGAGAAAGTGATTCTGTAGATCGTTGCACTGAAACACAGCCAGGTAAAAGATAACAGAGCAAAAGAGCTGATCATAAGTCCTGAAGAGGGTATGTGATATGGTGCAAGGCACTCATTTCCAATTCAACTGATACGAGCACATTGATCTAGAGCTGCGTTCATGCTTAAAGCCACTTCTCAGGAACATGTTCATTCCCGAGTAACTTGGCAGCTTTCAAACCGTTCACTCCTGTGCTGTGTGAGAGAGTCACTCGAATAGAGTAAGGGGACTGCTAGCTGCACATGCATTTCTACGTTGAAAACACTGTATGGGCAAAGTGAGGTAGTAGGCTGTTGCCTCTCTTCTTCCTGGGGCTACGCTTTTCTGATGGAAAAAGTACCTAGGAGAAAACTCTACTGTGGAAGCTCATTGCGCTTCAAGGATCACAAAGTGCTAGCTAGGCTAGCATTCCCTCCGTTGCAGACGGGAAATCATTTCCGTAGCTCTTGGGCTATGTCACGCGCCAGAGATCCTATATTGCAGCAAGGTTCTTGGACAGGATGCTGACAAGAGTACGTACTATGTGACACACCACTGCTTGCATCTCCTACTGAAATGAGAACATTGCTAACACGTCAAATAGTGTGGATGGCTTTTGTTGAGAACACTTTTCGCACGACTTGATATAATTCCTGAATGGTGCAGGGGAGCGCATAGTCCTCCCTGCTGTATTCTCAGAGTGGAATGAGTGGCCTGGTAGGCCCATGGCGTACTTTTAGCTTCTTCCTCTTTGAATGCTTCACGAACGGGTGGAGTCCGAGGGACGTAGTATAGTCTCCATGGTTTCTGAGGCTACAGTCTTCTTCTCCCATCACATCTACTACCGAAATGCCAACATTGAGAAGACGTGGAACACTGAGACGGCTTTGGAGAAAAACCCGCTTCCTACGAAATAGGTTGATTCCCGAGTGAGTTTGAGCAGCAAACAAATCTTCACGAACGTATTATCTTCCACTGGGAGCCCCACAGGCTACTCTGACATTCATATTCCCTTAGATCTTCAGAGACTTGGAGGCCAGGTCGCGTAGCGTGGCCCAGCGGCCTTCCAACGTCCGGATACGCTTTCCTCGCAGAACGCAGAGTTTGGCGAAAACAGTGGTAGCCAAGCTTACTCTCGGGCACAGTTGGCATAGTCCTGTGCTTCCGTTCACTCATTTGCTTTGGGGAACGTGATTGCACAAGTCTGTGCCTAGCAAAGTTACCGCCAAGGTGATCATACAGAAAACCCATTGAAACGACCTGCTAAATCGGTGGCTTCTAGCGGCATCCCACACATTTCGCACTCTACTGAAACGAGTCCATTGACCTAGTGTTACCCGCTGCAGATGAAGTCTTCTAATAAGGCACTTGTACGAAACATCCTGATTCCCTCGTTGTTTGGAAGCTTTCCATGAATTCCTTGCTGTTCTATCAGAAGGAAATTCAATCGAATAGAGTCAGTGGACTGTGAGCTTCATGGGCATATCTACGTTCGAGAAACAGTTTTGTCCACAAGACATAGTAGTGAGTAGCTGCAGGAGATCTTCGGCCTCTGCTATTCTCCTGGAAAACATAGAGCGGCGAAAAGCCCACACTCGCAGCTCATTGTCCTGCGAAGGTCTGAAACTGCTATGCTCCTGTTCATTCACTACGGATTGAAAATGATTTCAGTAGCATTTAGTTTAGGACACAACCCACAGCTCGGATATATCAGAAGATTTCTGTTTAAAATAGAGTTAGGGTTAGGGCTAGCATTACGATTACGGTAAGGATAAGCTTTATTATTAGGGTAGGGATAGGGATAGGGATAGGGATAGGGATAGGGTTAGGGTTAGGGTTAGGGTTAGCGTTAGCGTTAGGGTTAGGGATAGGGATAGGTTTAGCATTAGCGTTTGGGTTAACGTTACATATAGGTTTAGGGCCAGGGCTAAAGCTAGATGACGGCCACAGGTAGAGGAGTGTGTGTCCTAGAAGATCGTGCATTTCATAGCTCTCTTAGTTCTTCTGTGCTTTCATTGAGTCCGTTGAGGACGAGAAAGTGATTCTGTAGATCGTTGCACTGAAACACAGCCAGGTAAAAGATAACAGAGCAAAAGAGCTGATCATAAGTGCTGAAGAGGGTATGTGATATGGTGCAAGGCACTCATTTCCAATTCAACTGATACGAGCACATTGATCTAGAGCTGCGTTCATGCTTAAAGCCACTTCTCAGGAACATGTTCATTCCCGAGTAACTTGGCAGCTTTCAAACCGTTCACTCCTGTGCTGTGTGAGAGAGTCACTCGAATAGAGTAAGGGGACTGCTAGCTGCACATGCATTTCTACGTTGAAAACACTGTATGGGCAAAGTGAGGTAGTAGGCTGTTGCCTCTCTTCTTCCTGGGGCTACGCTTTTCTGATGGAAAAAGTACCTAGGAGAAAACTCTACTGTGGAAGCTCATTCCGCTTCAAGGATCACAAAGTGCTAGCTAGGCTAGCATTCCCTCCGTTGCAGACGGGAAATCATTTCCGTAGCTCTTGGGCTATGTCACGCGCCAGAGATCCTATATTGCAGCAAGGTTCTTGGACAGGATGCTGACAAGAGTACGTACTATGTGACACACCACTGCTTGCATCTCCTACTGAAATGAGAACATTGCTAACACGTCAAATAGTGTGGATGGCTTTTGTTGAGAACACTTTTCGCACGACTTGATATAATTCCTGAATGGTGCAGGGGAGCGCATAGTCCTCCCTGCTGTATTCTCAGAGTGGAATGAGTGGCCTGGTAGGCCCATGGCGTACTTTTAGCTTCTTCCTCTTTGAATGCTTCACGAACGGGTGGAGTCCGAGGGACGTAGTATAGTCTCCATGGTTTCTGAGGCTACAGTCTTCTTCTCCCATCACATCTACTACCGAAATGCCAACATTGAGAAGACGTGGAACACTGAGACGGCTTTGGAGAAAAACCCGCTTCCTACGAAATAGGTTGATTCCCGAGTGAGTTTGAGCAGCAAACAAATCTTCACGAACGTATTATCTTCCACTGGGAGCCCCACAGGCTACTCTGACATTCATATTCCCTTAGATCTTCAGAGACTTGGAGGCCAGGTCGCGTAGCGTGGCCCAGCGGCCTTCCAACGTCCGGATACGCTTTCCTCGCAGAACGCAGAGTTTGGCGAAAACAGTGGTAGCCAAGCTTACTCTCGGGCACAGTTGGCATAGTCCTGTGCTTCCGTTCACTCATTTGCTTTGGGGAACGTGATTGCACAAGTCTGTGCCTAGCAAAGTTACCGCCAAGGTGATCATACAGAAAACCCATTGAAACGACCTGCTAAATCGGTGGCTTCTAGCGGCATCCCACACATTTCGCACTCTACTGAAACGAGTCCATTGACCTAGTGTTACCCGCTGCAGATGAAGTCTTCTAATAAGGCACTTGTACGAAACATCCTGATTCCCTCGTTGTTTGGAAGCTTTCCATGAATTCCTTGCTGTTCTATCAGAAGGAAATTCAATCGAATAGAGTCAGTGGGCTGTGAGCTTCATGGGCATATCTACGTTCGAGAAACAGTTTTGTCCACAAGACATAGTAGTGAGTAGCTGCAGGAGATCTTCGGCCTCTGCTATTCTCCTGGAAAACATAGAGCGGCGAAAAGCCCACACTCGCAGCTCATTGTCCTGCGAAGGTCTGAAACTGCTATGCTCCTGTTCATTCACTACGGATTGAAAATGATTTCAGTAGCATTTAGTTTAGGACACAACCCACAGCTCGGATATATCAGAAGATTTCTGTTTAAAATAGAGTTAGGGTTAGGGCTAGCATTACGATTACGGTAAGGATAAGCTTTATTATTAGGGTAGGGATAGGGATAGGGATAGGGATAGGGATAGGGTTAGGGTTAGGGTTAGGGTTAGCGTTAGCGTTAGGGTTAGGGATAGGGATAGGTTTAGCATTAGCGTTTGGGTTAACGTTACATATAGGTTTAGGGCCAGGGCTAAAGCTAGATGACGGCCACAGGTAGAGGAGTGTGTGTCCTAGAAGATCGTGCATTTCATAGCTCTCTTAGTTCTTCTGTGCTTTCATTGAGTCCGTTGAGGACGAGAAAGTGATTCTGTAGATCGTTGCACTGAAACACAGCCAGGTAAAAGATAACAGAGCAAAAGAGCTGATCATAAGTGCTGAAGAGGGTATGTGATATGGTGCAAGGCACTCATTTCCAATTCAACTGATACGAGCACATTGATCTAGAGCTGCGTTCATGCTTAAAGCCACTTCTCAGGAACATGTTCATTCCCGAGTAACTTGGCAGCTTTCAAACCGTTCACTCCTGTGCTGTGTGAGAGAGTCACTCGAATAGAGTAAGGGGACTGCTAGCTGCACATGCATTTCTACGTTGAAAACACTGTATGGGCAAAGTGAGGTAGTAGGCTGTTGCCTCTCTTCTTCCTGGGGCTACGCTTTTCTGATGGAAAAAGTACCTAGGAGAAAACTCTACTGTGGAAGCTCATTCCGCTTCAAGGATCACAAAGTGCTAGCTAGGCTAGCATTCCCTCCGTTGCAGACGGGAAATCATTTCCGTAGCTCTTGGGCTATGTCACGCGCCAGAGATCCTATATTGCAGCAAGGTTCTTGGACAGGATGCTGACAAGAGTACGTACTATGTGACACACCACTGCTTGCATCTCCTACTGAAATGAGAACATTGCTAACACGTCAAATAGTGTGGATGGCTTTTGTTGAGAACACTTTTCGCACGACTTGATATAATTCCTGAATGGTGCAGGGGAGCGCATAGTCCTCCCTGCTGTATTCTCAGAGTGGAATGAGTGGCCTGGTAGGCCCATGGCGTACTTTTAGCTTCTTCCTCTTTGAATGCTTCACGAACGGGTGGAGTCCGAGGGACGTAGTATAGTCTCCATGGTTTCTGAGGCTACAGTCTTCTTCTCCCATCACATCTACTACCGAAATGCCAACATTGAGAAGACGTGGAACACTGAGACGGCTTTGGAGAAAAACCCGCTTCCTACGAAATAGGTTGATTCCCGAGTGAGTTTGAGGAGCAAACAAATCTTCACGAACGTATTATCTTCCACTGGGAGCCCCACAGGCTACTCTGACATTCATATTCCCTTAGATCTTCAGAGACTTGGAGGCCAGGTCGCGTAGCGTGGCCCAGCGGCCTTCCAACGTCCGGATACGCTTTCCTCGCAGAACACAGAGTTTGGCGAAAACAGTGGTAGCCAAGCTTACTCTCGGGCACAGTTGGCATAGTCCTGTGCTTCCGTTCTCTCATTTGCTTTGGGGAACGTGATTGCACAAGTCTGTGCCTAGCAAAGTTACCGCCAAGGTGATCATACAGAAAACCCATTGAAACGACCTGCTAAATCGGTGGCTTCTAGCGGCATCCCACACATTTCGCACTCTACTGAAACGAGTCCATTGACCTAGTGTTACCCGCTGGAGATGAAGTCTTCTAATAAGGCACTTGTACGAAACATCCTGATTCCCTCGTTGTTTGGAAGCTTTCCATGAATTCCTTGCTGTTCTATCAGAAGGAAATTCAATCGAATAGAGTCAGTGGGCTGTGAGCTTCATGGGCATATCTACGTTCGAGAAACAGTTTTGTCCACAAGACATAGTAGTGAGTAGCTGCAGGAGATCTTCGGCCTCTGCTATTCTCCTGGAAAACATAGAGCGGCGAAAAGCCCACACTCGCAGCTCATTGTCCTGCGAAGGTCTGAAACTGCTATGCTCCTGTTCATTCACTACGGATTGAAAATGATTTCAGTAGCATTTAGTTTAGGACACAACCCACAGCTCGGATATATCAGAAGATTTCTGTTTAAAATAGAGTTAGGGTTAGGGCTAGCATTACGATTACGGTAAGGATAAGCTTTATTATTAGGGTAGGGATAGGGATAGGGATAGGGATAGGGATAGGGTTAGGGTTAGGGTTAGGGTTAGCGTTAGCGTTAGGGTTAGGGATAGGGATAGGTTTAGCATTAGCGTTTGGGTTAACGTTACATATAGGTTTAGGGCCAGGGCTAAAGCTAGATGACGGCCACAGGTAGAGGAGTGTGTGTCCTAGAAGATCGTGCATTTCATAGCTCTCTTAGTTCTTCTGTGCTTTCATTGAGTCCGTTGAGGACGAGAAAGTGATTCTGTAGATCGTTGCACTGAAACACAGCCAGGTAAAAGATAACAGAGCAAAAGAGCTGATCATAAGTGCTGAAGAGGGTATGTGATATGGTGCAAGGCACTCATTTCCAATTCAACTGATACGAGCACATTGATCTAGAGCTGCGTTCATGCTTAAAGCCACTTCTCAGGAACATGTTCATTCCCGAGTAACTTGGCAGCTTTCAAACCGTTCACTCCTGTGCTGTGTGAGAGAGTCACTCGAATAGAGTAAGGGGACTGCTAGCTGCACATGCATTTCTACGTTGAAAACACTGTATGGGCAAAGTGAGGTAGTAGGCTGTTGCCTCTCTTCTTCCTGGGGCTACGCTTTTCTGATGGAAAAAGTACCTAGGAGAAAACTCTACTGTGGAAGCTCATTCCGCTTCAAGGATCACAAAGTGCTAGCTAGGCTAGCATTCCCTCCGTTGCAGACGGGAAATCATTTCCGTAGCTCTTGGGCTATGTCACGCGCCAGAGATCCTATATTGCAGCAAGGTTCTTGGACAGGATGCTGACAAGAGTACGTACTATGTGACACACCACTGCTTGCATCTCCTACTGAAATGAGAACATTGCTAACACGTCAAATAGTGTGGATGGCTTTTGTAGAGAACACTTTTCGCACGACTTGATATAATTCCTGAATGGTGCAGGGGAGCGCAAAGTCTTCCCTGCTGTATTCTCAGAGTGGAATGAGTGGCCTGGTAGGCCCATGGCGTACTTTTAGCTTCTTCCTCTTTGAATGCTTCACGAACGGGTGGAGTCCGAGGGACGTAGTATAGTCTCCATGGTTTCTGAGGCTACAGTCTTCTTCTCCCATCACATCTACTACCGAAATGCCAACATTGAGAAGACGTGGAACACTGAGACGGCTTTGGAGAAAAACCCGCTTCCTACGAAATAGGTTGATTCCCGAGTGAGTTTGAGCAGCAAACAAATCTTCACGAACGTATTATCTTCCACTGGGAGCCCCACAGGCTACTCTGACATTCATATTCCCTTAGATCTTCAGAGACTTGGAGGCCAGGTCGCGTAGCGTGGCCCAGCGGCCTTCCAACATCCGGATACGCTTTCCTCGCAGAACGCAGAGTTTGGCGAAAACAGTGGTAGCCAAGCTTACTCTCGGGCACAGTTGGCATAGTCCTGTGCTTCCGTTCACTCATTTGCTTTGGGGAACGTGATTGCACAAGTCTGTGCCTAGCAAAGTTACCGCCAAGGTGATCATACAGAAAACCCATTGAAACGACCTGCTAAATCGGTGGCTTCTAGCGGCATCCCACACATTTCGCACTCTACTGAAACGAGTCCATTGACCTAGTGTTACCCGCTGCAGATGAAGTCTTCTAATAAGGCACTTGTACGAAACATCCTGATTCCCTCGTTGTTTGGAAGCTTTCCATGAATTCCTTGCTGTTCTATCAGAAGGAAATTCAATCGAATAGAGTCAGTGGGCTGTGAGCTTCATGGGCATATCTATGTTCGAGAAACAGTTTTGTCCACAAGACATAGTAGTGAGTAGCTGCAGGAGATCTTCGGCCTCTGCTATTCTCCTGGAAAACATAGAGCGGCGAAAAGCCCACACTCGCAGCTCATTGTCCTGCGAAGGTCTGAAACTGCTATGCTCCTGTTCATTCACTACGGTTTGAAAATGATTTCAGTAGCATTTAGTTTAGGACACAACCCACAGCTCGGATATATCAGAAGATTTCTGTTTAAAGATAGAGTTAGGGTTAGGGCTAGCATTACGATTACGGTAAGGATAAGCTTTATTATTAGGGTAGGGATAGGGATAGGGATAGGGATAGGGATAGGGTTAGGGTTAGGGTTAGGGTTAGCGTTAGCGTTAGGGTTAGGGATAGGGATAGGTTTAGCATTAGCGTTTGGGTTAACGTTACATATAGGTTTAGGGCCAGGGCTAAAGCTAGATGACGGCCACAGGTAGAGGAGTGTGTGTCCTAGAAGATCGTGCATTTCATAGCTCTCTTAGTTCTTCTGTGCTTTCATTGAGTCCGTTGAGGACGAGAAAGTGATTCTGTAGATCGTTGCACTGAAACACAGCCAGGTAAAAGATAACAGAGCAAAAGAGCTGATCATAAGTCCTGAAGAGGGTATGTGATATGGTGCAAGGCACTCATTTCCAATTCAACTGATACGAGCACATTGATCTAGAGCTGCGTTCATGCTTAAAGCCACTTCTCAGGAACATGTTCATTCCCGAGTAACTTGGCAGCTTTCAAACCGTTCACTCCTGTGCTGTGTGAGAGAGTCACTCGAATAGAGTAAGGGGACTGCTAGCTGCACATGCATTTCTACGTTGAAAACACTGTATGGGCAAAGTGAGGTAGTAGGCTGTTGCCTCTCTTCTTCCTGGGGCTACGCTTTTCTGATGGAAAAAGTACCTAGGAGAAAACTCTACTGTGGAAGCTCATTGCGCTTCAAGGATCACAAAGTGCTAGCTAGGCTAGCATTCCCTCCGTTGCAGACGGGAAATCATTTCCGTAGCTCTTGGGCTATGTCACGCGCCAGAGATCCTATATTGCAGCAAGGTTCTTGGACAGGATGCTGACAAGAGTACGTACTATGTGACACACCACTGCTTGCATCTCCTACTGAAATGAGAACATTGCTAACACGTCAAATAGTGTGGATGGCTTTTGTTGAGAACACTTTTCGCACGACTTGATATAATTCCTGAATGGTGCAGGGGAGCGCAAAGTCTTCCCTGCTGTATTCTCAGAGTGGAATGAGTGGCCTGGTAGGCCCATGGCGTACTTTTAGCTTCTTCCTCTTTGAATGCTTCACGAACGGGTGGAGTCCGAGGGACGTAGTATAGTCTCCATGGTTTCTGAGGCTACAGTCTTCTTCTCCCATCACATCTACTACCGAAATGCCAACATTGAGAAGACGTGGAACACTGAGACGGCTTTGGAGAAAAACCCGCTTCCTACGAAATAGGTTGATTCCCGAGTGAGTTTGAGCAGCAAACAAATCTTCACGAACGTATTATCTTCCACTGGGAGCCCCACAGGCTACTCTGACATTCATATTCCCTTAGATCTTCAGAGACTTGGAGGCCAGGTCGCGTAGCGTGGCCCAGCGGCCTTCCAACATCCGGATACGCTTTCCTCGCAGAACGCAGAGTTTGGCGAAAACAGTGGTAGCCAAGCTTACTCTCGGGCACAGTTGGCATAGTCCTGTGCTTCCGTTCACTCATTTGCTTTGGGGAACGTGATTGCACAAGTCTGTGCCTAGCAAAGTTACCGCCAAGGTGATCATACAGAAAACCCATTGAAACGACCTGCTAAATCGGTGGCTTCTAGCGGCATCCCACACATTTCGCACTCTACTGAAACGAGTCCATTGACCTAGTGTTACCCGCTGCAGATGAAGTCTTCTAATAAGGCACTTGTACGAAACATCCTGATTCCCTCGTTGTTTGGAAGCTTTCCATGAATTCCTTGCTGTTCTATCAGAAGGAAATTCAATCGAATAGAGTCAGTGGGCTGTGAGCTTCATGGGCATATCTACGTTCGAGAAACAGTTTTGTCCACAAGACATAGTAGTGAGTAGCTGCAGGAGATCTTCGGCCTCTGCTATTCTCCTGGAAAACATAGAGCGGCGAAAAGCCCACACTCGCAGCTCATTGTCCTGCGAAGGTCTGAAACTGCTATGCTCCTGTTCATTCACTACGGATTGAAAATGATTTCAGTAGCATTTAGTTTAGGACACAACCCACAGCTCGGATATATCAGAAGATTTCTGTTTAAAATAGAGTTAGGGTTAGGGCTAGCATTACGATTACGGTAAGGATAAGCTTTATTATTAGGGTAGGGATAGGGATAGGGATAGGGATAGGGATAGGGTTAGGGTTAGGGTTAGGGTTAGCGTTAGCGTTAGGGTTAGGGATAGGGATAGGTTTAGCATTAGCGTTTGGGTTAACGTTACATATAGGTTTAGGGCCAGGGCTAAAGCTAGATGACGGCCACAGGTAGAGGAGTGTGTGTCCTAGAAGATCGTGCATTTCATAGCTCTCTTAGTTCTTCTGTGCTTTCATTGAGTCCGTTGAGGACGAGAAAGTGATTCTGTAGATCGTTGCACTGAAACACAGCCAGGTAAAAGATAACAGAGCAAAAGAGCTGATCATAAGTGCTGAAGAGGGTATGTGATATGGTGCAAGGCACTCATTTCCAATTCAACTGATACGAGCACATTGATCTAGAGCTGCGTTCATGCTTAAAGCCACTTCTCAGGAACATGTTCATTCCCGAGTAACTTGGCAGCTTTCAAACCGTTCACTCCTGTGCTGTGTGAGAGAGTCACTCGAATAGAGTAAGGGGACTGCTAGCTGCACATGCATTTCTACGTTGAAAACACTGTATGGGCAAAGTGAGGTAGTAGGCTGTTGCCTCTCTTCTTCCTGGGGCTACGCTTTTCTGATGGAAAAAGTACCTAGGAGAAAACTCTACTGTGGAAGCTCATTCCGCTTCAAGGATCACAAAGTGCTAGCTAGGCTAGCATTCCCTCCGTTGCAGACGGGAAATCATTTCCGTAGCTCTTGGGCTATGTCACGCGCCAGAGATCCTATATTGCAGCAAGGTTCTTGGACAGGATGCTGACAAGAGTACGTACTATGTGACACACCACTGCTTGCATCTCCTACTGAAATGAGAACATTGCTAACACGTCAAATAGTGTGGATGGCTTTTGTTGAGAACACTTTTCGCACGACTTGATATAATTCCTGAATGGTGCAGGGGAGCGCATAGTCCTCCCTGCTGTATTCTCAGAGTGGAATGAGTGGCCTGGTAGGCCCATGGCGTACTTTTAGCTTCTTCCTCTTTGAATGCTTCACGAACGGGTGGAGTCCGAGGGACGTAGTATAGTCTCCATGGTTTCTGAGGCTACAGTCTTCTTCTCCCATCACATCTACTACCGAAATGCCAACATTGAGAAGACGTGGAACACTGAGACGGCTTTGGAGAAAAACCCGCTTCCTACGAAATAGGTTGATTCCCGAGTGAGTTTGAGCAGCAAACAAATCTTCACGAACGTATTATCTTCCACTGGGAGCCCCACAGGCTACTCTGACATTCATATTCCCTTAGATCTTCAGAGACTTGGAGGCCAGGTCGCGTAGCGTGGCCCAGCGGCCTTCCAACGTCCGGATACGCTTTCCTCGCAGAACGCAGAGTTTGGCGAAAACAGTGGTAGCCAAGCTTACTCTCGGGCACAGTTGGCATAGTCCTGTGCTTCCGTTCACTCATTTGCTTTGGGGAACGTGATTGCACAAGTCTGTGCCTAGCAAAGTTACCGCCAAGGTGATCATACAGAAAACCCATTGAAACGACCTGCTAAATCGGTGGCTTCTAGCGGCATCCCACACATTTCGCACTCTACTGAAACGAGTCCATTGACCTAGTGTTACCCGCTGCAGATGAAGTCTTCTAATAAGGCACTTGTACGAAACATCCTGATTCCCTCGTTGTTTGGAAGCTTTCCATGAATTCCTTGCTGTTCTATCAGAAGGAAATTCAATCGAATAGAGTCAGTGGGCTGTGAGCTTCATGGGCATATCTACGTTCGAGAAACAGTTTTGTCCACAAGACATAGTAGTGAGTAGCTGCAGGAGATCTTCGGCCTCTGCTATTCTCCTGGAAAACATAGAGCGGCGAAAAGCCCACACTCGCAGCTCATTGTCCTGCGAAGGTCTGAAACTGCTATGCTCCTGTTCATTCACTACGGATTGAAAATGATTTCAGTAGCATTTAGTTTAGGACACAACCCACAGCTCGGATATATCAGAAGATTTCTGTTTAAAATAGAGTTAGGGTTAGGGCTAGCATTACGATTACGGTAAGGATAAGCTTTATTATTAGGGTAGGGATAGGGATAGGGATAGGGATAGGGATAGGGTTAGGGTTAGGGTTAGGGTTAGCGTTAGCGTTAGGGTTAGGGATAGGGATAGGTTTAGCATTAGCGTTTGGGTTAACGTTACATATAGGTTTAGGGCCAGGGCTAAAGCTAGATGACGGCCACAGGTAGAGGAGTGTGTGTCCTAGAAGATCGTGCATTTCATAGCTCTCTTAGTTCTTCTGTGCTTTCATTGAGTCCGTTGAGGACGAGAAAGTGATTCTGTAGATCGTTGCACTGAAACACAGCCAGGTAAAAGATAACAGAGCAAAAGAGCTGATCATAAGTGCTGAAGAGGGTATGTGATATGGTGCAAGGCACTCATTTCCAATTCAACTGATACGAGCACATTGATCTAGAGCTGCGTTCATGCTTAAAGCCACTTCTCAGGAACATGTTCATTCCCGAGTAACTTGGCAGCTTTCAAACCGTTCACTCCTGTGCTGTGTGAGAGAGTCACTCGAATAGAGTAAGGGGACTGCTAGCTGCACATGCATTTCTACGTTGAAAACACTGTATGGGCAAAGTGAGGTAGTAGGCTGTTGCCTCTCTTCTTCCTGGGGCTACGCTTTTCTGATGGAAAAAGTACCTAGGAGAAAACTCTACTGTGGCAGCTCATTCCGCTTCAAGGATCACAAAGTGCTAGCTAGGCTAGCATTCCCTCCGTTGCAGACGGGAAATCATTTCCGTAGCTCTTGGGCTATGTCACGCGCCAGAGATCCTATATTGCAGCAAGGTTCTTGGACAGGATGCTGACAAGAGTACGTACTATGTGACACACCACTGCTTGCATCTCCTACTGAAATGAGAACATTGCTAACACGTCAAATAGTGTGGATGGCTTTTGTTGAGAACACTTTTCGCACGACTTGATATAATTCCTGAATGGTGCAGGGGAGCGCATAGTCCTCCCTGCTGTATTCTCAGAGTGGAATGAGTGGCCTGGTAGGCCCATGGCGTACTTTTAGCTTCTTCCTCTTTGAATGCTTCACGAACGGGTGGAGTCCGAGGGACGTAGTATAGTCTCCATGGTTTCTGAGGCTACAGTCTTCTTCTCCCATCACATCTACTACCGAAATGCCAACATTGAGAAGACGTGGAACACTGAGACGGCTTTGGAGAAAAACCCGCTTCCTACGAAATAGGTTGATTCCCGAGTGAGTTTGAGCAGCAAACAAATCTTCACGAACGTATTATCTTCCACTGGGAGCCCCACAGGCTACTCTGACATTCATATTCCCTTAGATCTTCAGAGACTTGGAGGCCAGGTCGCGTAGCGTGGCCCAGCGGCCTTCCAACGTCCGGATACGCTTTCCTCGCAGAACGCAGAGTTTGGCGAAAACAGTGGTAGCCAAGCTTACTCTCGGGCACAGTTGGCATAGTCCTGTGCTTCCGTTCACTCATTTGCTTTGGGGAACGTGATTGCACAAGTCTGTGCCTAGCAAAGTTACCGCCAAGGTGATCATACAGAAAACCCATTGAAACGACCTGCTAAATCGGTGGCTTCTAGCGGCATCCCACACATTTCGCACTCTACTGAAACGAGTCCATTGACCTAGTGTTACCCGCTGCAGATGAAGTCTTCTAATAAGGCACTTGTACGAAACATCCTGATTCCCTCGTTGTTTGGAAGCTTTCCATGAATTCCTTGCTGTTCTATCAGAAGGAAATTCAATCGAATAGAGTCAGTGGGCTGTGAGCTTCATGGGCATATCTACGTTCGAGAAACAGTTTTGTCCACAAGACATAGTAGTGAGTAGCTGCAGGAGATCTTCGGCCTCTGCTATTCTCCTGGAAAACATAGAGCGGCGAAAAGCCCACACTCGCAGCTCATTGTCCTGCGAAGGTCTGAAACTGCTATGCTCCTGTTCATTCACTACGGATTGAAAATGATTTCAGTAGCATTTAGTTTAGGACACAACCCACAGCTCGGATATATCAGAAGATTTCTGTTTAAAATAGAGTTAGGGTTAGGGCTAGCATTACGATTACGGTAAGGATAAGCTTTATTATTAGGGTAGGGATAGGGATAGGGATAGGGATAGGGATAGGGTTAGGGTTAGGGTTAGGGTTAGCGTTAGCGTTAGGGTTAGGGATAGGGATAGGTTTAGCATTAGCGTTTGGGTTAACGTTACATATAGGTTTAGGGCCAGGGCTAAAGCTAGATGACGGCCACAGGTAGAGGAGTGTGTGTCCTAGAAGATCGTGCATTTCATAGCTCTCTTAGTTCTTCTGTGCTTTCATTGAGTCCGTTGAGGACGAGAAAGTGATTCTGTAGATCGTTGCACTGAAACACAGCCAGGTAAAAGATAACAGAGCAAAAGAGCTGATCATAAGTGCTGAAGAGGGTATGTGATATGGTGCAAGGCACTCATTTCCAATTCAACTGATACGAGCACATTGATCTAGAGCTGCGTTCATGCTTAAAGCCACTTCTCAGGAACATGTTCATTCCCGAGTAACTTGGCAGCTTTCAAACCGTTCACTCCTGTGCTGTGTGAGAGAGTCACTCGAATAGAGTAAGGGGACTGCTAGCTGCACATGCATTTCTACGTTGAAAACACTGTATGGGCAAAGTGAGGTAGTAGGCTGTTGCCTCTCTTCTTCCTGGGGCTACGCTTTTCTGATGGAAAAAGTACCTAGGAGAAAACTCTACTGTGGAAGCTCATTCCGCTTCAAGGATCACAAAGTGCTAGCTAGGCTAGCATTCCCTCCGTTGCAGACGGGAAATCATTTCCGTAGCTCTTGGGCTATGTCACGCGCCAGAGATCCTATATTGCAGCAAGGTTCTTGGACAGGATGCTGACAAGAGTACGTACTATGTGACACACCACTGCTTGCATCTCCTACTGAAATGAGAACATTGCTAACACGTCAAATAGTGTGGATGGCTTTTGTTGAGAACACTTTTCGCACGACTTGATATAATTCCTGAATGGTGCAGGGGAGCGCATAGTCCTCCCTGCTGTATTCTCAGAGTGGAATGAGTGGCCTGGTAGGCCCATGGCGTACTTTTAGCTTCTTCCTCTTTGAATGCTTCACGAACGGGTGGAGTCCGAGGGACGTAGTATAGTCTCCATGGTTTCTGAGGCTACAGTCTTCTTCTCCCATCACATCTACTACCGAAATGCCAACATTGAGAAGACGTGGAACACTGAGACGGCTTTGGAGAAAAACCCGCTTCCTACGAAATAGGTTGATTCCCGAGTGAGTTTGAGGAGCAAACAAATCTTCACGAACGTATTATCTTCCACTGGGAGCCCCACAGGCTACTCTGACATTCATATTCCCTTAGATCTTCAGAGACTTGGAGGCCAGGTCGCGTAGCGTGGCCCAGCGGCCTTCCAACGTCCGGATACGCTTTCCTCGCAGAACACAGAGTTTGGCGAAAACAGTGGTAGCCAAGCTTACTCTCGGGCACAGTTGGCATAGTCCTGTGCTTCCGTTCTCTCATTTGCTTTGGGGAACGTGATTGCACAAGTCTGTGCCTAGCAAAGTTACCGCCAAGGTGATCATACAGAAAACCCATTGAAACGACCTGCTAAATCGGTGGCTTCTAGCGGCATCCCACACATTTCGCACTCTACTGAAACGAGTCCATTGACCTAGTGTTACCCGCTGGAGATGAAGTCTTCTAATAAGGCACTTGTACGAAACATCCTGATTCCCTCGTTGTTTGGAAGCTTTCCATGAATTCCTTGCTGTTCTATCAGAAGGAAATTCAATCGAATAGAGTCAGTGGGCTGTGAGCTTCATGGGCATATCTACGTTCGAGAAACAGTTTTGTCCACAAGACATAGTAGTGAGTAGCTGCAGGAGATCTTCGGCCTCTGCTATTCTCCTGGAAAACATAGAGCGGCGAAAAGCCCACACTCGCAGCTCATTGTCCTGCGAAGGTCTGAAACTGCTATGCTCCTGTTCATTCACTACGGATTGAAAATGATTTCAGTAGCATTTAGTTTAGGACACAACCCACAGCTCGGATATATCAGAAGATTTCTGTTTAAAATAGAGTTAGGGTTAGGGCTAGCATTACGATTACGGTAAGGATAAGCTTTATTATTAGGGTAGGGATAGGGATAGGGATAGGGATAGGGATAGGGTTAGGGTTAGGGTTAGGGTTAGCGTTAGCGTTAGGGTTAGGGATAGGGATAGGTTTAGCATTAGCGTTTGGGTTAACGTTACATATAGGTTTAGGGCCAGGGCTAAAGCTAGATGACGGCCACAGGTAGAGGAGTGTGTGTCCTAGAAGATCGTGCATTTCATAGCTCTCTTAGTTCTTCTGTGCTTTCATTGAGTCCGTTGAGGACGAGAAAGTGATTCTGTAGATCGTTGCACTGAAACACAGCCAGGTAAAAGATAACAGAGCAAAAGAGCTGATCATAAGTGCTGAAGAGGGTATGTGATATGGTGCAAGGCACTCATTTCCAATTCAACTGATACGAGCACATTGATCTAGAGCTGCGTTCATGCTTAAAGCCACTTCTCAGGAACATGTTCATTCCCGAGTAACTTGGCAGCTTTCAAACCGTTCACTCCTGTGCTGTGTGAGAGAGTCACTCGAATAGAGTAAGGGGACTGCTAGCTGCACATGCATTTCTACGTTGAAAACACTGTATGGGCAAAGTGAGGTAGTAGGCTGTTGCCTCTCTTCTTCCTGGGGCTACGCTTTTCTGATGGAAAAAGTACCTAGGAGAAAACTCTACTGTGGAAGCTCATTCCGCTTCAAGGATCACAAAGTGCTAGCTAGGCTAGCATTCCCTCCGTTGCAGACGGGAAATCATTTCCGTAGCTCTTGGGCTATGTCACGCGCCAGAGATCCTATATTGCAGCAAGGTTCTTGGACAGGATGCTGACAAGAGTACGTACTATGTGACACACCACTGCTTGCATCTCCTACTGAAATGAGAACATTGCTAACACGTCAAATAGTGTGGATGGCTTTTGTAGAGAACACTTTTCGCACGACTTGATATAATTCCTGAATGGTGCAGGGGAGCGCAAAGTCTTCCCTGCTGTATTCTCAGAGTGGAATGAGTGGCCTGGTAGGCCCATGGCGTACTTTTAGCTTCTTCCTCTTTGAATGCTTCACGAACGGGTGGAGTCCGAGGGACGTAGTATAGTCTCCATGGTTTCTGAGGCTACAGTCTTCTTCTCCCATCACATCTACTACCGAAATGCCAACATTGAGAAGACGTGGAACACTGAGACGGCTTTGGAGAAAAACCCGCTTCCTACGAAATAGGTTGATTCCCGAGTGAGTTTGAGCAGCAAACAAATCTTCACGAACGTATTATCTTCCACTGGGAGCCCCACAGGCTACTCTGACATTCATATTCCCTTAGATCTTCAGAGACTTGGAGGCCAGGTCGCGTAGCGTGGCCCAGCGGCCTTCCAACATCCGGATACGCTTTCCTCGCAGAACGCAGAGTTTGGCGAAAACAGTGGTAGCCAAGCTTACTCTCGGGCACAGTTGGCATAGTCCTGTGCTTCCGTTCACTCATTTGCTTTGGGGAACGTGATTGCACAAGTCTGTGCCTAGCAAAGTTACCGCCAAGGTGATCATACAGAAAACCCATTGAAACGACCTGCTAAATCGGTGGCTTCTAGCGGCATCCCACACATTTCGCACTCTACTGAAACGAGTCCATTGACCTAGTGTTACCCGCTGCAGATGAAGTCTTCTAATAAGGCACTTGTACGAAACATCCTGATTCCCTCGTTGTTTGGAAGCTTTCCATGAATTCCTTGCTGTTCTATCAGAAGGAAATTCAATCGAATAGAGTCAGTGGGCTGTGAGCTTCATGGGCATATCTACGTTCGAGAAACAGTTTTGTCCACAAGACATAGTAGTGAGTAGCTGCAGGAGATCTTCGGCCTCTGCTATTCTCCTGGAAAACATAGAGCGGCGAAAAGCCCACACTCGCAGCTCATTGTCCTGCGAAGGTCTGAAACTGCTATGCTCCTGTTCATTCACTACGGATTGAAAATGATTTCAGTAGCATTTAGTTTAGGACACAACCCACAGCTCGGATATATCAGAAGATTTCTGTTTAAAATAGAGTTAGGGTTAGGGCTAGCATTACGATTACGGTAAGGATAAGCTTTATTATTAGGGTAGGGATAGGGATAGGGATAGGGATAGGGATAGGGTTAGGGTTAGGGTTAGGGTTAGCGTTAGCGTTAGGGTTAGGGATAGGGATAGGTTTAGCATTAGCGTTTGGGTTAACGTTACATATAGGTTTAGGGCCAGGGCTAAAGCTAGATGACGGCCACAGGTAGAGGAGTGTGTGTCCTAGAAGATCGTGCATTTCATAGCTCTCTTAGTTCTTCTGTGCTTTCATTGAGTCCGTTGAGGACGAGAAAGTGATTCTGTAGATCGTTGCACTGAAACACAGCCAGGTAAAAGATAACAGAGCAAAAGAGCTGATCATAAGTGCTGAAGAGGGTATGTGATATGGTGCAAGGCACTCATTTCCAATTCAACTGATACGAGCACATTGATCTAGAGCTGCGTTCATGCTTAAAGCCACTTCTCAGGAACATGTTCATTCCCGAGTAACTTGGCAGCTTTCAAACCGTTCACTCCTGTGCTGTGTGAGAGAGTCACTCGAATAGAGTAAGGGGACTGCTAGCTGCACATGCATTTCTACGTTGAAAACACTGTATGGGCAAAGTGAGGTAGTAGGCTGTTGCCTCTCTTCTTCCTGGGGCTACGCTTTTCTGATGGAAAAAGTACCTAGGAGAAAACTCTACTGTGGAAGCTCATTCCGCTTCAAGGATCACAAAGTGCTAGCTAGGCTAGCATTCCCTCCGTTGCAGACGGGAAATCATTTCCGTAGCTCTTGGGCTATGTCACGCGCCAGAGATCCTATATTGCAGCAAGGTTCTTGGACAGGATGCTGACAAGAGTACGTACTATGTGACACACCACTGCTTGCATCTCCTACTGAAATGAGAACATTGCTAACACGTCAAATAGTGTGGATGGCTTTTGTTGAGAACACTTTTCGCACGACTTGATATAATTCCTGAATGGTGCAGGGGAGCGCATAGTCCTCCCTGCTGTATTCTCAGAGTGGAATGAGTGGCCTGGTAGGCCCATGGCGTACTTTTAGCTTCTTCCTCTTTGAATGCTTCACGAACGGGTGGAGTCCGAGGGACGTAGTATAGTCTCCATGGTTTCTGAGGCTACAGTCTTCTTCTCCCATCACATCTACTACCGAAATGCCAACATTGAGAAGACGTGGAACACTGAGACGGCTTTGGAGAAAAACCCGCTTCCTACGAAATAGGTTGATTCCCGAGTGAGTTTGAGCAGCAAACAAATCTTCACGAACGTATTATCTTCCACTGGGAGCCCCACAGGCTACTCTGACATTCATATTCCCTTAGATCTTCACAGACTTGGAGGCCAGGTCGCGTAGCGTGGCCCAGCGGCCTTCCAACGTCCGGATACGCTTTCCTCGCAGAACGCAGAGTTTGGCGAAAACAGTGGTAGCCAAGCTTACTCTCGGGCACAGTTGGCATAGTCCTGTGCTTCCGTTCACTCATTTGCTTTGGGGAACGTGATTGCACAAGTCTGTGCCTAGCAAAGTTACCGCCAAGGTGATCATACAGAAAACCCATTGAAACGACCTGCTAAATCGGTGGCTTCTAGCGGCATCCCACACATTTCGCACTCTACTGAAACGAGTCCATTGACCTAGTGTTACCCGCTGCAGATGAAGTCTTCTAATAAGGCACTTGTACGAAACATCCTGATTCCCTCGTTGTTTGGAAGCTTTCCATGAATTCCTTGCTGTTCTATCAGAAGGAAATTCAATCGAATAGAGTCAGTGGGCTGTGAGCTTCATGGGCATATCTACGTTCGAGAAACAGTTTTGTCCACAAGACATAGTAGTGAGTAGCTGCAGGAGATCTTCGGCCTCTGCTATTCTCCTGGAAAACATAGAGCGGCGAAAAGCCCACACTCGCAGCTCATTGTCCTGCGAAGGTCTGAAACTGCTATGCTCCTGTTCATTCACTACGGATTGAAAATGATTTCAGTAGCATTTAGTTTAGGACACAACCCACAGCTCGGATATATCAGAAGATTTCTGTTTAAAATAGAGTTAGGGTTAGGGCTAGCATTACGATTACGGTAAGGATAAGCTTTATTATTAGGGTAGGGATAGGGATAGGGATAGGGATAGGGATAGGGTTAGGGTTAGGGTTAGGGTTAGCGTTAGCGTTAGGGTTAGGGATAGGGATAGGTTTAGCATTAGCGTTTGGGTTAACGTTACATATAGGTTTAGGGCCAGGGCTAAAGCTAGATGACGGCCACAGGTAGAGGAGTGTGTGTCCTAGAAGATCGTGCATTTCATAGCTCTCTTAGTTCTTCTGTGCTTTCATTGAGTCCGTTGAGGACGAGAAAGTGATTCTGTAGATCGTTGCACTGAAACACAGCCAGGTAAAAGATAACAGAGCAAAAGAGCTGATCATAAGTGCTGAAGAGGGTATGTGATATGGTGCAAGGCACTCATTTCCAATTCAACTGATACGAGCACATTGATCTAGAGCTGCGTTCATGCTTAAAGCCACTTCTCAGGAACATGTTCATTCCCGAGTAACTTGGCAGCTTTCAAACCGTTCACTCCTGTGCTGTGTGAGAGAGTCACTCGAATAGAGTAAGGGGACTGCTAGCTGCACATGCATTTCTACGTTGAAAACACTGTATGGGCAAAGTGAGGTAGTAGGCTGTTGCCTCTCTTCTTCCTGGGGCTACGCTTTTCTGATGGAAAAAGTACCTAGGAGAAAACTCTACTGTGGAAGCTCATTCCGCTTCAAGGATCACAAAGTGCTAGCTAGGCTAGCATTCCCTCCGTTGCTGACGGGAAATCATTTCCGTAGCTCTTGGGCTATGTCACGCGCCAGAGATCCTATATTGCAGCAAGGTTCTTGGACAGGATGCTGACAAGAGTACGTACTATGTGACACACCACTGCTTGCATCTCCTACTGAAATGAGAACATTGCTAACACGTCAAATAGTGTGGATGGCTTTTGTTGAGAACACTTTTCGCACGACTTGATATAATTCCTGAATGGTGCAGGGGAGCGCATAGTCCTCCCTGCTGTATTCTCAGAGTGGAATGAGTGGCCTGGTAGGCCCATGGCGTACTTTTAGCTTCTTCCTCTTTGAATGCTTCACGAACGGGTGGAGTCCGAGGGACGTAGTATAGTCTCCATGGTTTCTGAGGCTACAGTCTTCTTCTCCCATCACATCTACTACCGAAATGCCAACATTGAGAAGACGTGGAACACTGAGACGGCTTTGGAGAAAAACCCGCTTCCTACGAAATAGGTTGATTCCCGAGTGAGTTTGAGCAGCAAACAAATCTTCACGAACGTATTATCTTCCACTGGGAGCCCCACAGGCTACTCTGACATTCATATTCCCTTAGATCTTCAGAGACTTGGAGGCCAGGTCGCGTAGCGTGGCCCAGCGGCCTTCCAACATCCGGATACGCTTTCCTCGCAGAACGCAGAGTTTGGCGAAAACAGTGGTAGCCAAGCTTACTCTCGGGCACAGTTGGCATAGTCCTGTGCTTCCGTTCACTCATTTGCTTTGGGGAACGTGATTGCACAAGTCTGTGCCTAGCAAAGTTACCGCCAAGGTGATCATACAGAAAACCCATTGAAACGACCTGCTAAATCGGTGGCTTCTAGCGGCATCCCACACATTTCGCACTCTACTGAAACGAGTCCATTGACCTAGTGTTACCCGCTGCAGATGAAGTCTTCTAATAAGGCACTTGTACGAAACATCCTGATTCCCTCGTTGTTTGGAAGCTTTCCATGAATTCCTTGCTGTTCTATCAGAAGGAAATTCAATCGAATAGAGTCAGTGGGCTGTGAGCTTCATGGGCATATCTACGTTCGAGAAACAGTTTTGTCCACAAGACATAGTAGTGAGTAGCTGCAGGAGATCTTCGGCCTCTGCTATTCTCCTGGAAAACATAGAGCGGCGAAAAGCCCACACTCGCAGCTCATTGTCCTGCGAAGGTCTGAAACTGCTATGCTCCTGTTCATTCACTACGGATTGAAAATGATTTCAGTAGCATTTAGTTTAGGACACAACCCACAGCTCGGATATATCAGAAGATTTCTGTTTAAAATAGAGTTAGGGTTAGGGCTAGCATTACGATTACGGTAAGGATAAGCTTTATTATTAGGGTAGGGATAGGGATAGGGATAGGGATAGGGATAGGGTTAGGGTTAGGGTTAGGGTTAGCGTTAGCGTTAGGGTTAGGGATAGGGATAGGTTTAGCATTAGCGTTTGGGTTAACGTTACATATAGGTTTAGGGCCAGGGCTAAAGCTAGATGACGGCCACAGGTAGAGGAGTGTGTGTCCTAGAAGATCGTGCATTTCATAGCTCTCTTAGTTCTTCTGTGCTTTCATTGAGTCCGTTGAGGACGAGAAAGTGATTCTGTAGATCGTTGCACTGAAACACAGCCAGGTAAAAGATAACAGAGCAAAAGAGCTGATCATAAGTGCTGAAGAGGGTATGTGATATGGTGCAAGGCACTCATTTCCAATTCAACTGATACGAGCACATTGATCTAGAGCTGCGTTCATGCTTAAAGCCACTTCTCAGGAACATGTTCATTCCCGAGTAACTTGGCAGCTTTCAAACCGTTCACTCCTGTGCTGTGTGAGAGAGTCACTCGAATAGAGTAAGGGGACTGCTAGCTGCACATGCATTTCTACGTTGAAAACACTGTATGGGCAAAGTGAGGTAGTAGGCTGTTGCCTCTCTTCTTCCTGGGGCTACGCTTTTCTGATGGAAAAAGTACCTAGGAGAAAACTCTACTGTGGAAGCTCATTCCGCTTCAAGGATCACAAAGTGCTAGCTAGGCTAGCATTCCCTCCGTTGCAGACGGGAAATCATTTCCGTAGCTCTTGGGCTATGTCACGCGCCAGAGATCCTATATTGCAGCAAGGTTCTTGGACAGGATGCTGACAAGAGTACGTACTATGTGACACACCACTGCTTGCATCTCCTACTGAAATGAGAACATTGCTAACACGTCAAATAGTGTGGATGGCTTTTGTAGAGAACACTTTTCGCACGACTTGATATAATTCCTGAATGGTGCAGGGGAGCGCAAAGTCTTCCCTGCTGTATTCTCAGAGTGGAATGAGTGGCCTGGTAGGCCCATGGCGTACTTTTAGCTTCTTCCTCTTTGAATGCTTCACGAACGGGTGGAGTCCGAGGGACGTAGTATAGTCTCCATGGTTTCTGAGGCTACAGTCTTCTTCTCCCATCACATCTACTACCGAAATGCCAACATTGAGAAGACGTGGAACACTGAGACGGCTTTGGAGAAAAACCCGCTTCCTACGAAATAGGTTGATTCCCGAGTGAGTTTGAGCAGCAAACAAATCTTCACGAACGTATTATCTTCCACTGGGAGCCCCACAGGCTACTCTGACATTCATATTCCCTTAGATCTTCAGAGACTTGGAGGCCAGGTCGCGTAGCGTGGCCCAGCGGCCTTCCAACGTCCGGATACGCTTTCCTCGCAGAACGCAGAGTTTGGCGAAAACAGTGGTAGCCAAGCTTACTCTCGGGCACAGTTGGCATAGTCCTGTGCTTCCGTTCACTCATTTGCTTTGGGGAACGTGATTGCACAAGTCTGTGCCTAGCAAAGTTACCGCCAAGGTGATCATACAGAAAACCCATTGAAACGACCTGCTAAATCGGTGGCTTCTAGCGGCATCCCACACATTTCGCACTCTACTGAAACGAGTCCATTGACCTAGTGTTACCCGCTGCAGATGAAGTCTTCTAATAAGGCACTTGTACGAAACATCCTGATTCCCTCGTTGTTTGGAAGCTTTCCATGAATTCCTTGCTGTTCTATCAGAAGGAAATTCAATCGAATAGAGTCAGTGGGCTGTGAGCTTCATGGGCATATCTACGTTCGAGAAACAGTTTTGTCCACAAGACATAGTAGTGAGTAGCTGCAGGAGATCTTCGGCCTCTGCTATTCTCCTGGAAAACATAGAGCGGCGAAAAGCCCACACTCGCAGCTCATTGTCCTGCGAAGGTCTGAAACTGCTATGCTCCTGTTCATTCACTACGGATTGAAAATGATTTCAGTAGCATTTAGTTTAGGACACAACCCACAGCTCGGATATATCAGAAGATTTCTGTTTAAAATAGAGTTAGGGTTAGGGCTAGCATTACGATTACGGTAAGGATAAGCTTTATTATTAGGGTAGGGATAGGGATAGGGATAGGGATAGGGATAGGGTTAGGGTTAGGGTTAGGGTTAGCGTTAGCGTTAGGGTTAGGGATAGGGATAGGTTTAGCATTAGCGTTTGGGTTAACGTTACATATAGGTTTAGGGCCAGGGCTAAAGCTAGATGACGGCCACAGGTAGAGGAGTGTGTGTCCTAGAAGATCGTGCATTTCATAGCTCTCTTAGTTCTTCTGTGCTTTCATTGAGTCCGTTGAGGACGAGAAAGTGATTCTGTAGATCGTTGCACTGAAACACAGCCAGGTAAAAGATAACAGAGCAAAAGAGCTGATCATAAGTGCTGAAGAGGGTATGTGATATGGTGCAAGGCACTCATTTCCAATTCAACTGATACGAGCACATTGATCTAGAGCTGCGTTCATGCTTAAAGCCACTTCTCAGGAACATGTTCATTCCCGAGTAACTTGGCAGCTTTCAAACCGTTCACTCCTGTGCTGTGTGAGAGAGTCACTCGAATAGAGTAAGGGGACTGCTAGCTGCACATGCATTTCTACGTTGAAAACACTGTATGGGCAAAGTGAGGTAGTAGGCTGTTGCCTCTCTTCTTCCTGGGGCTACGCTTTTCTGATGGAAAAAGTACCTAGGAGAAAACTCTACTGTGGAAGCTCATTCCGCTTCAAGGATCACAAAGTGCTAGCTAGGCTAGCATTCCCTCCGTTGCAGACGGGAAATCATTTCCGTAGCTCTTGGGCTATGTCACGCGCCAGAGATCCTATATTGCAGCAAGGTTCTTGGACAGGATGCTGACAAGAGTACGTACTATGTGACACACCACTGCTTGCATCTCCTACTGAAATGAGAACATTGCTAACACGTCAAATAGTGTGGATGGCTTTTGTTGAGAACACTTTTCGCACGACTTGATATAATTCCTGAATGGTGCAGGGGAGCGCATAGTCCTCCCTGCTGTATTCTCAGAGTGGAATGAGTGGCCTGGTAGGCCCATGGCGTACTTTTAGCTTCTTCCTCTTTGAATGCTTCACGAACGGGTGGAGTCCGAGGGACGTAGTATAGTCTCCATGGTTTCTGAGGCTACAGTCTTCTTCTCCCATCACATCTACTACCGAAATGCCAACATTGAGAAGACGTGGAACACTGAGACGGCTTTGGAGAAAAACCCGCTTCCTACGAAATAGGTTGATTCCCGAGTGAGTTTGAGCAGCAAACAAATCTTCACGAACGTATTATCTTCCACTGGGAGCCCCACAGGCTACTCTGACATTCATATTCCCTTAGATCTTCACAGACTTGGAGGCCAGGTCGCGTAGCGTGGCCCAGCGGCCTTCCAACGTCCGGATACGCTTTCCTCGCAGAACGCAGAGTTTGGCGAAAACAGTGGTAGCCAAGCTTACTCTCGGGCACAGTTGGCATAGTCCTGTGCTTCCGTTCACTCATTTGCTTTGGGGAACGTGATTGCACAAGTCTGTGCCTAGCAAAGTTACCGCCAAGGTGATCATACAGAAAACCCATTGAAACGACCTGCTAAATCGGTGGCTTCTAGCGGCATCCCACACATTTCGCACTCTACTGAAACGAGTCCATTGACCTAGTGTTACCCGCTGCAGATGAAGTCTTCTAATAAGGCACTTGTACGAAACATCCTGATTCCCTCGTTGTTTGGAAGCTTTCCATGAATTCCTTGCTGTTCTATCAGAAGGAAATTCAATCGAATAGAGTCAGTGGGCTGTGAGCTTCATGGGCATATCTACGTTCGAGAAACAGTTTTGTCCACAAGACATAGTAGTGAGTAGCTGCAGGAGATCTTCGGCCTCTGCTATTCTCCTGGAAAACATAGAGCGGCGAAAAGCCCACACTCGCAGCTCATTGTCCTGCGAAGGTCTGAAACTGCTATGCTCCTGTTCATTCACTACGGATTGAAAATGATTTCAGTAGCATTTAGTTTAGGACACAACCCACAGCTCGGATATATCAGAAGATTTCTGTTTAAAATAGAGTTAGGGTTAGGGCTAGCATTACGATTACGGTAAGGATAAGCTTTATTATTAGGGTAGGGATAGGGATAGGGATAGGGATAGGGATAGGGTTAGGGTTAGGGTTAGGGTTAGCGTTAGCGTTAGGGTTAGGGATAGGGATAGGTTTAGCATTAGCGTTTGGGTTAACGTTACATATAGGTTTAGGGCCAGGGCTAAAGCTAGATGACGGCCACAGGTAGAGGAGTGTGTGTCCTAGAAGATCGTGCATTTCATAGCTCTCTTAGTTCTTCTGTGCTTTCATTGAGTCCGTTGAGGACGAGAAAGTGATTCTGTAGATCGTTGCACTGAAACACAGCCAGGTAAAAGATAACAGAGCAAAAGAGCTGATCATAAGTGCTGAAGAGGGTATGTGATATGGTGCAAGGCACTCATTTCCAATTCAACTGATACGAGCACATTGATCTAGAGCTGCGTTCATGCTTAAAGCCACTTCTCAGGAACATGTTCATTCCCGAGTAACTTGGCAGCTTTCAAACCGTTCACTCCTGTGCTGTGTGAGAGAGTCACTCGAATAGAGTAAGGGGACTGCTAGCTGCACATGCATTTCTACGTTGAAAACACTGTATGGGCAAAGTGAGGTAGTAGGCTGTTGCCTCTCTTCTTCCTGGGGCTACGCTTTTCTGATGGAAAAAGTACCTAGGAGAAAACTCTACTGTGGAAGCTCATTGCGCTTCAAGGATCACAAAGTGCTAGCTAGGCTAGCATTCCCTCCGTTGCTGACGGGAAATCATTTCCGTAGCTCTTGGGCTATGTCACGCGCCAGAGATCCTATATTGCAGCAAGGTTCTTGGACAGGATGCTGACAAGAGTACGTACTATGTGACACACCACTGCTTGCATCTCCTACTGAAATGAGAACATTGCTAACACGTCAAATAGTGTGGATGGCTTTTGTTGAGAACACTTTTCGCACGACTTGATATAATTCCTGAATGGTGCAGGGGAGCGCATAGTCCTCCCTGCTGTATTCTCAGAGTGGAATGAGTGGCCTGGTAGGCCCATGGCGTACTTTTAGCTTCTTCCTCTTTGAATGCTTCACGAACGGGTGGAGTCCGAGGGACGTAGTATAGTCTCCATGGTTTCTGAGGCTACAGTCTTCTTCTCCCATCACATCTACTACCGAAATGCCAACATTGAGAAGACGTGGAACACTGAGACGGCTTTGGAGAAAAACCCGCTTCCTACGAAATAGGTTGATTCCCGAGTGAGTTTGAGCAGCAAACAAATCTTCACGAACGTATTATCTTCCACTGGGAGCCCCACAGGCTACTCTGACATTCATATTCCCTTAGATCTTCAGAGACTTGGAGGCCAGGTCGCGTAGCGTGGCCCAGCGGCCTTCCAACATCCGGATACGCTTTCCTCGCAGAACGCAGAGTTTGGCGAAAACAGTGGTAGCCAAGCTTACTCTCGGGCACAGTTGGCATAGTCCTGTGCTTCCGTTCACTCATTTGCTTTGGGGAACGTGATTGCACAAGTCTGTGCCTAGCAAAGTTACCGCCAAGGTGATCATACAGAAAACCCATTGAAACGACCTGCTAAATCGGTGGCTTCTAGCGGCATCCCACACATTTCGCACTCTACTGAAACGAGTCCATTGACCTAGTGTTACCCGCTGCAGATGAAGTCTTCTAATAAGGCACTTGTACGAAACATCCTGATTCCCTCGTTGTTTGGAAGCTTTCCATGAATTCCTTGCTGTTCTATCAGAAGGAAATTCAATCGAATAGAGTCAGTGGGCTGTGAGCTTCATGGGCATATCTACGTTCGAGAAACAGTTTTGTCCACAAGACATAGTAGTGAGTAGCTGCAGGAGATCTTCGGCCTCTGCTATTCTCCTGGAAAACATAGAGCGGCGAAAAGCCCACACTCGCAGCTCATTGTCCTGCGAAGGTCTGAAACTGCTATGCTCCTGTTCATTCACTACGGATTGAAAATGATTTCAGTAGCATTTAGTTTAGGACACAACCCACAGCTCGGATATATCAGAAGATTTCTGTTTAAAATAGAGTTAGGGTTAGGGCTAGCATTACGATTACGGTAAGGATAAGCTTTATTATTAGGGTAGGGATAGGGATAGGGATAGGGATAGGGATAGGGTTAGGGTTAGGGTTAGGGTTAGCGTTAGCGTTAGGGTTAGGGATAGGGATAGGTTTAGCATTAGCGTTTGGGTTAACGTTACATATAGGTTTAGGGCCAGGGCTAAAGCTAGATGACGGCCACAGGTAGAGGAGTGTGTGTCCTAGAAGATCGTGCATTTCATAGCTCTCTTAGTTCTTCTGTGCTTTCATTGAGTCCGTTGAGGACGAGAAAGTGATTCTGTAGATCGTTGCACTGAAACACAGCCAGGTAAAAGATAACAGAGCAAAAGAGCTGATCATAAGTGCTGAAGAGGGTATGTGATATGGTGCAAGGCACTCATTTCCAATTCAACTGATACGAGCACATTGATCTAGAGCTGCGTTCATGCTTAAAGCCACTTCTCAGGAACATGTTCATTCCCGAGTAACTTGGCAGCTTTCAAACCGTTCACTCCTGTGCTGTGTGAGAGAGTCACTCGAATAGAGTAAGGGGACTGCTAGCTGCACATGCATTTCTACGTTGAAAACACTGTATGGGCAAAGTGAGGTAGTAGGCTGTTGCCTCTCTTCTTCCTGGGGCTACGCTTTTCTGATGGAAAAAGTACCTAGGAGAAAACTCTACTGTGGAAGCTCATTCCGCTTCAAGGATCACAAAGTGCTAGCTAGGCTAGCATTCCCTCCGTTGCAGACGGGAAATCATTTCCGTAGCTCTTGGGCTATGTCACGCGCCAGAGATCCTATATTGCAGCAAGGTTCTTGGACAGGATGCTGACAAGAGTACGTACTATGTGACACACCACTGCTTGCATCTCCTACTGAAATGAGAACATTGCTAACACGTCAAATAGTGTGGATGGCTTTTGTTGAGAACACTTTTCGCACGACTTGATATAATTCCTGAATGGTGCAGGGGAGCGCATAGTCCTCCCTGCTGTATTCTCAGAGTGGAATGAGTGGCCTGGTAGGCCCATGGCGTACTTTTAGCTTCTTCCTCTTTGAATGCTTCACGAACGGGTGGAGTCCGAGGGACGTAGTATAGTCTCCATGGTTTCTGAGGCTACAGTCTTCTTCTCCCATCACATCTACTACCGAAATGCCAACATTGAGAAGACGTGGAACACTGAGACGGCTTTGGAGAAAAACCCGCTTCCTACGAAATAGGTTGATTCCCGAGTGAGTTTGAGGAGCAAACAAATCTTCACGAACGTATTATCTTCCACTGGGAGCCCCACAGGCTACTCTGACATTCATATTCCCTTAGATCTTCAGAGACTTGGAGGCCAGGTCGCGTAGCGTGGCCCAGCGGCCTTCCAACGTCCGGATACGCTTTCCTCGCAGAACACAGAGTTTGGCGAAAACAGTGGTAGCCAAGCTTACTCTCGGGCACAGTTGGCATAGTCCTGTGCTTCCGTTCTCTCATTTGCTTTGGGGAACGTGATTGCACAAGTCTGTGCCTAGCAAAGTTACCGCCAAGGTGATCATACAGAAAACCCATTGAAACGACCTGCTAAATCGGTGGCTTCTAGCGGCATCCCACACATTTCGCACTCTACTGAAACGAGTCCATTGACCTAGTGTTACCCGCTGGAGATGAAGTCTTCTAATAAGGCACTTGTACGAAACATCCTGATTCCCTCGTTGTTTGGAAGCTTTCCATGAATTCCTTGCTGTTCTATCAGAAGGAAATTCAATCGAATAGAGTCAGTGGGCTGTGAGCTTCATGGGCATATCTACGTTCGAGAAACAGTTTTGTCCACAAGACATAGTAGTGAGTAGCTGCAGGAGATCTTCGGCCTCTGCTATTCTCCTGGAAAACATAGAGCGGCGAAAAGCCCACACTCGCAGCTCATTGTCCTGCGAAGGTCTGAAACTGCTATGCTCCTGTTCATTCACTACGGATTGAAAATGATTTCAGTAGCATTTAGTTTAGGACACAACCCACAGCTCGGATATATCAGAAGATTTCTGTTTAAAATAGAGTTAGGGTTAGGGCTAGCATTACGATTACGGTAAGGATAAGCTTTATTATTAGGGTAGGGATAGGGATAGGGATAGGGATAGGGATAGGGTTAGGGTTAGGGTTAGGGTTAGCGTTAGCGTTAGGGTTAGGGATAGGGATAGGTTTAGCATTAGCGTTTGGGTTAACGTTACATATAGGTTTAGGGCCAGGGCTAAAGCTAGATGACGGCCACAGGTAGAGGAGTGTGTGTCCTAGAAGATCGTGCATTTCATAGCTCTCTTAGTTCTTCTGTGCTTTCATTGAGTCCGTTGAGGACGAGAAAGTGATTCTGTAGATCGTTGCACTGAAACACAGCCAGGTAAAAGATAACAGAGCAAAAGAGCTGATCATAAGTGCTGAAGAGGGTATGTGATATGGTGCAAGGCACTCATTTCCAATTCAACTGATACGAGCACATTGATCTAGAGCTGCGTTCATGCTTAAAGCCACTTCTCAGGAACATGTTCATTCCCGAGTAACTTGGCAGCTTTCAAACCGTTCACTCCTGTGCTGTGTGAGAGAGTCACTCGAATAGAGTAAGGGGACTGCTAGCTGCACATGCATTTCTACGTTGAAAACACTGTATGGGCAAAGTGAGGTAGTAGGCTGTTGCCTCTCTTCTTCCTGGGGCTACGCTTTTCTGATGGAAAAAGTACCTAGGAGAAAACTCTACTGTGGAAGCTCATTCCGCTTCAAGGATCACAAAGTGCTAGCTAGGCTAGCATTCCCTCCGTTGCAGACGGGAAATCATTTCCGTAGCTCTTGGGCTATGTCACGCGCCAGAGATCCTATATTGCAGCAAGGTTCTTGGACAGGATGCTGACAAGAGTACGTACTATGTGACACACCACTGCTTGCATCTCCTACTGAAATGAGAACATTGCTAACACGTCAAATAGTGTGGATGGCTTTTGTAGAGAACACTTTTCGCACGACTTGATATAATTCCTGAATGGTGCAGGGGAGCGCAAAGTCTTCCCTGCTGTATTCTCAGAGTGGAATGAGTGGCCTGGTAGGCCCATGGCGTACTTTTAGCTTCTTCCTCTTTGAATGCTTCACGAACGGGTGGAGTCCGAGGGACGTAGTATAGTCTCCATGGTTTCTGAGGCTACAGTCTTCTTCTCCCATCACATCTACTACCGAAATGCCAACATTGAGAAGACGTGGAACACTGAGACGGCTTTGGAGAAAAACCCGCTTCCTACGAAATAGGTTGATTCCCGAGTGAGTTTGAGCAGCAAACAAATCTTCACGAACGTATTATCTTCCACTGGGAGCCCCACAGGCTACTCTGACATTCATATTCCCTTAGATCTTCAGAGACTTGGAGGCCAGGTCGCGTAGCGTGGCCCAGCGGCCTTCCAACGTCCGGATACGCTTTCCTCGCAGAACGCAGAGTTTGGCGAAAACAGTGGTAGCCAAGCTTACTCTCGGGCACAGTTGGCATAGTCCTGTGCTTCCGTTCACTCATTTGCTTTGGGGAACGTGATTGCACAAGTCTGTGCCTAGCAAAGTTACCGCCAAGGTGATCATACAGAAAACCCATTGAAACGACCTGCTAAATCGGTGGCTTCTAGCGGCATCCCACACATTTCGCACTCTACTGAAACGAGTCCATTGACCTAGTGTTACCCGCTGCAGATGAAGTCTTCTAATAAGGCACTTGTACGAAACATCCTGATTCCCTCGTTGTTTGGAAGCTTTCCATGAATTCCTTGCTGTTCTATCAGAAGGAAATTCAATCGAATAGAGTCAGTGGGCTGTGAGCTTCATGGGCATATCTACGTTCGAGAAACAGTTTTGTCCACAAGACATAGTAGTGAGTAGCTGCAGGAGATCTTCGGCCTCTGCTATTCTCCTGGAAAACATAGAGCGGCGAAAAGCCCACACTCGCAGCTCATTGTCCTGCGAAGGTCTGAAACTGCTATGCTCCTGTTCATTCACTACGGATTGAAAATGATTTCAGTAGCATTTAGTTTAGGACACAACCCACAGCTCGGATATATCAGAAGATTTCTGTTTAAAATAGAGTTAGGGTTAGGGCTAGCATTACGATTACGGTAAGGATAAGCTTTATTATTAGGGTAGGGATAGGGATAGGGATAGGGATAGGGATAGGGTTAGGGTTAGGGTTAGGGTTAGCGTTAGCGTTAGGGTTAGGGATAGGGATAGGTTTAGCATTAGCGTTTGGGTTAACGTTACATATAGGTTTAGGGCCAGGGCTAAAGCTAGATGACGGCCACAGGTAGAGGAGTGTGTGTCCTAGAAGATCGTGCATTTCATAGCTCTCTTAGTTCTTCTGTGCTTTCATTGAGTCCGTTGAGGACGAGAAAGTGATTCTGTAGATCGTTGCACTGAAACACAGCCAGGTAAAAGATAACAGAGCAAAAGAGCTGATCATAAGTGCTGAAGAGGGTATGTGATATGGTGCAAGGCACTCATTTCCAATTCAACTGATACGAGCACATTGATCTAGAGCTGCGTTCATGCTTAAAGCCACTTCTCAGGAACATGTTCATTCCCGAGTAACTTGGCAGC
Organism: Desmodus rotundus; assembly: GCF_022682495.2. Lineage (NCBI taxonomy): Eukaryota > Metazoa > Chordata > Mammalia > Chiroptera > Phyllostomidae > Desmodus > Desmodus rotundus. The sequence goes on from NC_071395.1 coordinate 59,696,991, forward strand.
TTTCAAACCGTTCACTCCTGTGCTGTGTGAGAGAGTCACTCGAATAGAGTAAGGGGACTGCTAGCTGCACATGCATTTCTACGTTGAAAACACTGTATGGGCAAAGTGAGGTAGTAGGCTGTTGCCTCTCTTCTTCCTGGGGCTACGCTTTTCTGATGGAAAAAGTACCTAGGAGAAAACTCTACTGTGGAAGCTCATTCCGCTTCAAGGATCACAAAGTGCTAGCTAGGCTAGCATTCCCTCCGTTGCAGACGGGAAATCATTTCCGTAGCTCTTGGGCTATGTCACGCGCCAGAGATCCTATATTGCAGCAAGGTTCTTGGACAGGATGCTGACAAGAGTACGTACTATGTGACACACCACTGCTTGCATCTCCTACTGAAATGAGAACATTGCTAACACGTCAAATAGTGTGGATGGCTTTTGTTGAGAACACTTTTCGCACGACTTGATATAATTCCTGAATGGTGCAGGGGAGCGCATAGTCCTCCCTGCTGTATTCTCAGAGTGGAATGAGTGGCCTGGTAGGCCCATGGCGTACTTTTAGCTTCTTCCTCTTTGAATGCTTCACGAACGGGTGGAGTCCGAGGGACGTAGTATAGTCTCCATGGTTTCTGAGGCTACAGTCTTCTTCTCCCATCACATCTACTACCGAAATGCCAACATTGAGAAGACGTGGAACACTGAGACGGCTTTGGAGAAAAACCCGCTTCCTACGAAATAGGTTGATTCCCGAGTGAGTTTGAGCAGCAAACAAATCTTCACGAACGTATTATCTTCCACTGGGAGCCCCACAGGCTACTCTGACATTCATATTCCCTTAGATCTTCAGAGACTTGGAGGCCAGGTCGCGTAGCGTGGCCCAGCGGCCTTCCAACGTCCGGATACGCTTTCCTCGCAGAACGCAGAGTTTGGCGAAAACAGTGGTAGCCAAGCTTACTCTCGGGCACAGTTGGCATAGTCCTGTGCTTCCGTTCACTCATTTGCTTTGGGGAACGTGATTGCACAAGTCTGTGCCTAGCAAAGTTACCGCCAAGGTGATCATACAGAAAACCCATTGAAACGACCTGCTAAATCGGTGGCTTCTAGCGGCATCCCACACATTTCGCACTCTACTGAAACGAGTCCATTGACCTAGTGTTACCCGCTGCAGATGAAGTCTTCTAATAAGGCACTTGTACGAAACATCCTGATTCCCTCGTTGTTTGGAAGCTTTCCATGAATTCCTTGCTGTTCTATCAGAAGGAAATTCAATCGAATAGAGTCAGTGGGCTGTGAGCTTCATGGGCATATCTACGTTCGAGAAACAGTTTTGTCCACAAGACATAGTAGTGAGTAGCTGCAGGAGATCTTCGGCCTCTGCTATTCTCCTGGAAAACATAGAGCGGCGAAAAGCCCACACTCGCAGCTCATTGTCCTGCGAAGGTCTGAAACTGCTATGCTCCTGTTCATTCACTACGGATTGAAAATGATTTCAGTAGCATTTAGTTTAGGACACAACCCACAGCTCGGATATATCAGAAGATTTCTGTTTAAAATAGAGTTAGGGTTAGGGCTAGCATTACGATTACGGTAAGGATAAGCTTTATTATTAGGGTAGGGATAGGGATAGGGATAGGGATAGGGATAGGGTTAGGGTTAGGGTTAGGGTTAGCGTTAGCGTTAGGGTTAGGGATAGGGATAGGTTTAGCATTAGCGTTTGGGTTAACGTTACATATAGGTTTAGGGCCAGGGCTAAAGCTAGATGACGGCCACAGGTAGAGGAGTGTGTGTCCTAGAAGATCGTGCATTTCATAGCTCTCTTAGTTCTTCTGTGCTTTCATTGAGTCCGTTGAGGACGAGAAAGTGATTCTGTAGATCGTTGCACTGAAACACAGCCAGGTAAAAGATAACAGAGCAAAAGAGCTGATCATAAGTGCTGAAGAGGGTATGTGATATGGTGCAAGGCACTCATTTCCAATTCAACTGATACGAGCACATTGATCTAGAGCTGCGTTCATGCTTAAAGCCACTTCTCAGGAACATGTTCATTCCCGAGTAACTTGGCAGCTTTCAAACCGTTCACTCCTGTGCTGTGTGAGAGAGTCACTCGAATAGAGTAAGGGGACTGCTAGCTGCACATGCATTTCTACGTTGAAAACACTGTATGGGCAAAGTGAGGTAGTAGGCTGTTGCCTCTCTTCTTCCTGGGGCTACGCTTTTCTGATGGAAAAAGTACCTAGGAGAAAACTCTACTGTGGAAGCTCATTCCGCTTCAAGGATCACAAAGTGCTAGCTAGGCTAGCATTCCCTCCGTTGCAGACGGGAAATCATTTCCGTAGCTCTTGGGCTATGTCACGCGCCAGAGATCCTATATTGCAGCAAGGTTCTTGGACAGGATGCTGACAAGAGTACGTACTATGTGACACACCACTGCTTGCATCTCCTACTGAAATGAGAACATTGCTAACACGTCAAATAGTGTGGATGGCTTTTGTTGAGAACACTTTTCGCACGACTTGATATAATTCCTGAATGGTGCAGGGGAGCGCATAGTCCTCCCTGCTGTATTCTCAGAGTGGAATGAGTGGCCTGGTAGGCCCATGGCGTACTTTTAGCTTCTTCCTCTTTGAATGCTTCACGAACGGGTGGAGTCCGAGGGACGTAGTATAGTCTCCATGGTTTCTGAGGCTACAGTCTTCTTCTCCCATCACATCTACTACCGAAATGCCAACATTGAGAAGACGTGGAACACTGAGACGGCTTTGGAGAAAAACCCGCTTCCTACGAAATAGGTTGATTCCCGAGTGAGTTTGAGGAGCAAACAAATCTTCACGAACGTATTATCTTCCACTGGGAGCCCCACAGGCTACTCTGACATTCATATTCCCTTAGATCTTCAGAGACTTGGAGGCCAGGTCGCGTAGCGTGGCCCAGCGGCCTTCCAACGTCCGGATACGCTTTCCTCGCAGAACACAGAGTTTGGCGAAAACAGTGGTAGCCAAGCTTACTCTCGGGCACAGTTGGCATAGTCCTGTGCTTCCGTTCTCTCATTTGCTTTGGGGAACGTGATTGCACAAGTCTGTGCCTAGCAAAGTTACCGCCAAGGTGATCATACAGAAAACCCATTGAAACGACCTGCTAAATCGGTGGCTTCTAGCGGCATCCCACACATTTCGCACTCTACTGAAACGAGTCCATTGACCTAGTGTTACCCGCTGGAGATGAAGTCTTCTAATAAGGCACTTGTACGAAACATCCTGATTCCCTCGTTGTTTGGAAGCTTTCCATGAATTCCTTGCTGTTCTATCAGAAGGAAATTCAATCGAATAGAGTCAGTGGGCTGTGAGCTTCATGGGCATATCTACGTTCGAGAAACAGTTTTGTCCACAAGACATAGTAGTGAGTAGCTGCAGGAGATCTTCGGCCTCTGCTATTCTCCTGGAAAACATAGAGCGGCGAAAAGCCCACACTCGCAGCTCATTGTCCTGCGAAGGTCTGAAACTGCTATGCTCCTGTTCATTCACTACGGATTGAAAATGATTTCAGTAGCATTTAGTTTAGGACACAACCCACAGCTCGGATATATCAGAAGATTTCTGTTTAAAATAGAGTTAGGGTTAGGGCTAGCATTACGATTACGGTAAGGATAAGCTTTATTATTAGGGTAGGGATAGGGATAGGGATAGGGATAGGGATAGGGTTAGGGTTAGGGTTAGGGTTAGCGTTAGCGTTAGGGTTAGGGATAGGGATAGGTTTAGCATTAGCGTTTGGGTTAACGTTACATATAGGTTTAGGGCCAGGGCTAAAGCTAGATGACGGCCACAGGTAGAGGAGTGTGTGTCCTAGAAGATCGTGCATTTCATAGCTCTCTTAGTTCTTCTGTGCTTTCATTGAGTCCGTTGAGGACGAGAAAGTGATTCTGTAGATCGTTGCACTGAAACACAGCCAGGTAAAAGATAACAGAGCAAAAGAGCTGATCATAAGTGCTGAAGAGGGTATGTGATATGGTGCAAGGCACTCATTTCCAATTCAACTGATACGAGCACATTGATCTAGAGCTGCGTTCATGCTTAAAGCCACTTCTCAGGAACATGTTCATTCCCGAGTAACTTGGCAGCTTTCAAACCGTTCACTCCTGTGCTGTGTGAGAGAGTCACTCGAATAGAGTAAGGGGACTGCTAGCTGCACATGCATTTCTACGTTGAAAACACTGTATGGGCAAAGTGAGGTAGTAGGCTGTTGCCTCTCTTCTTCCTGGGGCTACGCTTTTCTGATGGAAAAAGTACCTAGGAGAAAACTCTACTGTGGAAGCTCATTCCGCTTCAAGGATCACAAAGTGCTAGCTAGGCTAGCATTCCCTCCGTTGCAGACGGGAAATCATTTCCGTAGCTCTTGGGCTATGTCACGCGCCAGAGATCCTATATTGCAGCAAGGTTCTTGGACAGGATGCTGACAAGAGTACGTACTATGTGACACACCACTGCTTGCATCTCCTACTGAAATGAGAACATTGCTAACACGTCAAATAGTGTGGATGGCTTTTGTTGAGAACACTTTTCGCACGACTTGATATAATTCCTGAATGGTGCAGGGGAGCGCATAGTCCTCCCTGCTGTATTCTCAGAGTGGAATGAGTGGCCTGGTAGGCCCATGGCGTACTTTTAGCTTCTTCCTCTTTGAATGCTTCACGAACGGGTGGAGTCCGAGGGACGTAGTATAGTCTCCATGGTTTCTGAGGCTACAGTCTTCTTCTCCCATCACATCTACTACCGAAATGCCAACATTGAGAAGACGTGGAACACTGAGACGGCTTTGGAGAAAAACCCGCTTCCTACGAAATAGGTTGATTCCCGAGTGAGTTTGAGGAGCAAACAAATCTTCACGAACGTATTATCTTCCACTGGGAGCCCCACAGGCTACTCTGACATTCATATTCCCTTAGATCTTCAGAGACTTGGAGGCCAGGTCGCGTAGCGTGGCCCAGCGGCCTTCCAACGTCCGGATACGCTTTCCTCGCAGAACGCAGAGTTTGGCGAAAACAGTGGTAGCCAAGCTTACTCTCGGGCACAGTTGGCATAGTCCTGTGCTTCCGTTCTCTCATTTGCTTTGGGGAACGTGATTGCACAAGTCTGTGCCTAGCAAAGTTACCGCCAAGGTGATCATACAGAAAACCCATTGAAACGACCTGCTAAATCGGTGGCTTCTAGCGGCATCCCACACATTTCGCACTCTACTGAAACGAGTCCATTGACCTAGTGTTACCCGCTGGAGATGAAGTCTTCTAATAAGGCACTTGTACGAAACATCCTGATTCCCTCGTTGTTTGGAAGCTTTCCATGAATTCCTTGCTCTTCTATCAGAAGGAAATTCAATCGAATAGAGTCAGTGGGCTGTGAGCTTCATGGGCATATCTACGTTCGAGAAACAGTTTTGTCCACAAGACATAGTAGTGAGTAGCTGCAGGAGATCTTCGGCCTCTGCTATTCTCCTGGAAAACATAGAGCGGCGAAAAGCCCACACTCGCAGCTCATTGTCCTGCGAAGGTCTGAAACTGCTATGCTCCTGTTCATTCACTACGGATTGAAAATGATTTCAGTAGCATTTAGTTTAGGACACAACCCACAGCTCGGATATATCAGAAGATTTCTGTTTAAAATAGAGTTAGGGTTAGGGCTAGCATTACGATTACGGTAAGGATAAGCTTTATTATTAGGGTAGGGATAGGGATAGGGATAGGGATAGGGATAGGGTTAGGGTTAGGGTTAGGGTTAGCGTTAGCGTTAGGGTTAGGGATAGGGATAGGTTTAGCATTAGCGTTTGGGTTAACGTTACATATAGGTTTAGGGCCAGGGCCAAAGCTAGATGACGGCCACAGGTAGAGGAGTGTGTGTCCTAGAAGATCGTGCATTTCATAGCTCTCTTAGTTCTTCTGTGCTTTCATTGAGTCCGTTGAGGACGAGAAAGTGATTCTGTAGATCGTTGCACTGAAACACAGCCAGGTAAAAGATAACAGAGCAAAAGAGCTGATCATAAGTGCTGAAGAGGGTATGTGATATGGTGCAAGGCACTCATTTCCAATTCAACTGATACGAGCACATTGATCTAGAGCTGCGTTCATGCTTAAAGCCACTTCTCAGGAACATGTTCATTCCCGAGTAACTTGGCAGCTTTCAAACCGTTCACTCCTGTGCTGTGTGAGAGAGTCACTCGAATAGAGTAAGGGGACTGCTAGCTGCACATGCATTTCTACGTTGAAAACACTGTATGGGCAAAGTGAGGTAGTAGGCTGTTGCCTCTCTTCTTCCTGGGGCTACGCTTTTCTGATGGAAAAAGTACCTAGGAGAAAACTCTACTGTGGAAGCTCATTCCGCTTCAAGGATCACAAAGTGCTAGCTAGGCTAGCATTCCCTCCGTTGCAGACGGGAAATCATTTCCGTAGCTCTTGGGCTATGTCACGCGCCAGAGATCCTATATTGCAGCAAGGTTCTTGGACAGGATGCTGACAAGAGTACGTACTATGTGACACACCACTGCTTGCATCTCCTACTGAAATGAGAACATTGCTAACACGTCAAATAGTGTGGATGGCTTTTGTTGAGAACACTTTTCGCACGACTTGATATAATTCCTGAATGGTGCAGGGGAGCGCATAGTCCTCCCTGCTGTATTCTCAGAGTGGAATGAGTGGCCTGGTAGGCCCATGGCGTACTTTTAGCTTCTTCCTCTTTGAATGCTTCACGAACGGGTGGAGTCCGAGGGACGTAGTATAGTCTCCATGGTTTCTGAGGCTACAGTCTTCTTCTCCCATCACATCTACTACCGAAATGCCAACATTGAGAAGACGTGGAACACTGAGACGGCTTTGGAGAAAAACCCGCTTCCTACGAAATAGGTTGATTCCCGAGTGAGTTTGAGGAGCAAACAAATCTTCACGAACGTATTATCTTCCACTGGGAGCCCCACAGGCTACTCTGACATTCATATTCCCTTAGATCTTCAGAGACTTGGAGGCCAGGTCGCGTAGCGTGGCCCAGCGGCCTTCCAACGTCCGGATACGCTTTCCTCGCAGAACGCAGAGTTTGGCGAAAACAGTGGTAGCCAAGCTTACTCTCGGGCACAGTTGGCATAGTCCTGTGCTTCCGTTCACTCATTTGCTTTGGGGAACGTGATTGCACAAGTCTGTGCCTAGCAAAGTTACCGCCAAGGTGATCATACAGAAAACCCATTGAAACGACCTGCTAAATCGGTGGCTTCTAGCGGCATCCCACACATTTCGCACTCTACTGAAACGAGTCCATTGACCTAGTGTTACCCGCTGCAGATGAAGTCTTCTAATAAGGCACTTGTACGAAACATCCTGATTCCCTCGTTGTTTGGAAGCTTTCCATGAATTCCTTGCTGTTCTATCAGAAGGAAATTCAATCGAATAGAGTCAGTGGGCTGTGAGCTTCATGGGCATATCTACGTTCGAGAAACAGTTTTGTCCACAAGACATAGTAGTGAGTAGCTGCAGGAGATCTTCGGCCTCTGCTATTCTCCTGGAAAACATAGAGCGGCGAAAAGCCCACACTCGCAGCTCATTGTCCTGCGAAGGTCTGAAACTGCTATGCTCCTGTTCATTCACTACGGATTGAAAATGATTTCAGTAGCATTTAGTTTAGGACACAACCCACAGCTCGGATATATCAGAAGATTTCTGTTTAAAATAGAGTTAGGGTTAGGGCTAGCATTACGATTACGGTAAGGATAAGCTTTATTATTAGGGTAGGGATAGGGATAGGGATAGGGATAGGGATAGGGTTAGGGTTAGGGTTAGGGTTAGCGTTAGCGTTAGGGTTAGGGATAGGGATAGGTTTAGCATTAGCGTTTGGGTTAACGTTACATATAGGTTTAGGGCCAGGGCTAAAGCTAGATGACGGCCACAGGTAGAGGAGTGTGTGTCCTAGAAGATCGTGCATTTCATAGCTCTCTTAGTTCTTCTGTGCTTTCATTGAGTCCGTTGAGGACGAGAAAGTGATTCTGTAGATCGTTGCACTGAAACACAGCCAGGTAAAAGATAACAGAGCAAAAGAGCTGATCATAAGTGCTGAAGAGGGTATGTGATATGGTGCAAGGCACTCATTTCCAATTCAACTGATACGAGCACATTGATCTAGAGCTGCGTTCATGCTTAAAGCCACTTCTCAGGAACATGTTCATTCCCGAGTAACTTGGCAGCTTTCAAACCGTTCACTCCTGTGCTGTGTGAGAGAGTCACTCGAATAGAGTAAGGGGACTGCTAGCTGCACATGCATTTCTACATTGAAAACACTGTATGGGCAAAGTGAGGTAGTAGGCTGTTGCCTCTCTTCTTCCTGGGGCTACGCTTTTCTGATGGAAAAAGTACCTAGGAGAAAACTCTACTGTGGAAGCTCATTGCGCTTCAAGGATCACAAAGTGCTAGCTAGGCTAGCATTCCCTCCGTTGCTGACGGGAAATCATTTCCGTAGCTCTTGGGCTATGACACGCGCCAGAGATCCTATATTGCAGCAAGGTTCTTGGACAGGATGCTGACAAGAGTACGTACTATGTGACACACCACTGCTTGCATCTCCTACTGAAATGAGAACATTGCTAACACGTCAAATAGTGTGGATGGCTTTTGTAGAGAACACTTTTCGCACGACTTGATATAATTCCTGAATGGTGCAGGGGAGCGCAAAGTCTTCCCTGCTGTATTCTCAGAGTGGAATGAGTGGCCTGGTAGGCCCATGGCGTACTTTTAGCTTCTTCCTCTTTGAATGCTTCACGAACGGGTGGAGTCCGAGGGACGTAGTATAGTCTCCATGGTTTCTGAGGCTACAGTCTTCTTCTCCCATCACATCTACTACCGAAATGCCAACATTGAGAAGACGTGGAACACTGAGACGGCTTTGGAGAAAAACCCGCTTCCTACGAAATAGGTTGATTCCCGAGTGAGTTTGAGGAGCAAACAAATCTTCACGAACGTATTATCTTCCACTGGGAGCCCCACAGGCTACTCTGACATTCATATTCCCTTAGATCTTCAGAGACTTGGAGGCCAGGTCGCGTAGCGTGGCCCAGCGGCCTTCCAACGTCCGGATACGCTTTCCTCGCAGAACGCAGAGTTTGGCGAAAACAGTGGTAGCCAAGCTTACTCTTGGGCACAGTTGGCATCGTCCTGTGCTTCCGTTCACTCATTTGCTTTGGGGAACGTGATTGCACAAGTCTGTGCCTAGCAAAGTTACCGCCAAGGTGTTCATACAGAAAACCCATTGAAACGACCTGCTAAATCGGTGGCTTCTAGCGGCATCCCACACATTTCGCACTCTACTGAAACGAGTCCATTGACCTAGTGTTACCCGCTGCAGATGAAGTCTTCTAATAAGGCACTTGTATGAAACATCCTGATTCCCTCGTTGTTTGGAAGCTTTCCATGAATTCCTTGCTGTTCTATCAGAAGGAAATTCAATCGAATAGAGTCAGTGGGCTGTGAGCTTCATGGGCATATCTACGTTCGAGAAACAGTTTTGTCCACAAGACATAGTAGTGAGTAGCTGCAGGAGATCTTCGGCCTCTGCTATTTCCTGGAAAACATAGAGCGGCGAAAAGCCCACACTCGCAGCTCATTGTCCTGCGAAGGTCTGAAACTGCTATGCTCCTGTTCATTCACTACGGATTGAAAATGATTTCAGTAGCATTTAGTTTAGGACACAACCCACAGCTCGGATATATCAGAAGATTTCTGTTTAAAGATAGAGTTAGGGTTAGGGCTAGCATTACGATTACGGTAAGGATAAGCTTTATTATTAGGGTAGGGATAGGGATAGGGATAGGGATAGGGATAGGGTTAGCGTTAGGGTTAGGGATAGGGTTACGGTTAGGGTTAGGGTTAGGGTTAGGGTTAGCGTTAGCGTCAGGGTTAGGGATAGGGATAGGTTTAGCATTAGCGTTTGGGTTAATGTTATATATAGGTTTAGGGCCAGGGCTAAAGCTAGATGACGGCCACAGGTAGAGGAGTGTGTGTCCTAGAAGATCGTGCATTTCATAGCTCTCTTAGTTCTTCTGTGCTTTCATTGAGTCCGTTGAGGACGAGAAAGTGATTCTGTAGATCGTTGCACTGAAACACAGCCAGGTAAAAGATAACAGAGCAAAAGAGCTGATCATAAGTGCTGAAGAGGGTATGTGATATGGTGCAAGGCACTCATTTCCAATTCAACTGATACGAGCACATTGATCTAGAGCTGCGTTCATGCTTAAAGCCACTTCTCAGGAACATGTTCATTCCCGAGTAACTTGGCAGCTTTCAAGCCGTTCACTCCTGTGCTGTGTGAGAGAGTCACTCGAATAGAGTAAGGGGACTGCTAGCTGCACATGCATTTCTACGTTGAAAACACTGTATGGGCAAAGTGAGGTAGTAGGCTGTTGCCTCTCTTCTTCCTGGGGCTACGCTTTTCTGATGGAAAAAGTACCTAGGAGAAAACTCTACTGTGGAAGCTCGTTGCGCTTCAAGGATCACAAAGTGCTAGCTAGGCTAGCATTCCCTCCGTTGCTGACGGGAAATCATTTCCGTAGCTCTTGGGCTATGACACGCGCCATAGATCCTATATTGCAGCAAGGTTCTTGGACAGGATGCTGACAAGAGTACGTACTATGTGACACACCACTGCTTGCATCTCCTACTGAAATGAGAACATTGCTAACACGTCAAATAGTGTGGATGGCTTTTGTAGAGAACACTTTTCGCACGACTTGATATAATTCCTGAATGGTGCAGGGGAGCGCATAGTCCTCCCTGCTGTATTCTCAGAGTGGAATGAGTGGCCTGGTAGGCCCATGGCGTACTTTTAGCTTCTTCCTCTTTGAATGCTTCACGAACGGGTGGAGTCCGAGGGACGTAGTATAGTCTCCATGGTTTCTGAGGCTACAGTCTTCTTCTCCCATCACATCTACTACCGAAATGCCAACATTGAGAAGACGTGGAACACTGAGACGGCTTTGGAGAAAAACCCGCTTCCTACGAAATAGGTTGATTCCCGAGTGAGTTTGAGGAGCAAACAAATCTTCACGAACGTATTATCTTCCACTGGGATCCCCACAGGCTACTCTGACATTCATATTCCCTTAGATCTTCAGAGACTTGGAGGCCAGGTCGCGTAGCGTGGCCCAGCGGCCTTCCAACATCCGGATACGCTTTCCTCGCAGAACACAGAGTTTGGCGAAAACAGTGGTAGCCAAGCTTACTCTCGGGCACAGTTCGCATAGTCCTGTGCTTCCGTTCTCTCATTTGCTTTGGGGAACGTGATTGCACAAGTCTGTGCCTAGCAAAGTTACCGCCAAGGTGATCATACAGAAAACCCATTGAAACGACCTGCTAAATCGGTGGCTTCTAGCGGCATCCCACACATTTCGCACTCTACTGAAACGAGTCCATTGACCTAGTGTTACCCGCTGGAGATGAAGTCTTCTAATAAGGCACTTGTACGAAACATCCTGATTCCCTCGTTGTTTGGAAGCTTTCCATGAATTCCTTGCTGTTCTATCAGAAGGAAATTCAATCGAATAGAGTCAGTGGGCTGTGAGCTTCATGGGCATATCTACGTTCGAGAAACAGTTTTGTCCACAAGACATAGTAGTGAGTAGCTGCAGGAGATCTTCGGCCTCTGCTATTCTCCTGGAAAACATAGAGCGGCGAAAAGCCCACACTCGCAGCTCATTGTCCTGCGAAGGTCTGAAACTGCTATGCTCCTGTTCATTCACTACGGATTGAAAATGATTTCAGTAGCATTTAGTTTAGGACACAACCCACAGCTCGGATATATCAGAAGATTTCTGTTTAAAATAGAGTTAGGGTTAGGGCTAGCATTACGATTACGGTAAGGATAAGCTTTATTATTAGGGTAGGGATAGGGATAGGGATAGGGATAGGGATAGGGTTAGGGTTAGGGTTAGGGTTAGCGTTAGCGTTAGGGTTAGGGATAGGGATAGGTTTAGCATTAGCGTTTGGGTTAACGTTACATATAGGTTTAGGGCCAGGGCTAAAGCTAGATGACGGCCACAGGTAGAGGAGTGTGTGTCCTAGAAGATCGTGCATTTCATAGCTCTCTTAGTTCTTCTGTGCTTTCATTGAGTCCGTTGAGGACGAGAAAGTGATTCTGTAGATCGTTGCACTGAAACACAGCCAGGTAAAAGATAACAGAGCAAAAGAGCTGATCATAAGTGCTGAAGAGGGTATGTGATATGGTGCAAGGCACTCATTTCCAATTCAACTGATACGAGCACATTGATCTAGAGCTGCGTTCATGCTTAAAGCCACTTCTCAGGAACATGTTCATTCCCGAGTAACTTGGCAGCTTTCAAACCGTTCACTCCTGTGCTGTGTGAGAGAGTCACTCGAATAGAGTAAGGGGACTGCTAGCTGCACATGCATTTCTACATTGAAAACACTGTATGGGCAAAGTGAGGTAGTAGGCTGTTGCCTCTCTTCTTCCTGGGGCTACGCTTTTCTGATGGAAAAAGTACCTAGGAGAAAACTCTACTGTGGAAGCTCATTGCGCTTCAAGGATCACAAAGTGCTAGCTAGGCTAGCATTCCCTCCGTTGCTGACGGGAAATCATTTCCGTAGCTCTTGGGCTATGACACGCGCCAGAGATCCTATATTGCAGCAAGGTTCTTGGACAGGATGCTGACAAGAGTACGTACTATGTGACACACCACTGCTTGCATCTCCTACTGAAATGAGAACATTGCTAACACGTCAAATAGTGTGGATGGCTTTTGTAGAGAACACTTTTCGCACGACTTGATATAATTCCTGAATGGTGCAGGGGAGCGCAAAGTCTTCCCTGCTGTATTCTCAGAGTGGAATGAGTGGCCTGGTAGGCCCATGGCGTACTTTTAGCTTCTTCCTCTTTGAATGCTTCACGAACGGGTGGAGTCCGAGGGACGTAGTATAGTCTCCATGGTTTCTGAGGCTACAGTCTTCTTCTCCCATCACATCTACTACCGAAATGCCAACATTGAGAAGACGTGGAACACTGAGACGGCTTTGGAGAAAAACCCGCTTCCTACGAAATAGGTTGATTCCCGAGTGAGTTTGAGGAGCAAACAAATCTTCACGAACGTATTATCTTCCACTGGGAGCCCCACAGGCTACTCTGACATTCATATTCCCTTAGATCTTCAGAGACTTGGAGGCCAGGTCGCGTAGCGTGGCCCAGCGGCCTTCCAACGTCCGGATACGCTTTCCTCGCAGAACGCAGAGTTTGGCGAAAACAGTGGTAGCCAAGCTTACTCTTGGGCACAGTTGGCATCGTCCTGTGCTTCCGTTCACTCATTTGCTTTGGGGAACGTGATTGCACAAGTCTGTGCCTAGCAAAGTTACCGCCAAGGTGTTCATACAGAAAACCCATTGAAACGACCTGCTAAATCGGTGGCTTCTAGCGGCATCCCACACATTTCGCACTCTACTGAAACGAGTCCATTGACCTAGTGTTACCCGCTGCAGATGAAGTCTTCTAATAAGGCACTTGTATGAAACATCCTGATTCCCTCGTTGTTTGGAAGCTTTCCATGAATTCCTTGCTGTTCTATCAGAAGGAAATTCAATCGAATAGAGTCAGTGGGCTGTGAGCTTCATGGGCATATCTACGTTCGAGAAACAGTTTTGTCCACAAGACATAGTAGTGAGTAGCTGCAGGAGATCTTCGGCCTCTGCTATTTCCTGGAAAACATAGAGCGGCGAAAAGCCCACACTCGCAGCTCATTGTCCTGCGAAGGTCTGAAACTGCTATGCTCCTGTTCATTCACTACGGATTGAAAATGATTTCAGTAGCATTTAGTTTAGGACACAACCCACAGCTCGGATATATCAGAAGATTTCTGTTTAAAGATAGAGTTAGGGTTAGGGCTAGCATTACGATTACGGTAAGGATAAGCTTTATTATTAGGGTAGGGATAGGGATAGGGATAGGGATAGGGATAGGGTTAGCTTTAGGGTTAGGGATAGGGTTACGGTTAGGGTTAGGGTTAGGGTTAGGGTTAGCGTTAGCGTCAGGGTTAGGGATAGGGATAGGTTTAGCATTAGCGTTTGGGTTAATGTTATATATAGGTTTAGGGCCAGGGCTAAAGCTAGATGACGGCCACAGGTAGAGGAGTGTGTGTCCTAGAAGATCGTGCATTTCATAGCTCTCTTAGTTCTTCTGTGCTTTCATTGAGTCCGTTGAGGACGAGAAAGTGATTCTGTAGATCGTTGCACTGAAACACAGCCAGGTAAAAGATAACAGAGCAAAAGAGCTGATCATAAGTGCTGAAGAGGGTATGTGATATGGTGCAAGGCACTCATTTCCAATTCAACTGATACGAGCACATTGATCTAGAGCTGCGTTCATGCTTAAAGCCACTTCTCAGGAACATGTTCATTCCCGAGTAACTTGGCAGCTTTCAAGCCGTTCACTCCTGTGCTGTGTGAGAGAGTCACTCGAATAGAGTAAGGGGACTGCTAGCTGCACATGCATTTCTACGTTGAAAACACTGTATGGGCAAAGTGAGGTAGTAGGCTGTTGCCTCTCTTCTTCCTGGGGCTACGCTTTTCTGATGGAAAAAGTACCTAGGAGAAAACTCTACTGTGGAAGCTCGTTGCGCTTCAAGGATCACAAAGTGCTAGCTAGGCTAGCATTCCCTCCGTTGCTGACGGGAAATCATTTCCGTAGCTCTTGGGCTATGACACGCGCCATAGATCCTATATTGCAGCAAGGTTCTTGGACAGGATGCTGACAAGAGTACGTACTATGTGACACACCACTGCTTGCATCTCCTACTGAAATGAGAACATTGCTAACACGTCAAATAGTGTGGATGGCTTTTGTAGAGAACACTTTTCGCACGACTTGATATAATTCCTGAATGGTGCAGGGGAGCGCATAGTCCTCCCTGCTGTATTCTCAGAGTGGAATGAGTGGCCTGGTAGGCCCATGGCGTACTTTTAGCTTCTTCCTCTTTGAATGCTTCACGAACGGGTGGAGTCCGAGGGACGTAGTATAGTCTCCATGGTTTCTGAGGCTACAGTCTTCTTCTCCCATCACATCTACTACCGAAATGCCAACATTGAGAAGACGTGGAACACTGAGACGGCTTTGGAGAAAAACCCGCTTCCTACGAAATAGGTTGATTCCCGAGTGAGTTTGAGGAGCAAACAAATCTTCACGAACGTATTATCTTCCACTGGGATCCCCACAGGCTACTCTGACATTCATATTCCCTTAGATCTTCAGAGACTTGGAGGCCAGGTCGCGTAGCGTGGCCCAGCGGCCTTCCAACATCCGGATACGCTTTCCTCGCAGAACACAGAGTTTGGCGAAAACAGTGGTAGCCAAGCTTACTCTCGGGCACAGTTCGCATAGTCCTGTGCTTCCGTTCTCTCATTTGCTTTGGGGAACGTGATTGCACAAGTCTGTGCCTAGCAAAGTTACCGCCAAGGTGATCATACAGAAAACCCATTGAAACGACCTGCTAAATCGGTGGCTTCTAGCGGCATCCCACACATTTCGCACTCTACTGAAACGAGTCCATTGACCTAGTGTTACCCGCTGGAGATGAAGTCTTCTAATAAGGCACTTGTACGAAACATCCTGATTCCCTCGTTGTTTGGAAGCTTTCCATGAATTCCTTGCTGTTCTATCAGAAGGAAATTCAATCGAATAGAGTCAGTGGGCTGTGAGCTTCATGGGCATATCTACGTTCGAGAAACAGTTTTGTCCACAAGACATAGTAGTGAGTAGCTGCAGGAGATCTTCGGCCTCTGCTATTCTCCTGGAAAACATAGAGCGGCGAAAAGCCCACACTCGCAGCTCATTGTCCTGCGAAGGTCTGAAACTGCTATGCTCCTGTTCATTCACTACGGATTGAAAATGATTTCAGTAGCATTTAGTTTAGGACACAACCCACAGCTCGGATATATCAGAAGATTTCTGTTTAAAATAGAGTTAGGGTTAGGGCTAGCATTACGATTACGGTAAGGATAAGCTTTATTATTAGGGTAGGGATAGGGATAGGGATAGGGATAGGGATAGGGTTAGGGTTAGGGTTAGGGTTAGCGTTAGCGTTAGGGTTAGGGATAGGGATAGGTTTAGCATTAGCGTTTGGGTTAACGTTACATATAGGTTTAGGGCCAGGGCTAAAGCTAGATGACGGCCACAGGTAGAGGAGTGTGTGTCCTAGAAGATCGTGCATTTCATAGCTCTCTTAGTTCTTCTGTGCTTTCATTGAGTCCGTTGAGGACGAGAAAGTGATTCTGTAGATCGTTGCACTGAAACACAGCCAGGTAAAAGATAACAGAGCAAAAGAGCTGATCATAAGTGCTGAAGAGGGTATGTGATATGGTGCAAGGCACTCATTTCCAATTCAACTGATACGAGCACATTGATCTAGAGCTGCGTTCATGCTTAAAGCCACTTCTCAGGAACATGTTCATTCCCGAGTAACTTGGCAGCTTTCAAACCGTTCACTCCTGTGCTGTGTGAGAGAGTCACTCGAATAGAGTAAGGGGACTGCTAGCTGCACATGCATTTCTACGTTGAAAACACTGTATGGGCAAAGTGAGGTAGTAGGCTGTTGCCTCTCTTCTTCCTGGGGCTACGCTTTTCTGATGGAAAAAGTACCTAGGAGAAAACTCTACTGTGGAAGCTCATTGCGCTTCAAGGATCACAAAGTGCTAGCTAGGCTAGCATTCCCTCCGTTGCTGACGGGAAATCATTTCCGTAGCTCTTGGGCTATGACACGCGCCAGAGATCCTATATTGCAGCAAGGTTCTTGGACAGGATGCTGACAAGAGTACGTACTATGTGACACACCACTGCTTGCATCTCCTACTGAAATGAGAACATTGCTAACACGTCAAATAGTGTGGATGGCTTTTGTAGAGAACACTTTTCGCACGACTTGATATAATTCCTGAATGGTGCAGGGGAGCGCAAAGTCTTCCCTGCTGTATTCTCAGAGTGGAATGAGTGGCCTGGTAGGCCCATGGCGTACTTTTAGCTTCTTCCTCTTTGAATGCTTCACGAACGGGTGGAGTCCGAGGGACGTAGTATAGTCTCCATGGTTTCTGAGGCTACAGTCTTCTTCTCCCATCACATCTACTACCGAAATGCCAACATTGAGAAGACGTGGAACACTGAGACGGCTTTGGAGAAAAACCCGCTTCCTACGAAATAGGTTGATTCCCGAGTGAGTTTGAGGAGCAAACAAATCTTCACGAACGTATTATCTTCCACTGGGAGCCCCACAGGCTACTCTGACATTCATATTCCCTTAGATCTTCAGAGACTTGGAGGCCAGGTCGCGTAGCGTGGCCCAGCGGCCTTCCAACGTCCGGATACGCTTTCCTCGCAGAACGCAGAGTTTGGCGAAAACAGTGGTAGCCAAGCTTACTCTTGGGCACAGTTGGCATCGTCCTGTGCTTCCGTTCACTCATTTGCTTTGGGGAACGTGATTGCACAAGTCTGTGCCTAGCAAAGTTACCGCCAAGGTGTTCATACAGAAAACCCATTGAAACGACCTGCTAAATCGGTGGCTTCTAGCGGCATCCCACACATTTCGCACTCTACTGAAACGAGTCCATTGACCTAGTGTTACCCGCTGCAGATGAAGTCTTCTAATAAGGCACTTGTATGAAACATCCTGATTCCCTCGTTGTTTGGAAGCTTTCCATGAATTCCTTGCTGTTCTATCAGAAGGAAATTCAATCGAATAGAGTCAGTGGGCTGTGAGCTTCATGGGCATATCTACGTTCGAGAAACAGTTTTGTCCACAAGACATAGTAGTGAGTAGCTGCAGGAGATCTTCGGCCTCTGCTATTTCCTGGAAAACATAGAGCGGCGAAAAGCCCACACTCGCAGCTCATTGTCCTGCGAAGGTCTGAAACTGCTATGCTCCTGTTCATTCACTACGGATTGAAAATGATTTCAGTAGCATTTAGTTTAGGACACAACCCACAGCTCGGATATATCAGAAGATTTCTGTTTAAAGATAGAGTTAGGGTTAGGGCTAGCATTACGATTACGGTAAGGATAAGCTTTATTATTAGGGTAGGGATAGGGATAGGGATAGGGATAGGGATAGGGTTAGCTTTAGGGTTAGGGATAGGGTTACGGTTAGGGTTAGGGTTAGGGTTAGGGTTAGCGTTAGCGTCAGGGTTAGGGATAGGGATAGGTTTAGCATTAGCGTTTGGGTTAATGTTATATATAGGTTTAGGGCCAGGGCTAAAGCTAGATGACGGCCACAGGTAGAGGAGTGTGTGTCCTAGAAGATCGTGCATTTCATAGCTCTCTTAGTTCTTCTGTGCTTTCATTGAGTCCGTTGAGGACGAGAAAGTGATTCTGTAGATCGTTGCACTGAAACACAGCCAGGTAAAAGATAACAGAGCAAAAGAGCTGATCATAAGTGCTGAAGAGGGTATGTGATATGGTGCAAGGCACTCATTTCCAATTCAACTGATACGAGCACATTGATCTAGAGCTGCGTTCATGCTTAAAGCCACTTCTCAGGAACATGTTCATTCCCGAGTAACTTGGCAGCTTTCAAGCCGTTCACTCCTGTGCTGTGTGAGAGAGTCACTCGAATAGAGTAAGGGGACTGCTAGCTGCACATGCATTTCTACGTTGAAAACACTGTATGGGCAAAGTGAGGTAGTAGGCTGTTGCCTCTCTTCTTCCTGGGGCTACGCTTTTCTGATGGAAAAAGTACCTAGGAGAAAACTCTACTGTGGAAGCTCGTTGCGCTTCAAGGATCACAAAGTGCTAGCTAGGCTAGCATTCCCTCCGTTGCTGACGGGAAATCATTTCCGTAGCTCTTGGGCTATGACACGCGCCATAGATCCTATATTGCAGCAAGGTTCTTGGACAGGATGCTGACAAGAGTACGTACTATGTGACACACCACTGCTTGCATCTCCTACTGAAATGAGAACATTGCTAACACGTCAAATAGTGTGGATGGCTTTTGTAGAGAACACTTTTCGCACGACTTGATATAATTCCTGAATGGTGCAGGGGAGCGCATAGTCCTCCCTGCTGTATTCTCAGAGTGGAATGAGTGGCCTGGTAGGCCCATGGCGTACTTTTAGCTTCTTCCTCTTTGAATGCTTCACGAACGGGTGGAGTCCGAGGGACGTAGTATAGTCTCCATGGTTTCTGAGGCTACAGTCTTCTTCTCCCATCACATCTACTACCGAAATGCCAACATTGAGAAGACGTGGAACACTGAGACGGCTTTGGAGAAAAACCCGCTTCCTACGAAATAGGTTGATTCCCGAGTGAGTTTGAGGAGCAAACAAATCTTCACGAACGTATTATCTTCCACTGGGAGCCCCACAGGCTACTCTGACATTCATATTCCCTTAGATCTTCAGAGACTTGGAGGCCAGGTCGCGTAGCGTGGCCCAGCGGCCTTCCAACATCCGGATACGCTTTCCTCGCAGAACACAGAGTTTGGCGAAAACAGTGGTAGCCAAGCTTACTCTCGGGCACAGTTCGCATAGTCCTGTGCTTCCGTTCTCTCATTTGCTTTGGGGAACGTGATTGCACAAGTCTGTGCCTAGCAAAGTTACCGCCAAGGTGATCATACAGAAAACCCATTGAAACGACCTGCTAAATCGGTGGCTTCTAGCGGCATCCCACACATTTCGCACTCTACTGAAACGAGTCCATTGACCTAGTGTTACCCGCTGGAGATGAAGTCTTCTAATAAGGCACTTGTACGAAACATCCTGATTCCCTCGTTGTTTGGAAGCTTTCCATGAATTCCTTGCTGTTCTATCAGAAGGAAATTCAATCGAATAGAGTCAGTGGGCTGTGAGCTTCATGGGCATATCTACGTTCGAGAAACAGTTTTGTCCACAAGACATAGTAGTGAGTAGCTGCAGGAGATCTTCGGCCTCTGCTATTCTCCTGGAAAACATAGAGCGGCGAAAAGCCCACACTCGCAGCTCATTGTCCTGCGAAGGTCTGAAACTGCTATGCTCCTGTTCATTCACTACGGATTGAAAATGATTTCAGTAGCATTTAGTTTAGGACACAACCCACAGCTCGGATATATCAGAAGATTTCTGTTTAAAATAGAGTTAGGGTTAGGGCTAGCATTACGATTACGGTAAGGATAAGCTTTATTATTAGGGTAGGGATAGGGATAGGGATAGGGATAGGGATAGGGTTAGGGTTAGGGTTAGGGTTAGCGTTAGCGTTAGGGTTAGGGATAGGGATAGGTTTAGCATTAGCGTTTGGGTTAACGTTACATATAGGTTTAGGGCCAGGGCCAAAGCTAGATGACGGCCACAGGTAGAGGAGTGTGTGTCCTAGAAGATCGTGCATTTCATAGCTCTCTTAGTTCTTCTGTGCTTTCATTGAGTCCGTTGAGGACGAGAAAGTGATTCTGTAGATCGTTGCACTGAAACACAGCCAGGTAAAAGATAACAGAGCAAAAGAGCTGATCATAAGTGCTGAAGAGGGTATGTGATATGGTGCAAGGCACTCATTTCCAATTCAACTGATACGAGCACATTGATCTAGAGCTGCGTTCATGCTTAAAGCCACTTCTCAGGAACATGTTCATTCCCGAGTAACTTGGCAGCTTTCAAGCCTTTCACTCCTGTGCTGTGTGAGAGAGTCACTCGAATAGAGTAAGGGGACTGCTAGCTGCACATGCATTTCTACGTTGAAAACACTGTATGGGCAAAGTGAGGTAGAAGGCTGTTGCCTCTCTTCTTCCTGGGGCTACGCTTTTCTGATGGAAAAAGTACCTAGGAGAAAACTCTACTGTGGAAGCTCATTCCGCTTCAAGGATCACAAAGTGCTAGCTAGGCTAGCATTCCCTCCGTTGCTGACGGGAAATCATTTCCGTAGCTCTTGGGCTATGTCACGCGCCAGAGATCCTATATTGCAGCAAGGTTCTTGGACAGGATGCTGACAAGAGTACGTACTATGTGACACACCACTGCTTGCATCTCCTACTGAAATGAGAACATTGCTAACACGTCAAATAGTGTGGATGGCTTTTGTAGAGAACACTTTTCGCACGACTTGATATAATTCCTGAATGGTGCAGGGGAGCGCATAGTCCTCCCTGCTGTATTCTCAGAGTGGAATGAGTGGCCTGGTAGGCCCATGGCGTACTTTTAGCTTCTTCCTCTTTGAATGCTTCACGAACGGGTGGAGTCCGAGGGACGTAGTATAGTCTCCATGGTTTCTGAGGCTACAGTCTTCTTCTCCCATCACATCTACTACCGATATGCCAACATTGAGAAGACGTGGAACACTGAGACGGCTTTGGAGAAAAACCCGCTTCCTACGAAATAGGTTGATTCCCGAGTGAGTTTGAGGAGCAAACAAATCTTCACGAACGTATTATCTTCCACTGGGAGCCCCACAGGCTACTCTGACATTCATATTCCCTTAGATCTTCAGAGACTTGGAGGCCAGGTCGCGTAGCGTGGCCCAGCGGCCTTCCAACATCCGGATACGCTTTCCTCGCAGAACGCAGAGTTTGGCGAAAACAGTGGTAGCCAAGCTTACTCTCGGGCAGAGTTGGCATAGTCCTGTGCTTCCGTTCACTCATTTGCTTTGGGGAACGTGATTGCACAAGTCTGTGCCTAGCAAAGTTACCGCCAAGGTGATCATACAGAAAACCCATTGAAACGACCTGCTAAATCGGTGGCTTCTAGCGGCATCCCACACATTTCGCACTCTACTGAAACGAGTCCATTGACCTAGTGTTACCCGCTGGAGATGAAGTCTTCTAATAAGGCACTTGTACGAAACATCCTGATTCCCTCGTTGTTTGGAAGCTTTCCATGAATTCCTTGCTGTTCTATCAGAAGGAAATTCAATCGAATAGAGTCAGTGGGCTGTGAGCTTCATGGGCATATCTACGTTCGAGAAACAGTTTTGTCCACAAGACATAGTAGTGAGTAGCTGCAGGAGATCTTCGGCCTCTGCTATTCTCCTGGAAAACATAGAGCGGCGAAAAGCCCACACTCGCAGCTCATTGTCCTGCGAAGGTCTGAAACTGCTATGCTCCTGTTCATTCACTACGGATTGAAAATGATTTCAGTAGCATTTAGTTTAGGACACAACCCACAGCTCGGATATATCAGAAGATTTCTGTTTAAAATAGAGTTAGGGTTAGGGCTAGCATTACGATTACGGTAAGGATAAGCTTTATTATTAGGGTAGGGATAGGGATAGGGATAGGGATAGGGATAGGGTTAGGGTTAGGGTTAGGGTTAGCGTTAGCGTTAGGGTTAGGGATAGGGATAGGTTTAGCATTAGCGTTTGGGTTAACGTTACATATAGGTTTAGGGCCAGGGCTAAAGCTAGATGACGGCCACAGGTAGAGGAGTGTGTGTCCTAGAAGATCGTGCATTTCATAGCTCTCTTAGTTCTTCTGTGCTTTCATTGAGTCCGTTGAGGACGAGAAAGTGATTCTGTAGATCGTTGCACTGAAACACAGCCAGGTAAAAGATAACAGAGCAAAAGAGCTGATCATAAGTGCTGAAGAGGGTATGTGATATGGTGCAAGGCACTCATTTCCAATTCAACTGATACGAGCACATTGATCTAGAGCTGCGTTCATGCTTAAAGCCACTTCTCAGGAACATGTTCATTCCCGAGTAACTTGGCAGCTTTCAAACCGTTCACTCCTGTGCTGTGTGAGAGAGTCACTCGAATAGAGTAAGGGGACTGCTAGCTGCACATGCATTTCTACATTGAAAACACTGTATGGGCAAAGTGAGGTAGTAGGCTGTTGCCTCTCTTCTTCCTGGGGCTACACTTTTCTGATGGAAAAAGTACCTAGGAGAAAACTCTACTGTGGAAGCTCATTGCGCTTCAAGGATCACAAAGTGCTAGCTAGGCTAGCATTCCCTCCGTTGCTGACGGGAAATCATTTCCGTAGCTCTTGGGCTATGACACGCGCCAGAGATCCTATATTGCAGCAAGGTTCTTGGACAGGATGCTGACAAGAGTACGTACTATGTGACACACCACTGCTTGCATCTCCTACTGAAATGAGAACATTGCTAACACGTCAAATAGTGTGGATGGCTTTTGTAGAGAACACTTTTCGCACGACTTGATATAATTCCTGAATGGTGCAGGGGAGCGCAAAGTCTTCCCTGCTGTATTCTCAGAGTGGAATGAGTGGCCTGGTAGGCCCATGGCGTACTTTTAGCTTCTTCCTCTTTGAATGCTTCACGAACGGGTGGAGTCCGAGGGACGTAGTATAGTCTCCATGGTTTCTGAGGCTACAGTCTTCTTCTCCCATCACATCTACTACCGAAATGCCAACATTGAGAAGACGTGGAACACTGAGACGGCTTTGGAGAAAAACCCGCTTCCTACGAAATAGGTTGATTCCCGAGTGAGTTTGAGGAGCAAACAAATCTTCACGAACGTATTATCTTCCACTGGGAGCCCCACAGGCTACTCTGACATTCATATTCCCTTAGATCTTCAGAGACTTGGAGGCCAGGTCGCGTAGCGTGGCCCAGCGGCCTTCCAACGTCCGGATACGCTTTCCTCTCAGAACGCAGAGTTTGGCGAAAACAGTGGTAGCCAAGCTTACTCTTGGGCACAGTTGGCATCGTCCTGTGCTTCCGTTCACTCATTTGCTTTGGGGAACGTGATTGCACAAGTCTGTGCCTAGCAAAGTTACCGCCAAGGTGATCATACAGAAAACCCATTGAAACGACCTGCTAAATCGGTGGCTTCTAGCGGCATCCCACACATTTCGCACTCTACTGAAACGAGTCCATTGACCTAGTGTTACCCGCTGCAGATGAAGTCTTCTAATAAGGCACTTGTATGAAACATCCTGATTCCCTCGTTGTTTGGAAGCTTTCCATGAATTCCTTGCTGTTCTATCAGAAGGAAATTCAATCGAATAGAGTCAGTGGGCTGTGAGCTTCATGGGCATATCTACGTTCGAGAAACAGTTTTGTCCACAAGACATAGTAGTGAGTAGCTGCAGGAGATCTTCGGCCTCTGCTATTTCCTGGAAAACATAGAGCGGCGAAAAGCCCACACTCGCAGCTCATTGTCCTGCGAAGGTCTGAAACTGCTATGCTCCTGTTCATTCACTACGGATTGAAAATGATTTCAGTAGCATTTAGTTTAGGACACAACCCACAGCTCGGATATATCAGAAGATTTCTGTTTAAAGATAGAGTTAGGGTTAGGGCTAGCATTACGATTACGGTAAGGATAAGCTTTATTATTAGGGTAGGGATAGGGATAGGGATAGGGATAGGGATAGGGTTAGGGTTAGGGTTAGGGTTAGGGATAGGGTTACGGTTAGGGTTAGGGTTAGGGTTAGCGTTAGCGTTAGGGTTAGGGATAGGGATAGGTTTAGCATTAGCGTTTCGGTTAAGGTTACATATAGGTTTAGGGCCAGGGCTAAAGCCAGATGACGGCCACAGGTAGAGGAGTGTGTGTCCTAGAAGATCGTGCATTTCATAGCTCTCTTAGTTCTTCTGTGCTTTCATTGAGTCCGTTGAGGACGAGAAAGTGATTCTGTAGATCGTTGCACTGAAACACAGCCAGGTAAAAGACAACAGAGCAAAAGAGCTGATCATAAGTGCTGAAGAGGGTATGTGATATGGTGCAAGGCACTCATTTCCAATTCAACTGATACGAGCACATTGATCTAGAGCTGCGTTCATGCTTAAAGCCACTTCTCAGGAACATGTTCATTCCCGAGTAACTTGGCAGCTTTCAAACCGTTCACTCCTGTGCTGTGTGAGAGAGTCACTCGAATAGAGTAAGGGGACTGCTAGCTGCACATGCATTTCTACGTTGAAAACACTGTATGGGCAAAGTGAGGTAGTAGGCTGTTGCCTCTCTTCTTCCTGGGGCTACGCTTTTCTGATGGAAAAAGTACCTAGGAGAAAACTCTACTGTGGAAGCTCATTGCGCTTCAAGGATCACAAAGTGCTAGCTAGGCTAGCATTCCCTCCGTTGCTGACGGGAAATCATTTCCGTAGCTCTTGGGCTATGACACGCGCCAGAGATCCTATATTGCAGCAAGGTTCTTGGACAGGATGCTGACAAGAGTACGTACTATGACACACAACTGCTTTCATCTCCTACTGAAATGAGAACATTGCTAACACGTCAAATAGTGTGGATGGCTTTTGTTGAGAACACTTTTCGCACGACTTGATATAATTCCTGAATGGTGCAGGGGAGCGCATAGTCCTCCCTGCTGTATTCTCAGAGTGGAATGAGTGGCCTGGTAGGCCCATGGCGTACTTTTAGCTTCTTCCTCTTTGAATGCTTCACGAACGGGTGGAGTCCGAGGGACGTAGTATAGTCTCCATGGTTTCTGAGGCTACAGTCTTCTTCTCCCATCACATCTACTACCGAAATGCCAACATTGAGAAGACGTGGAACACTGAGACGGCTTTGGGGAAAAACCCGCTTCCTACGAAATAGGTTGATTCCCGAGTGAGTTTGAGGAGCAAACAAATCTTCACGAACATATTATCTTCCACTGGGAGCCCCCCAGGCTACTCTGACATTCATATTCCCTTAGACCTTCAGAGACTTGGAGGCCAGGTCGCGTAGCGTGGCCCAGCGGCCTTCCAACGTCCGGATACGCTTTCCTCTCAGAACGCAGAGTTTGGCGAAAACAGTGGTAGCCAAGCTTACTCTCGGGCACAGTTGGCATAGTCCTGTGCTTCCGTTCACTCATTTGCTTTGGGGAACGTGATTGCACAAGTCTGTGCCTAGCAAAGTTACCGCCAAGGTGATCATACAGAAAACCCATTGAAACGACCTGCTAAATCGGTGGCTTCTAGCGGCATCCCACACATTTCGCACTCTACTGAAACGAGTCCATTGACCTAGTGTTACCCGTGGAGATGAAGTCTTCTAATAAGGCACTTGTACGAAACATCCTGATTCCCTCGTTGTTTGGAAGCTTTCCATGAATTCCTTGCTGTTCTATCAGAAGGAAATTCAATCGAATAGAGTCAGTGGGCTGTGAGCTTCATGGGCATATCTACGTTCGAGAAACAGTTTTGTCCACAAGACATAGTAGTGAGTAGCTGCAGGAGATCTTCGGCCTCTGCTATTCTCCTGGAAAACATAGAGCGGCGAAAAGCCCACACTCGCAGCTCATTGTCCTGCGAAGGTCTGAAACTGCTATGCTCCTGTTCATTCACTACGGATTGAAAATGATTTCAGTAGCATTTAGTTTAGGACACAACCCACAGCTCGGATATATCAGAAGATTTCTGTTTAAAGATAGAGTTAGGGTTAGGGCTAGCATTACGATTACGGTAAGGATAAGCTTTATTATTAGGGTAGGGATAGGGATAGGGATAGGGTTAGGGTTAGGGTTAGGGTTAGGGATAGGGTTACGGTTAGGGTTAGGGTTAGGGTTAGCGTTAGCGTTAGGGTTAGGGATAGGGATAGGTTTAGCATTAGCGTTTCGGTTAAGGTTACATATAGGTTTAGGGCCAGGGCTAAAGCCAGATGACGGCCACAGGTAGAGGAGTGTGTGTCCTAGAAGATCGTGCATTTCATAGCTCTCTTAGTTCTTCTGTGCTTTCATTGAGTCCGTTGAGGACGAGAAAGTGATTCTGTAGATCGTTGCACTGAAACACAGCCAGGTAAAAGACAACAGAGCAAAAGAGCTGATCATAAGTGCTGAAGAGGGTATGTGATATGGTGCAAGGCACTCATTTCCAATTCAACTGATACGAGCACATTGATCTAGAGCTGCGTTCATGCTTAAAGCCACTTCTCAGGAACATGTTCATTCCCGAGTAACTTGGCAGCTTTCAAACCGTTCACTCCTGTGCTGTGTGAGAGAGTCACTCGAATAGAGTAAGGGGACTGCTAGCTGCACATGCATTTCTACGTTGAAAACACTGTATGGGCAAAGTGAGGTAGTAGGCTGTTGCCTCTCTTCTTCCTGGGGCTACGCTTTTCTGATGGAAAAAGTACCTAGGAGAAAACTCTACTGTGGAAGCTCATTGCGCTTCAAGGATCACAAAGTGCTAGCTAGGCTAGCATTCCCTCCGTTGCTGACGGGAAATCATTTCCGTAGCTCTTGGGCTATGACACGCGCCAGAGATCCTATATTGCAGCAAGGTTCTTGGACAGGATGCTGACAAGAGTACGTACTATGTGACACACCACTGCTTTCATCTCCTACTGAAATGAGAACATTGCTAACACGTCAAATAGTGTGGATGGCTTTTGTTGAGAACACTTTTCGCACGACTTGATATAATTCCTGAATGGTGCAGGGGAGCGCATAGTCCTCCCTGCTGTATTCTCAGAGTGGAATGAGTGGCCTGGTAGGCCCATGGCGTACTTTTAGCTTCTTCCTCTTTGAATGCTTCACGAACGGGTGGAGTCCGAGGGACGTAGTATAGTCTCCATGGTTTCTGAGGCTACAGTCTTCTTCTCCCATCACATCTACTACCGAAATGCCAACATTGAGAAGACGTGGAACACTGAGACGGCTTTGGGGAAAAACCCGCTTCCTACGAAATAGGTTGATTCCCGAGTGAGTTTGAGGAGCAAACAAATCTTCACGAACGTATTATCTTCCACTGGGAGCCCCCCAGGCTACTCTGACATTCATATTCCCTTAGACCTTCAGAGACTTGGAGGCCAGGTCGAGTAGCGTGGCCCAGCGGCCTTCCAACGTCCGGATACGCTTTCCTCTCAGAACGCAGAGTTTGGCGAAAACAGTGGTAGCCAAGCTTACTCTCGGGCACAGTTGGCATAGTCCTGTGCTTCCGTTCACTCATTTGCTTTGGGGAACGTGATTGCACAAGTCTGTGCCTAGCAAAGTTACCGCCAAGGTGATCATACAGAAAACCCATTGAAACGACCTGCTAAATCGGTGGCTTCTAGCGGCATCCCACACATTTCGCACTCTACTGAAACGAGTCCATTGACCTAGTGTTACCCGTGGAGATGAAGTCTTCTAATAAGGCACTTGTACGAAACATCCTGATTCCCTCGTTGTTTGGAAGCTTTCCATGAATTCCTTGCTGTTCTATCAGAAGGAAATTCAATCGAATAGAGTCAGTGGGCTGTGAGCTTCATGGGCATATCTACGTTCGAGAAACAGTTTTGTCCACAAGACATAGTAGTGAGTAGCTGCAGGAGATCTTCGGCCTCTGCTATTCTCCTGGAAAACATAGAGCGGCGAAAAGCCCACACTCGCAGCTCATTGTCCTGCGAAGGTCTGAAACTGCTATGCTCCTGTTCATTCACTACGGATTGAAAATGATTTCAGTAGCATTTAGTTTAGGACACAACCCACAGCTCGGATATATCAGAAGATTTCTGTTTAAAGATAGAGTTAGGGTTAGGGCTAGCATTACGATTACGGTAAGGATAAGCTTTATTATTAGGGTAGGGATAGGGATAGGGATAGGGATAGGGATAGGGTTAGGGTTAGGGTTAGGGTTAGGGATAGGGTTACGGTTAGGGTTAGGGTTAGGGTTAGCGTTAGCGTTAGGGTTA
Source organism: Desmodus rotundus (assembly GCF_022682495.2). Taxonomy (NCBI): domain Eukaryota; kingdom Metazoa; phylum Chordata; class Mammalia; order Chiroptera; family Phyllostomidae; genus Desmodus; species Desmodus rotundus. The sequence goes on from NC_071395.1 coordinate 59,725,514, forward strand.
GGGATAGGGATAGGTTTAGCATTAGCGTTTCGGTTAAGGTTACATATAGGTTTAGGGCCAGGGCTAAAGCCAGATGACGGCCACAGGTAGAGGAGTGTGTGTCCTAGAAGATCGTGCATTTCATAGCTCTCTTAGTTCTTCTGTGCTTTCATTGAGTCCGTTGAGGACGAGAAAGTGATTCTGTAGATCGTTGCACTGAAACACAGCCAGGTAAAAGACAACAGAGCAAAAGAGCTGATCATAAGTGCTGAAGAGGGTATGTGATATGGTGCAAGGCACTCATTTCCAATTCAACTGATACGAGCACATTGATCTAGAGCTGCGTTCATGCTTAAAGCCACTTCTCAGGAACATGTTCATTCCCGAGTAACTTGGCAGCTTTCAAACCGTTCACTCCTGTGCTGTGTGAGAGAGTCACTCGAATAGAGTAAGGGGACTGCTAGCTGCACATGCATTTCTACGTTGAAAACACTGTATGGGCAAAGTGAGGTAGTAGGCTGTTGCCTCTCTTCTTCCTGGGGCTACGCTTTTCTGATGGAAAAAGTACCTAGGAGAAAACTCTACTGTGGAAGCTCATTGCGCTTCAAGGATCACAAAGTGCTAGCTAGGCTAGCATTCCCTCCGTTGCTGACGGGAAATCATTTCCGTAGCTCTTGGGCTATGACACGCGCCAGAGATCCTATATTGCAGCAAGGTTCTTGGACAGGATGCTGACAAGAGTACGTACTATGTGACACACCACTGCTTTCATCTCCTACTGAAATGAGAACATTGCTAACACGTCAAATAGTGTGGATGGCTTTTGTTGAGAACACTTTTCGCACGACTTGATATAATTCCTGAATGGTGCAGGGGAGCGCATAGTCCTCCCTGCTGTATTCTCAGAGTGGAATGAGTGGCCTGGTAGGCCCATGGCGTACTTTTAGCTTCTTCCTCTTTGAATGCTTCACGAACGGGTGGAGTCCGAGGGACGTAGTATAGTCTCCATGGTTTCTGAGGCTACAGTCTTCTTCTCCCATCACATCTACTACCGAAATGCCAACATTGAGAAGACGTGGAACACTGAGACGGCTTTGGGGAAAAACCCGCTTCCTACGAAATAGGTTGATTCCCGAGTGAGTTTGAGGAGCAAACAAATCTTCACGAACGTATTATCTTCCACTGGGAGCCCCCCAGGCTACTCTGACATTCATATTCCCTTAGACCTTCAGAGACTTGGAGGCCAGGTCGCGTAGCGTGGCCCAGCGGCCTTCCAACGTCCGGATACGCTTTCCTCTCAGAACGCAGAGTTTGGCGAAAACAGTGGTAGCCAAGCTTACTCTCGGGCACAGTTGGCATAGTCCTGTGCTTCCGTTCACTCATTTGCTTTGGGGAACGTGATTGCACAAGTCTGTGCCTAGCAAAGTTACCGCCAAGGTGATCATACAGAAAACCCATTGAAACGACCTGCTAAATCGGTGGCTTCTAGCGGCATCCCACACATTTCGCACTCTACTGAAACGAGTCCATTGACCTAGTGTTACCCGCTGGAGATGAAGTCTTCTAATAAGGCACTTGTACGAAACATCCTGATTCCCTCGTTGTTTGGAAGCTTTCCATGAATTCCTTGCTGTTCTATCAGAAGGAAATTCAATCGAATAGAGTCAGTGGGCTGTGAGCTTCATGGGCATATCTACGTTCGAGAAACAGTTTTGTCCACAAGACATAGTAGTGAGTAGCTGCAGGAGATCTTCGGCCTCTGCTATTCTCCTGGAAAACATAGAGCGGCGAAAAGCCCACACTCGCAGCTCATTGTCCTGAGAAGGTCTGAAACTGCTATGCTCCTGTTCATTCACTACGGATTGAAAATGATTTCAGTAGCATTTAGTTTAGGACACAACCCACAGCTCGGATATATCAGAAGATTTCTGTTTAAAGATAGAGTTAGGGTTAGGGCTAGCATTACGATTACGGTAAGGATAAGCTTTATTATTAGGGTAGGGATAGGGATAGGGATAGGGATAGGGTTAGGGTTAGGGTTAGGGTTAGAGATAGGGTTAGGGTTAGGGTTAGGGTTAGGGTTAGCGTTAGCGTTAGGGTTAGGGATAGGGATAGGTTTAGCATTAGCGTTTCGGTTAAGGTTACATATAGGTTTAGGGCCAGGGCTAAAGCCAGATGACGGCCACAGGTAGAGGAGTGTGTGTCCTAGAAGATCGTGCATTTCATAGCTCTCTTAGTTCTTCTGTGCTTTCATTGAGTCCGTTGAGGACGAGAAAGTGATTCTGTAGATCGTTGCACTGAAACACAGCCAGGTAAAAGACAACAGAGCAAAAGAGCTGATCATAAGTGCTGAAGAGGGTATGTGATATGGTGCAAGGCACTCATTTCCAATTCAACTGATACGAGCACATTGATCTAGAGCTGCGTTCATGCTTAAAGCCACTTCTCAGGAACATGTTCATTCCCGAGTAACTTGGCAGCTTTCAAACCGTTCACTCCTGTGCTGTGTGAGAGAGTCACTCGAATAGAGTAAGGGGACTGCTAGCTGCACATGCATTTCTACGTTGAAAACACTGTATGGGCAAAGTGAGGTAGTAGGCTGTTGCCTCTCTTCTTCCTGGGGCTACGCTTTTCTGATGGAAAAAGTACCTAGGAGAAAACTCTACTGTGGAAGCTCATTGCGCTTCAAGGATCACAAAGTGCTAGCTAGGCTAGCATTCCCTCCGTTGCTGACGGGAAATCATTTCCGTAGCTCTTGGGCTATGACACGCGCCAGAGATCCTATATTGCAGCAAGGTTCTTGGACAGGATGCTGACAAGAGTACGTACTATGACACACAACTGCTTTCATCTCCTACTGAAATGAGAACATTGCTAACACGTCAAATAGTGTGGATGGCTTTTGTTGAGAACACTTTTCGCACGACTTGATATAATTCCTGAATGGTGCAGGGGAGCGCATAGTCCTCCCTGCTGTATTCTCAGAGTGGAATGAGTGGCCTGGTAGGCCCATGGCGTACTTTTAGCTTCTTCCTCTTTGAATGCTTCACGAACGGGTGGAGTCCGAGGGACGTAGTATAGTCTCCATGGTTTCTGAGGCTACAGTCTTCTTCTCCCATCACATCTACTACCGAAATGCCAACATTGAGAAGACGTGGAACACTGAGACGGCTTTGGGGAAAAACCCGCTTCCTACGAAATAGGTTGATTCCCGAGTGAGTTTGAGGAGCAAACAAATCTTCACGAACGTATTATCTTCCACTGGGAGCCCCCCAGGCTACTCTGACATTCATATTCCCTTAGACCTTCAGAGACTTGGAGGCCAGGTCGCGTAGCGTGGCCCAGCGGCCTTCCAACGTCCGGATACGCTTTCCTCTCAGAACGCAGAGTTTGGCGAAAACAGTGGTAGCCAAGCTTACTCTCGGGCACAGTTGGCATAGTCCTGTGCTTCCGTTCACTCATTTGCTTTGGGGAACGTGATTGCACAAGTCTGTGCCTAGCAAAGTTACCGCCAAGGTGATCATACAGAAAACCCATTGAAACGACCTGCTAAATCGGTGGCTTCTAGCGGCATCCCACACATTTCGCACTCTACTGAAACGAGTCCATTGACCTAGTGTTACCCGCTGGAGATGAAGTCTTCTAATAAGGCACTTGTACGAAACATCCTGATTCCCTCGTTGTTTGGAAGCTTTCCATGAATTCCTTGCTGTTCTATCAGAAGGAAATTCAATCGAATAGAGTCAGTGGGCTGTGAGCTTCATGGGCATATCTACGTTCGAGAAACAGTTTTGTCCACAAGACATAGTAGTGAGTAGCTGCAGGAGATCTTCGGCCTCTGCTATTCTCCTGGAAAACATAGAGCGGCGAAAAGCCCACACTCGCAGCTCATTGTCCTGAGAAGGTCTGAAACTGCTATGCTCCTGTTCATTCACTACGGATTGAAAATGATTTCAGTAGCATTTAGTTTAGGACACAACGCACAGCTCGGATATATCAGAAGATTTCTGTTTAAAGATAGAGTTAGGGTTAGGGCTAGCATTACGATTACGGTAAGGATAAGCTTTATTATTAGGGTAGGGATAGGGATAGGGATAGGGATAGGGTTAGGGTTAGGGTTAGGGTTAGAGATAGGGTTAGGGTTAGGGTTAGGGTTAGGGTTAGCGTTAGCGTTAGGGTTAGGGATAGGGATAGGTTTAGCATTAGCGTTTCGGTTAAGGTTACATATAGGTTTAGGGCCAGGGCTAAAGCCAGATGACGGCCACAGGTAGAGGAGTGTGTGTCCTAGAAGATCGTGCATTTCATAGCTCTCTTAGTTCTTCTGTGCTTTCATTGAGTCCGTTGAGGACGAGAAAGTGATTCTGTAGATCGTTGCACTGAAACACAGCCAGGTAAAAGACAACAGAGCAAAAGAGCTGATCATAAGTGCTGAAGAGGGTATGTGATATGGTGCAAGGCACTCATTTCCAATTCAACTGATACGAGCACATTGATCTAGAGCTGCGTTCATGCTTAAAGCCACTTCTCAGGAACATGTTCATTCCCGAGTAACTTGGCAGCTTTCAAACCGTTCACTCCTGTGCTGTGTGAGAGAGTCACTCGAATAGAGTAAGGGGACTGCTAGCTGCACATGCATTTCTACGTTGAAAACACTGTATGGGCAAAGTGAGGTAGTAGGCTGTTGCCTCTCTTCTTCCTGGGGCTACGCTTTTCTGATGGAAAAAGTACCTAGGAGAAAACTCTACTGTGGAAGCTCATTGCGCTTCAAGGATCACAAAGTGCTAGCTAGGCTAGCATTCCCTCCGTTGCTGACGGGAAATCATTTCCGTAGCTCTTGGGCTATGACACGCGCCAGAGATCCTATATTGCAGCAAGGTTCTTGGACAGGATGCTGACAAGAGTACGTACTATGACACACAACTGCTTTCATCTCCTACTGAAATGAGAACATTGCTAACACGTCAAATAGTGTGGATGGCTTTTGTTGAGAACACTTTTCGCACGACTTGATATAATTCCTGAATGGTGCAGGGGAGCGCATAGTCCTCCCTGCTGTATTCTCAGAGTGGAATGAGTGGCCTGGTAGGCCCATGGCGTACTTTTAGCTTCTTCCTCTTTGAATGCTTCACGAACGGGTGGAGTCCGAGGGACGTAGTATAGTCTCCATGGTTTCTGAGGCTACAGTCTTCTTCTCCCATCACATCTACTACCGAAATGCCAACATTGAGAAGACGTGGAACACTGAGACGGCTTTGGGGAAAAACCCGCTTCCTACGAAATAGGTTGATTCCCGAGTGAGTTTGAGGAGCAAACAAATCTTCACGAACATATTATCTTCCACTGGGAGCCCCCCAGGCTACTCTGACATTCATATTCCCTTAGACCTTCAGAGACTTGGAGGCCAGGTCGAGTAGCGTGGCCCAGCGGCCTTCCAACGTCCGGATACGCTTTCCTCTCAGAACGCAGAGTTTGGCGAAAACAGTGGTAGCCAAGCTTACTCTCGGGCACAGTTGGCATAGTCCTGTGCTTCCGTTCACTCATTTGCTTTGGGGAACGTGATTGCACAAGTCTGTGCCTAGCAAAGTTACCGCCAAGGTGATCATACAGAAAACCCATTGAAACGACCTGCTAAATCGGTGGCTTCTAGCGGCATCCCACACATTTCGCACTCTACTGAAACGAGTCCATTGACCTAGTGTTACCCGTGGAGATGAAGTCTTCTAATAAGGCACTTGTACGAAACATCCTGATTCCCTCGTTGTTTGGAAGCTTTCCATGAATTCCTTGCTGTTCTATCAGAAGGAAATTCAATCGAATAGAGTCAGTGGGCTGTGAGCTTCATGGGCATATCTACGTTCGAGAAACAGTTTTGTCCACAAGACATAGTAGTGAGTAGCTGCAGGAGATCTTCGGCCTCTGCTATTCTCCTGGAAAACATAGAGCGGCGAAAAGCCCACACTCGCAGCTCATTGTCCTGCGAAGGTCTGAAACTGCTATGCTCCTGTTCATTCACTACGGATTGAAAATGATTTCAGTAGCATTTAGTTTAGGACACAACCCACAGCTCGGATATATCAGAAGATTTCTGTTTAAAGATAGAGTTAGGGTTAGGGCTAGCATTACGATTACGGTAAGGATAAGCTTTATTATTAGGGTAGGGATAGGGATAGGGATAGGGTTAGGGTTAGGGTTAGGGTTAGGGATAGGGTTACGGTTAGGGTTAGGGTTAGGGTTAGCGTTAGCGTTAGGGTTAGGGATAGGGATAGGTTTAGCATTAGCGTTTCGGTTAAGGTTACATATAGGTTTAGGGCCAGGGCTAAAGCCAGATGACGGCCACAGGTAGAGGAGTGTGTGTCCTAGAAGATCGTGCATTTCATAGCTCTCTTAGTTCTTCTGTGCTTTCATTGAGTCCGTTGAGGACGAGAAAGTGATTCTGTAGATCGTTGCACTGAAACACAGCCAGGTAAAAGACAACAGAGCAAAAGAGCTGATCATAAGTGCTGAAGAGGGTATGTGATATGGTGCAAGGCACTCATTTCCAATTCAACTGATACGAGCACATTGATCTAGAGCTGCGTTCATGCTTAAAGCCACTTCTCAGGAACATGTTCATTCCCGAGTAACTTGGCAGCTTTCAAACCGTTCACTCCTGTGCTGTGTGAGAGAGTCACTCGAATAGAGTAAGGGGACTGCTAGCTGCACATGCATTTCTACGTTGAAAACACTGTATGGGCAAAGTGAGGTAGTAGGCTGTTGCCTCTCTTCTTCCTGGGGCTACGCTTTTCTGATGGAAAAAGTACCTAGGAGAAAACTCTACTGTGGAAGCTCATTGCGCTTCAAGGATCACAAAGTGCTAGCTAGGCTAGCATTCCCTCCGTTGCTGACGGGAAATCATTTCCGTAGCTCTTGGGCTATGACACGCGCCAGAGATCCTATATTGCAGCAAGGTTCTTGGACAGGATGCTGACAAGAGTACGTACTATGTGACACACCACTGCTTTCATCTCCTACTGAAATGAGAACATTGCTAACACGTCAAATAGTGTGGATGGCTTTTGTTGAGAACACTTTTCGCACGACTTGATATAATTCCTGAATGGTGCAGGGGAGCGCATAGTCCTCCCTGCTGTATTCTCAGAGTGGAATGAGTGGCCTGGTAGGCCCATGGCGTACTTTTAGCTTCTTCGTCTTTGAATGCTTCACGAACGGGTGGAGTCCGAGGGACGTAGTATAGTCTCCATGGTTTCTGAGGCTACAGTCTTCTTCTCCCATCACATCTACTACCGAAATGCCAACATTGAGAAGACGTGGAACACTGAGACGGCTTTGGGGAAAAACCCGCTTCCTACGAAATAGGTTGATTCCCGAGTGAGTTTGAGGAGCAAACAAATCTTCACGAACGTATTATCTTCCACTGGGAGCCCCCCAGGCTACTCTGACATTCATATTCCCTTAGACCTTCAGAGACTTGGAGGCCAGGTCGAGTAGCGTGGCCCAGCGGCCTTCCAACGTCCGGATACGCTTTCCTCTCAGAACGCAGAGTTTGGCGAAAACAGTGGTAGCCAAGCTTACTCTCGGGCACAGTTGGCATAGTCCTGTGCTTCCGTTCACTCATTTGCTTTGGGGAACGTGATTGCACAAGTCTGTGCCTAGCAAAGTTACCGCCAAGGTGATCATACAGAAAACCCATTGAAACGACCTGCTAAATCGGTGGCTTCTAGCGGCATCCCACACATTTCGCACTCTACTGAAACGAGTCCATTGACCTAGTGTTACCCGTGGAGATGAAGTCTTCTAATAAGGCACTTGTACGAAACATCCTGATTCCCTCGTTGTTTGGAAGCTTTCCATGAATTCCTTGCTGTTCTATCAGAAGGAAATTCAATCGAATAGAGTCAGTGGGCTGTGAGCTTCATGGGCATATCTACGTTCGAGAAACAGTTTTGTCCACAAGACATAGTAGTGAGTAGCTGCAGGAGATCTTCGGCCTCTGCTATTCTCCTGGAAAACATAGAGCGGCGAAAAGCCCACACTCGCAGCTCATTGTCCTGCGAAGGTCTGAAACTGCTATGCTCCTGTTCATTCACTACGGATTGAAAATGATTTCAGTAGCATTTAGTTTAGGACACAACCCACAGCTCGGATATATCAGAAGATTTCTGTTTAAAGATAGAGTTAGGGTTAGGGCTAGCATTACGATTACGGTAAGGATAAGCTTTATTATTAGGGTAGGGATAGGGATAGGGATAGGGATAGGGATAGGGTTAGGGTTAGGGTTAGGGTTAGGGATAGGGTTACGGTTAGGGTTAGGGTTAGGGTTAGCGTTAGCGTTAGGGTTAGGGATAGGGATAGGTTTAGCATTAGCGTTTCGGTTAAGGTTACATATAGGTTTAGGGCCAGGGCTAAAGCCAGATGACGGCCACAGGTAGAGGAGTGTGTGTCCTAGAAGATCGTGCATTTCATAGCTCTCTTAGTTCTTCTGTGCTTTCATTGAGTCCGTTGAGGACGAGAAAGTGATTCTGTAGATCGTTGCACTGAAACACAGCCAGGTAAAAGACAACAGAGCAAAAGAGCTGATCATAAGTGCTGAAGAGGGTATGTGATATGGTGCAAGGCACTCATTTCCAATTCAACTGATACGAGCACATTGATCTAGAGCTGCGTTCATGCTTAAAGCCACTTCTCAGGAACATGTTCATTCCCGAGTAACTTGGCAGCTTTCAAACCGTTCACTCCTGTGCTGTGTGAGAGAGTCACTCGAATAGAGTAAGGGGACTGCTAGCTGCACATGCATTTCTACGTTGAAAACACTGTATGGGCAAAGTGAGGTAGTAGGCTGTTGCCTCTCTTCTTCCTGGGGCTACGCTTTTCTGATGGAAAAAGTACCTAGGAGAAAACTCTACTGTGGAAGCTCATTGCGCTTCAAGGATCACAAAGTGCTAGCTAGGCTAGCATTCCCTCCGTTGCTGACGGGAAATCATTTCCGTAGCTCTTGGGCTATGACACGCGCCAGAGATCCTATATTGCAGCAAGGTTCTTGGACAGGATGCTGACAAGAGTACGTACTATGTGACACACCACTGCTTTCATCTCCTACTGAAATGAGAACATTGCTAACACGTCAAATAGTGTGGATGGCTTTTGTTGAGAACACTTTTCGCACGACTTGATATAATTCCTGAATGGTGCAGGGGAGCGCATAGTCCTCCCTGCTGTATTCTCAGAGTGGAATGAGTGGCCTGGTAGGCCCATGGCGTACTTTTAGCTTCTTCCTCTTTGAATGCTTCACGAACGGGTGGAGTCCGAGGGACGTAGTATAGTCTCCATGGTTTCTGAGGCTACAGTCTTCTTCTCCCATCACATCTACTACCGAAATGCCAACATTGAGAAGACGTGGAACACTGAGACGGCTTTGGGGAAAAACCCGCTTCCTACGAAATAGGTTGATTCCCGAGTGAGTTTGAGGAGCAAACAAATCTTCACGAACGTATTATCTTCCACTGGGAGCCCCCCAGGCTACTCTGACATTCATATTCCCTTAGACCTTCAGAGACTTGGAGGCCAGGTCGCGTAGCGTGGCCCAGCGGCCTTCCAACGTCCGGATACGCTTTCCTCTCAGAACGCAGAGTTTGGCGAAAACAGTGGTAGCCAAGCTTACTCTCGGGCACAGTTGGCATAGTCCTGTGCTTCCGTTCACTCATTTGCTTTGGGGAACGTGATTGCACAAGTCTGTGCCTAGCAAAGTTACCGCCAAGGTGATCATACAGAAAACCCATTGAAACGACCTGCTAAATCGGTGGCTTCTAGCGGCATCCCACACATTTCGCACTCTACTGAAACGAGTCCATTGACCTAGTGTTACCCGCTGGAGATGAAGTCTTCTAATAAGGCACTTGTACGAAACATCCTGATTCCCTCGTTGTTTGGAAGCTTTCCATGAATTCCTTGCTGTTCTATCAGAAGGAAATTCAATCGAATAGAGTCAGTGGGCTGTGAGCTTCATGGGCATATCTACGTTCGAGAAACAGTTTTGTCCACAAGACATAGTAGTGAGTAGCTGCAGGAGATCTTCGGCCTCTGCTATTCTCCTGGAAAACATAGAGCGGCGAAAAGCCCACACTCGCAGCTCATTGTCCTGAGAAGGTCTGAAACTGCTATGCTCCTGTTCATTCACTACGGATTGAAAATGATTTCAGTAGCATTTAGTTTAGGACACAACCCACAGCTCGGATATATCAGAAGATTTCTGTTTAAAGATAGAGTTAGGGTTAGGGCTAGCATTACGATTACGGTAAGGATAAGCTTTATTATTAGGGTAGGGATAGGGATAGGGATAGGGATAGGGTTAGGGTTAGGGTTAGGGTTAGAGATAGGGTTAGGGTTAGGGTTAGGGTTAGGGTTAGCGTTAGCGTTAGGGTTAGGGATAGGGATAGGTTTAGCATTAGCGTTTCGGTTAAGGTTACATATAGGTTTAGGGCCAGGGCTAAAGCCAGATGACGGCCACAGGTAGAGGAGTGTGTGTCCTAGAAGATCGTGCATTTCATAGCTCTCTTAGTTCTTCTGTGCTTTCATTGAGTCCGTTGAGGACGAGAAAGTGATTCTGTAGATCGTTGCACTGAAACACAGCCAGGTAAAAGACAACAGAGCAAAAGAGCTGATCATAAGTGCTGAAGAGGGTATGTGATATGGTGCAAGGCACTCATTTCCAATTCAACTGATACGAGCACATTGATCTAGAGCTGCGTTCATGCTTAAAGCCACTTCTCAGGAACATGTTCATTCCCGAGTAACTTGGCAGCTTTCAAACCGTTCACTCCTGTGCTGTGTGAGAGAGTCACTCGAATAGAGTAAGGGGACTGCTAGCTGCACATGCATTTCTACGTTGAAAACACTGTATGGGCAAAGTGAGGTAGTAGGCTGTTGCCTCTCTTCTTCCTGGGGCTACGCTTTTCTGATGGAAAAAGTACCTAGGAGAAAACTCTACTGTGGAAGCTCATTGCGCTTCAAGGATCACAAAGTGCTAGCTAGGCTAGCATTCCCTCCGTTGCTGACGGGAAATCATTTCCGTAGCTCTTGGGCTATGACACGCGCCAGAGATCCTATATTGCAGCAAGGTTCTTGGACAGGATGCTGACAAGAGTACGTACTATGACACACAACTGCTTTCATCTCCTACTGAAATGAGAACATTGCTAACACGTCAAATAGTGTGGATGGCTTTTGTTGAGAACACTTTTCGCACGACTTGATATAATTCCTGAATGGTGCAGGGGAGCGCATAGTCCTCCCTGCTGTATTCTCAGAGTGGAATGAGTGGCCTGGTAGGCCCATGGCGTAATTTTAGCTTCTTCCTCTTTGAATGCTTCACGAACGGGTGGAGTCCGAGGGACGTAGTATAGTCTCCATGGTTTCTGAGGCTACAGTCTTCTTCTCCCATCACATCTACTACCGAAATGCCAACATTGAGAAGACGTGGAACACTGAGACGGCTTTGGGGAAAAACCCGCTTCCTACGAAATAGGTTGATTCCCGAGTGAGTTTGAGGAGCAAACAAATCTTCACGAACGTATTATCTTCCACTGGGATCCCCACAGGCTACTCTGACATTCATATTCCCTTAGATCTTCAGAGACTTGGAGGCCAGGTCGCGTAGCGTGGCCCAGCGGCCTTCCAACATCCGGATACGCTTTCCTCGCAGAACACAGAGTTTGGCGAAAACAGTGGTAGCCAAGCTTACTCTCGGGCACAGTTCGCATAGTCCTGTGCTTCCGTTCTCTCATTTGCTTTGGGGAACGTGATTGCACAAGTCTGTGCCTAGCAAAGTTACCGCCAAGGTGATCATACAGAAAACCCATTGAAACGACCTGCTAAATCGGTGGCTTCTAGCGGCATCCCACACATTTCGCACTCTACTGAAACGAGTCCATTGACCTAGTGTTACCCGCTGGAGATGAAGTCTTCTAATAAGGCACTTGTACGAAACATCCTGATTCCCTCGTTGTTTGGAAGCTTTCCATGAATTCCTTGCTGTTCTATCAGAAGGAAATTCAATCGAATAGAGTCAGTGGGCTGTGAGCTTCATGGGCATATCTACGTTCGAGAAACAGTTTTGTCCACAAGACATAGTAGTGAGTAGCTGCAGGAGATCTTCGGCCTCTGCTATTCTCCTGGAAAACATAGAGCGGCGAAAAGCCCACACTCGCAGCTCATTGTCCTGCGAAGGTCTGAAACTGCTATGCTCCTGTTCATTCACTACGGATTGAAAATGATTTCAGTAGCATTTAGTTTAGGACACAACCCACAGCTCGGATATATCAGAAGATTTCTGTTTAAAATAGAGTTAGGGTTAGGGCTAGCATTACGATTACGGTAAGGATAAGCTTTATTATTAGGGTAGGGATAGGGATAGGGATAGGGATAGGGATAGGGTTAGGGTTAGGGTTAGGGTTAGCGTTAGCGTTAGGGTTAGGGATAGGGATAGGTTTAGCATTAGCGTTTGGGTTAACGTTACATATAGGTTTAGGGCCAGGGCTAAAGCTAGATGACGGCCACAGGTAGAGGAGTGTGTGTCCTAGAAGATCGTGCATTTCATAGCTCTCTTAGTTCTTCTGTGCTTTCATTGAGTCCGTTGAGGACGAGAAAGTGATTCTGTAGATCGTTGCACTGAAACACAGCCAGGTAAAAGATAACAGAGCAAAAGAGCTGATCATAAGTGCTGAAGAGGGTATGTGATATGGTGCAAGGCACTCATTTCCAATTCAACTGATACGAGCACATTGATCTAGAGCTGCGTTCATGCTTAAAGCCACTTCTCAGGAACATGTTCATTCCCGAGTAACTTGGCAGCTTTCAAACCGTTCACTCCTGTGCTGTGTGAGAGAGTCACTCGAATAGAGTAAGGGGACTGCTAGCTGCACATGCATTTCTACATTGAAAACACTGTATGGGCAAAGTGAGGTAGTAGGCTGTTGCCTCTCTTCTTCCTGGGGCTACGCTTTTCTGATGGAAAAAGTACCTAGGAGAAAACTCTACTGTGGAAGCTCATTGCGCTTCAAGGATCACAAAGTGCTAGCTAGGCTAGCATTCCCTCCGTTGCTGACGGGAAATCATTTCCGTAGCTCTTGGGCTATGACACGCGCCAGAGATCCTATATTGCAGCAAGGTTCTTGGACAGGATGCTGACAAGAGTACGTACTATGTGACACACCACTGCTTGCATCTCCTACTGAAATGAGAACATTGCTAACACGTCAAATAGTGTGGATGGCTTTTGTAGAGAACACTTTTCGCACGACTTGATATAATTCCTGAATGGTGCAGGGGAGCGCAAAGTCTTCCCTGCTGTATTCTCAGAGTGGAATGAGTGGCCTGGTAGGCCCATGGCGTACTTTTAGCTTCTTCCTCTTTGAATGCTTCACGAACGGGTGGAGTCCGAGGGACGTAGTATAGTCTCCATGGTTTCTGAGGCTACAGTCTTCTTCTCCCATCACATCTACTACCGAAATGCCAACATTGAGAAGACGTGGAACACTGAGACGGCTTTGGAGAAAAACCCGCTTCCTACGAAATAGGTTGATTCCCGAGTGAGTTTGAGGAGCAAACAAATCTTCACGAACGTATTATCTTCCACTGGGAGCCCCACAGGCTACTCTGACATTCATATTCCCTTAGATCTTCAGAGACTTGGAGGCCAGGTCGCGTAGCGTGGCCCAGCGGCCTTCCAACGTCCGGATACGCTTTCCTCGCAGAACGCAGAGTTTGGCGAAAACAGTGGTAGCCAAGCTTACTCTTGGGCACAGTTGGCATCGTCCTGTGCTTCCGTTCACTCATTTGCTTTGGGGAACGTGATTGCACAAGTCTGTGCCTAGCAAAGTTACCGCCAAGGTGTTCATACAGAAAACCCATTGAAACGACCTGCTAAATCGGTGGCTTCTAGCGGCATCCCACACATTTCGCACTCTACTGAAACGAGTCCATTGACCTAGTGTTACCCGCTGCAGATGAAGTCTTCTAATAAGGCACTTGTATGAAACATCCTGATTCCCTCGTTGTTTGGAAGCTTTCCATGAATTCCTTGCTGTTCTATCAGAAGGAAATTCAATCGAATAGAGTCAGTGGGCTGTGAGCTTCATGGGCATATCTACGTTCGAGAAACAGTTTTGTCCACAAGACATAGTAGTGAGTAGCTGCAGGAGATCTTCGGCCTCTGCTATTTCCTGGAAAACATAGAGCGGCGAAAAGCCCACACTCGCAGCTCATTGTCCTGCGAAGGTCTGAAACTGCTATGCTCCTGTTCATTCACTACGGATTGAAAATGATTTCAGTAGCATTTAGTTTAGGACACAACCCACAGCTCGGATATATCAGAAGATTTCTGTTTAAAGATAGAGTTAGGGTTAGGGCTAGCATTACGATTACGGTAAGGATAAGCTTTATTATTAGGGTAGGGATAGGGATAGGGATAGGGATAGGGATAGGGTTAGCGTTAGGGTTAGGGATAGGGTTACGGTTAGGGTTAGGGTTAGGGTTAGGGTTAGCGTTAGCGTCAGGGTTAGGGATAGGGATAGGTTTAGCATTAGCGTTTGGGTTAATGTTATATATAGGTTTAGGGCCAGGGCTAAAGCTAGATGACGGCCACAGGTAGAGGAGTGTGTGTCCTAGAAGATCGTGCATTTCATAGCTCTCTTAGTTCTTCTGTGCTTTCATTGAGTCCGTTGAGGACGAGAAAGTGATTCTGTAGATCGTTGCACTGAAACACAGCCAGGTAAAAGATAACAGAGCAAAAGAGCTGATCATAAGTGCTGAAGAGGGTATGTGATATGGTGCAAGGCACTCATTTCCAATTCAACTGATACGAGCACATTGATCTAGAGCTGCGTTCATGCTTAAAGCCACTTCTCAGGAACATGTTCATTCCCGAGTAACTTGGCAGCTTTCAAGCCGTTCACTCCTGTGCTGTGTGAGAGAGTCACTCGAATAGAGTAAGGGGACTGCTAGCTGCACATGCATTTCTACGTTGAAAACACTGTATGGGCAAAGTGAGGTAGTAGGCTGTTGCCTCTCTTCTTCCTGGGGCTACGCTTTTCTGATGGAAAAAGTACCTAGGAGAAAACTCTACTGTGGAAGCTCGTTGCGCTTCAAGGATCACAAAGTGCTAGCTAGGCTAGCATTCCCTCCGTTGCTGACGGGAAATCATTTCCGTAGCTCTTGGGCTATGACACGCGCCATAGATCCTATATTGCAGCAAGGTTCTTGGACAGGATGCTGACAAGAGTACGTACTATGTGACACACCACTGCTTGCATCTCCTACTGAAATGAGAACATTGCTAACACGTCAAATAGTGTGGATGGCTTTTGTAGAGAACACTTTTCGCACGACTTGATATAATTCCTGAATGGTGCAGGGGAGCGCAAAGTCTTCCCTGCTGTATTCTCAGAGTGGAATGAGTGGCCTGGTAGGCCCATGGCGTACTTTTAGCTTCTTCCTCTTTGAATGCTTCACGAACGGGTGGAGTCCGAGGGACGTAGTATAGTCTCCATGGTTTCTGAGGCTACAGTCTTCTTCTCCCATCACATCTACTACCGAAATGCCAACATTGAGAAGACGTGGAACACTGAGACGGCTTTGGAGAAAAACCCGCTTCCTACGAAATAGGTTGATTCCCGAGTGAGTTTGAGGAGCAAACAAATCTTCACGAACGTATTATCTTCCACTGGGAGCCCCACAGGCTACTCTGACATTCATAGTCCCTTAGATCTTCAGAGACTTGGAGGCCAGGTCGCGTAGCGTGGCCCAGCGGCCTTCCAACGTCCGGATACTCTTTCCTCGCAGAACGCAGAGTTTGGCGAAAACAGTGGTAGCCAAGCTTACTCTTGGGCACAGTTGGCATCGTCCTGTGCTTCCGTTCACTCATTTGCTTTGGGGAACGTGATTGCACAAGTCTGTGCCTAGCAAAGTTACCGCCAAGGTGATCATACAGAAAACCCATTGAAACGACCTGCTAAATCGGTGGCTTCTAGCGGCATCCCACACATTTCGCACTCTACTGAAACGAGTCCATTGACCTAGTGTTACCCGCTGCAGATGAAGTCTTCTAATAAGGCACTTGTATGAAACATCCTGATTCCCTCGTTGTTTGGAAGCTTTCCATGAATTCCTTGCTGTTCTATCAGAAGGAAATTCAATCGAATAGAGTCAGTGGGCTGTGAGCTTCATGGGCATATCTACGTTCGAGAAACAGTTTTGTCCACAAGACATAGTAGTGAGTAGCTGCAGGAGATCTTCGGCCTCTGCTATTTCCTGGAAAACATAGAGCGGCGAAAAGCCCACACTCGCAGCTCATTGTCCTGCGAAGGTCTGAAACTGCTATGCTCCTGTTCATTCACTACGGATTGAAAATGATTTCAGTAGCATTTAGTTTAGGACACAACCCACAGCTCGGATATATCAGAAGATTTCTGTTTAAAGATAGAGTTAGGGTTAGGGCTAGCATTACGATTACGGTAAGGATAAGCTTTATTATTAGGGTAGGGATAGGGATAGGGATAGGGATAGGGATAGGGATAGGGTTAGCGTTAGGGTTAGGGATAGGGTTACGGTTAGGGTTAGGGTTAGGGTTAGGGTTAGCGTTAGCGTCAGGGTTAGGGATAGGGATAGGTTTAGCATTAGCGTTTGGGTTAATGTTATATATAGGTTTAGGGCCAGGGCTAAAGCTAGATGACGGCCACAGGTAGAGGAGTGTGTGTCCTAGAAGATCGTGCATTTCATAGCTCTCTTAGTTCTTCTGTGCTTTCATTGAGTCCGTTGAGGACGAGAAAGTGATTCTGTAGATCGTTGCACTGAAACACAGCCAGGTAAAAGATAACAGAGCAAAAGAGCTGATCATAAGTGCTGAAGAGGGTATGTGATATGGTGCAAGGCACTCATTTCCAATTCAACTGATACGAGCACATTGATCTAGAGCTGCGTTCATGCTTAAAGCCACTTCTCAGGAACATGTTCATTCCCGAGTAACTTGGCAGCTTTCAAGCCGTTCACTCCTGTGCTGTGTGAGAGAGTCACTCGAAAAGAGTAAGGGGACTGCTAGCTGCACATGCATTTCTACGTTGAAAACACTGTATGGGCAAAGTGAGGTAGTAGGCTGTTGCCTCTCTTCTTCCTGGGGCTACGCTTTTCTGATGGAAAAAGTACCTAGGAGAAAACTCTACTGTGGAAGCTCGTTGCGCTTCAAGGATCACAAAGTGCTAGCTAGGCTAGCATTCCCTCCGTTGCTGACGGGAAATCATTTCCGTAGCTCTTGGGCTATGACACGCGCCATAGATCCTATATTGCAGCAAGGTTCTTGGACAGGATGCTGACAAGAGTACGTACTATGTGACACACCACTGCTTGCATCTCCTACTGAAATGAGAACATTGCTAACACGTCAAATAGTGTGGATGGCTTTTGTAGAGAACACTTTTCGCACGACTTGATATAATTCCTGAATGGTGCAGGGGAGCGCATAGTCCTCCCTGCTGTATTCTCAGAGTGGAATGAGTGGCCTGGTAGGCCCATGGCGTACTTTTAGCTTCTTCCTCTTTGAATGCTTCACGAACGGGTGGAGTCCGAGGGACGTAGTATAGTCTCCATGGTTTCTGAGGCTACAGTCTTCTTCTCCCATCACATCTACTACCGAAATGCCAACATTGAGAAGACGTGGAACACTGAGACGGCTTTGGAGAAAAACCCGCTTCCTACGAAATAGGTTGATTCCCGAGTGAGTTTGAGGAGCAAACAAATCTTCACGAACGTATTATCTTCCACTGGGATCCCCACAGGCTACTCTGACATTCATATTCCCTTAGATCTTCAGAGACTTGGAGGCCAGGTCGCGTAGCGTGGCCCAGCGGCCTTCCAACATCCGGATACGCTTTCCTCGCAGAACACAGAGTTTGGCGAAAACAGTGGTAGCCAAGCTTACTCTCGGGCACAGTTCGCATAGTCCTGTGCTTCCGTTCTCTCATTTGCTTTGGGGAACGTGATTGCACAAGTCTGTGCCTAGCAAAGTTACCGCCAAGGTGATCATACAGAAAACCCATTGAAACGACCTGCTAAATCGGTGGCTTCTAGCGGCATCCCACACATTTCGCACTCTACTGAAACGAGTCCATTGACCTAGTGTTACCCGCTGGAGATGAAGTCTTCTAATAAGGCACTTGTACGAAACATCCTGATTCCCTCGTTGTTTGGAAGCTTTCCATGAATTCCTTGCTGTTCTATCAGAAGGAAATTCAATCGAATAGAGTCAGTGGGCTGTGAGCTTCATGGGCATATCTACGTTCGAGAAACAGTTTTGTCCACAAGACATAGTAGTGAGTAGCTGCAGGAGATCTTCGGCCTCTGCTATTCTCCTGGAAAACATAGAGCGGCGAAAAGCCCACACTCGCAGCTCATTGTCCTGCGAAGGTCTGAAACTGCTATGCTCCTGTTCATTCACTACGGATTGAAAATGATTTCAGTAGCATTTAGTTTAGGACACAACCCACAGCTCGGATATATCAGAAGATTTCTGTTTAAAATAGAGTTAGGGTTAGGGCTAGCATTACGATTACGGTAAGGATAAGCTTTATTATTAGGGTAGGGATAGGGATAGGGATAGGGATAGGGATAGGGTTAGGGTTAGGGTTAGGGTTAGCGTTAGCGTTAGGGTTAGGGATAGGGATAGGTTTAGCATTAGCGTTTGGGTTAACGTTACATATAGGTTTAGGGCCAGGGCTAAAGCTAGATGACGGCCACAGGTAGAGGAGTGTGTGTCCTAGAAGATCGTGCATTTCATAGCTCTCTTAGTTCTTCTGTGCTTTCATTGAGTCCGTTGAGGACGAGAAAGTGATTCTGTAGATCGTTGCACTGAAACACAGCCAGGTAAAAGATAACAGAGCAAAAGAGCTGATCATAAGTGCTGAAGAGGGTATGTGATATGGTGCAAGGCACTCATTTCCAATTCAACTGATACGAGCACATTGATCTAGAGCTGCGTTCATGCTTAAAGCCACTTCTCAGGAACATGTTCATTCCCGAGTAACTTGGCAGCTTTCAAACCGTTCACTCCTGTGCTGTGTGAGAGAGTCACTCGAATAGAGTAAGGGGACTGCTAGCTGCACATGCATTTCTACGTTGAAAACACTGTATGGGCAAAGTGAGGTAGTAGGCTGTTGCCTCTCTTCTTCCTGGGGCTACGCTTTTCTGATGGAAAAAGTACCTAGGAGAAAACTCTACTGTGGAAGCTCATTGCGCTTCAAGGATCACAAAGTGCTAGCTAGGCTAGCATTCCCTCCGTTGCTGACGGGAAATCATTTCCGTAGCTCTTGGGCTATGACACGCGCCAGAGATCCTATATTGCAGCAAGGTTCTTGGACAGGATGCTGACAAGAGTACGTACTATGTGACACACCACTGCTTGCATCTCCTACTGAAATGAGAACATTGCTAACACGTCAAATAGTGTGGATGGCTTTTGTAGAGAACACTTTTCGCACGACTTGATATAATTCCTGAATGGTGCAGGGGAGCGCAAAGTCTTCCCTGCTGTATTCTCAGAGTGGAATGAGTGGCCTGGTAGGCCCATGGCGTACTTTTAGCTTCTTCCTCTTTGAATGCTTCACGAACGGGTGGAGTCCGAGGGACGTAGTATAGTCTCCATGGTTTCTGAGGCTACAGTCTTCTTCTCCCATCACATCTACTACCGAAATGCCAACATTGAGAAGACGTGGAACACTGAGACGGCTTTGGAGAAAAACCCGCTTCCTACGAAATAGGTTGATTCCCGAGTGAGTTTGAGGAGCAAACAAATCTTCACGAACGTATTATCTTCCACTGGGAGCCCCACAGGCTACTCTGACATTCATATTCCCTTAGATCTTCAGAGACTTGGAGGCCAGGTCGCGTAGCGTGGCCCAGCGGCCTTCCAACGTCCGGATACGCTTTCCTCGCAGAACGCAGAGTTTGGCGAAAACAGTGGTAGCCAAGCTTACTCTTGGGCACAGTTGGCATCGTCCTGTGCTTCCGTTCACTCATTTGCTTTGGGGAACGTGATTGCACAAGTCTGTGCCTAGCAAAGTTACCGCCAAGGTGTTCATACAGAAAACCCATTGAAACGACCTGCTAAATCGGTGGCTTCTAGCGGCATCCCACACATTTCGCACTCTACTGAAACGAGTCCATTGACCTAGTGTTACCCGCTGCAGATGAAGTCTTCTAATAAGGCACTTGTATGAAACATCCTGATTCCCTCGTTGTTTGGAAGCTTTCCATGAATTCCTTGCTGTTCTATCAGAAGGAAATTCAATCGAATAGAGTCAGTGGGCTGTGAGCTTCATGGGCATATCTACGTTCGAGAAACAGTTTTGTCCACAAGACATAGTAGTGAGTAGCTGCAGGAGATCTTCGGCCTCTGCTATTTCCTGGAAAACATAGAGCGGCGAAAAGCCCACACTCGCAGCTCATTGTCCTGCGAAGGTCTGAAACTGCTATGCTCCTGTTCATTCACTACGGATTGAAAATGATTTCAGTAGCATTTAGTTTAGGACACAACCCACAGCTCGGATATATCAGAAGATTTCTGTTTAAAGATAGAGTTAGGGTTAGGGCTAGCATTACGATTACGGTAAGGATAAGCTTTATTATTAGGGTAGGGATAGGGATAGGGATAGGGATAGGGATAGGGTTAGCTTTAGGGTTAGGGATAGGGTTACGGTTAGGGTTAGGGTTAGGGTTAGGGTTAGCGTTAGCGTCAGGGTTAGGGATAGGGATAGGTTTAGCATTAGCGTTTGGGTTAATGTTATATATAGGTTTAGGGCCAGGGCTAAAGCTAGATGACGGCCACAGGTAGAGGAGTGTGTGTCCTAGAAGATCGTGCATTTCATAGCTCTCTTAGTTCTTCTGTGCTTTCATTGAGTCCGTTGAGGACGAGAAAGTGATTCTGTAGATCGTTGCACTGAAACACAGCCAGGTAAAAGATAACAGAGCAAAAGAGCTGATCATAAGTGCTGAAGAGGGTATGTGATATGGTGCAAGGCACTCATTTCCAATTCAACTGATACGAGCACATTGATCTAGAGCTGCGTTCATGCTTAAAGCCACTTCTCAGGAACATGTTCATTCCCGAGTAACTTGGCAGCTTTCAAGCCGTTCACTCCTGTGCTGTGTGAGAGAGTCACTCGAATAGAGTAAGGGGACTGCTAGCTGCACATGCATTTCTACGTTGAAAACACTGTATGGGCAAAGTGAGGTAGTAGGCTGTTGCCTCTCTTCTTCCTGGGGCTACGCTTTTCTGATGGAAAAAGTACCTAGGAGAAAACTCTACTGTGGAAGCTCGTTGCGCTTCAAGGATCACAAAGTGCTAGCTAGGCTAGCATTCCCTCCGTTGCTGACGGGAAATCATTTCCGTAGCTCTTGGGCTATGACACGCGCCATAGATCCTATATTGCAGCAAGGTTCTTGGACAGGATGCTGACAAGAGTACGTACTATGTGACACACCACTGCTTGCATCTCCTACTGAAATGAGAACATTGCTAACACGTCAAATAGTGTGGATGGCTTTTGTAGAGAACACTTTTCGCACGACTTGATATAATTCCTGAATGGTGCAGGGGAGCGCAAAGTCTTCCCTGCTGTATTCTCAGAGTGGAATGAGTGGCCTGGTAGGCCCATGGCGTACTTTTAGCTTCTTCCTCTTTGAATGCTTCACGAACGGGTGGAGTCCGAGGGACGTAGTATAGTCTCCATGGTTTCTGAGGCTACAGTCTTCTTCTCCCATCACATCTACTACCGAAATGCCAACATTGAGAAGACGTGGAACACTGAGACGGCTTTGGAGAAAAACCCGCTTCCTACGAAATAGGTTGATTCCCGAGTGAGTTTGAGGAGCAAACAAATCTTCACGAACGTATTATCTTCCACTGGGAGCCCCACAGGCTACTCTGACATTCATATTCCCTTAGATCTTCAGAGACTTGGAGGCCAGGTCGCGTAGCGTGGCCCAGCGGCCTTCCAACGTCCGGATACGCTTTCCTCGCAGAACGCAGAGTTTGGCGAAAACAGTGGTAGCCAAGCTTACTCTTGGGCACAGTTGGCATCGTCCTGTGCTTCCGTTCACTCATTTGCTTTGGGGAACGTGATTGCACAAGTCTGTGCCTAGCAAAGTTACCGCCAAGGTGATCATACAGAAAACCCATTGAAACGACCTGCTAAATCGGTGGCTTCTAGCGGCATCCCACACATTTCGCACTCTACTGAAACGAGTCCATTGACCTAGTGTTACCCGCTGCAGATGAAGTCTTCTAATAAGGCACTTGTATGAAACATCCTGATTCCCTCGTTGTTTGGAAGCTTTCCATGAATTCCTTGCTGTTCTATCAGAAGGAAATTCAATCGAATAGAGTCAGTGGGCTGTGAGCTTCATGGGCATATCTACGTTCGAGAAACAGTTTTGTCCACAAGACATAGTAGTGAGTAGCTGCAGGAGATCTTCGGCCTCTGCTATTTCCTGGAAAACATAGAGCGGCGAAAAGCCCACACTCGCAGCTCATTGTCCTGCGAAGGTCTGAAACTGCTATGCTCCTGTTCATTCACTACGGATTGAAAATGATTTCAGTAGCATTTAGTTTAGGACACAACCCACAGCTCGGATATATCAGAAGATTTCTGTTTAAAGATAGAGTTAGGGTTAGGGCTAGCATTACGATTACGGTAAGGATAAGCTTTATTATTAGGGTAGGGATAGGGATAGGGATAGGGATAGGGATAGGGATAGGGTTAGCGTTAGGGTTAGGGATAGGGTTACGGTTAGGGTTAGGGTTAGGGTTAGGGTTAGCGTTAGCGTCAGGGTTAGGGATAGGGATAGGTTTAGCATTAGCGTTTGGGTTAATGTTATATATAGGTTTAGGGCCAGGGCTAAAGCTAGATGACGGCCACAGGTAGAGGAGTGTGTGTCCTAGAAGATCGTGCATTTCATAGCTCTCTTAGTTCTTCTGTGCTTTCATTGAGTCCGTTGAGGACGAGAAAGTGATTCTGTAGATCGTTGCACTGAAACACAGCCAGGTAAAAGATAACAGAGCAAAAGAGCTGATCATAAGTGCTGAAGAGGGTATGTGATATGGTGCAAGGCACTCATTTCCAATTCAACTGATACGAGCACATTGATCTAGAGCTGCGTTCATGCTTAAAGCCACTTCTCAGGAACATGTTCATTCCCGAGTAACTTGGCAGCTTTCAAGCCGTTCACTCCTGTGCTGTGTGAGAGAGTCACTCGAATAGAGTAAGGGGACTGCTAGCTGCACATGCATTTCTACGTTGAAAACACTGTATGGGCAAAGTGAGGTAGTAGGCTGTTGCCTCTCTTCTTCCTGGGGCTACGCTTTTCTGATGGAAAAAGTACCTAGGAGAAAACTCTACTGTGGAAGCTCGTTGCGCTTCAAGGATCACAAAGTGCTAGCTAGGCTAGCATTCCCTCCGTTGCTGACGGGAAATCATTTCCGTAGCTCTTGGGCTATGACACGCGCCATAGATCCTATATTGCAGCAAGGTTCTTGGACAGGATGCTGACAAGAGTACGTACTATGTGACACACCACTGCTTGCATCTCCTACTGAAATGAGAACATTGCTAACACGTCAAATAGTGTGGATGGCTTTTGTAGAGAACACTTTTCGCACGACTTGATATAATTCCTGAATGGTGCAGGGGAGCGCATAGTCCTCCCTGCTGTATTCTCAGAGTGGAATGAGTGGCCTGGTAGGCCCATGGCGTACTTTTAGCTTCTTCCTCTTTGAATGCTTCACGAACGGGTGGAGTCCGAGGGACGTAGTATAGTCTCCATGGTTTCTGAGGCTACAGTCTTCTTCTCCCATCACATCTACTACCGAAATGCCAACATTGAGAAGACGTGGAACACTGAGACGGCTTTGGAGAAAAACCCGCTTCCTACGAAATAGGTTGATTCCCGAGTGAGTTTGAGGAGCAAACAAATCTTCACGAACGTATTATCTTCCACTGGGAGCCCCACAGGCTACTCTGACATTCATATTCCCTTAGATCTTCAGAGACTTGGAGGCCAGGTCGCGTAGCGTGGCCCAGCGGCCTTCCAACATCCGGATACGCTTTCCTCGCAGAACACAGAGTTTGGCGAAAACAGTGGTAGCCAAGCTTACTCTCGGGCACAGTTCGCATAGTCCTGTGCTTCCGTTCTCTCATTTGCTTTGGGGAACGTGATTGCACAAGTCTGTGCCTAGCAAAGTTACCGCCAAGGTGATCATACAGAAAACCCATTGAAACGACCTGCTAAATCGGTGGCTTCTAGCGGCATCCCACACATTTCGCACTCTACTGAAACGAGTCCATTGACCTAGTGTTACCCGCTGGAGATGAAGTCTTCTAATAAGGCACTTGTACGAAACATCCTGATTCCCTCGTTGTTTGGAAGCTTTCCATGAATTCCTTGCTGTTCTATCAGAAGGAAATTCAATCGAATAGAGTCAGTGGGCTGTGAGCTTCATGGGCATATCTACGTTCGAGAAACAGTTTTGTCCACAAGACATAGTAGTGAGTAGCTGCAGGAGATCTTCGGCCTCTGCTATTCTCCTGGAAAACATAGAGCGGCGAAAAGCCCACACTCGCAGCTCATTGTCCTGCGAAGGTCTGAAACTGCTATGCTCCTGTTCATTCACTACGGATTGAAAATGATTTCAGTAGCATTTAGTTTAGGACACAACCCACAGCTCGGATATATCAGAAGATTTCTGTTTAAAATAGAGTTAGGGTTAGGGCTAGCATTACGATTACGGTAAGGATAAGCTTTATTATTAGGGTAGGGATAGGGATAGGGATAGGGATAGGGATAGGGTTAGGGTTAGGGTTAGGGTTAGCGTTAGCGTTAGGGTTAGGGATAGGGATAGGTTTAGCATTAGCGTTTGGGTTAACGTTACATATAGGTTTAGGGCCAGGGCCAAAGCTAGATGACGGCCACAGGTAGAGGAGTGTGTGTCCTAGAAGATCGTGCATTTCATAGCTCTCTTAGTTCTTCTGTGCTTTCATTGAGTCCGTTGAGGACGAGAAAGTGATTCTGTAGATCGTTGCACTGAAACACAGCCAGGTAAAAGATAACAGAGCAAAAGAGCTGATCATAAGTGCTGAAGAGGGTATGTGATATGGTGCAAGGCACTCATTTCCAATTCAACTGATACGAGCACATTGATCTAGAGCTGCGTTCATGCTTAAAGCCACTTCTCAGGAACATGTTCATTCCCGAGTAACTTGGCAGCTTTCAAGCCTTTCACTCCTGTGCTGTGTGAGAGAGTCACTCGAATAGAGTAAGGGGACTGCTAGCTGCACATGCATTTCTACGTTGAAAACACTGTATGGGCAAAGTGAGGTAGAAGGCTGTTGCCTCTCTTCTTCCTGGGGCTACGCTTTTCTGATGGAAAAAGTACCTAGGAGAAAACTCTACTGTGGAAGCTCATTCCGCTTCAAGGATCACAAAGTGCTAGCTAGGCTAGCATTCCCTCCGTTGCTGACGGGAAATCATTTCCGTAGCTCTTGGGCTATGTCACGCGCCAGAGATCCTATATTGCAGCAAGGTTCTTGGACAGGATGCTGACAAGAGTACGTACTATGTGACACACCACTGCTTGCATCTCCTACTGAAATGAGAACATTGCTAACACGTCAAATAGTGTGGATGGCTTTTGTAGAGAACACTTTTCGCACGACTTGATATAATTCCTGAATGGTGCAGGGGAGCGCATAGTCCTCCCTGCTGTATTCTCAGAGTGGAATGAGTGGCCTGGTAGGCCCATGGCGTACTTTTAGCTTCTTCCTCTTTGAATGCTTCACGAACGGGTGGAGTCCGAGGGACGTAGTATAGTCTCCATGGTTTCTGAGGCTACAGTCTTCTTCTCCCATCACATCTACTACCGATATGCCAACATTGAGAAGACGTGGAACACTGAGACGGCTTTGGAGAAAAACCCGCTTCCTACGAAATAGGTTGATTCCCGAGTGAGTTTGAGGAGCAAACAAATCTTCACGAACGTATTATCTTCCACTGGGAGCCCCACAGGCTACTCTGACATTCATATTCCCTTAGATCTTCAGAGACTTGGAGGCCAGGTCGCGTAGCGTGGCCCAGCGGCCTTCCAACATCCGGATACGCTTTCCTCGCAGAACGCAGAGTTTGGCGAAAACAGTGGTAGCCAAGCTTACTCTCGGGCAGAGTTGGCATAGTCCTGTGCTTCCGTTCACTCATTTGCTTTGGGGAACGTGATTGCACAAGTCTGTGCCTAGCAAAGTTACCGCCAAGGTGATCATACAGAAAACCCATTGAAACGACCTGCTAAATCGGTGGCTTCTAGCGGCATCCCACACATTTCGCACTCTACTGAAACGAGTCCATTGACCTAGTGTTACCCGCTGGAGATGAAGTCTTCTAATAAGGCACTTGTACGAAACATCCTGATTCCCTCGTTGTTTGGAAGCTTTCCATGAATTCCTTGCTGTTCTATCAGAAGGAAATTCAATCGAATAGAGTCAGTGGGCTGTGAGCTTCATGGGCATATCTACGTTCGAGAAACAGTTTTGTCCACAAGACATAGTAGTGAGTAGCTGCAGGAGATCTTCGGCCTCTGCTATTCTCCTGGAAAACATAGAGCGGCGAAAAGCCCACACTCGCAGCTCATTGTCCTGCGAAGGTCTGAAACTGCTATGCTCCTGTTCATTCACTACGGATTGAAAATGATTTCAGTAGCATTTAGTTTAGGACACAACCCACAGCTCGGATATATCAGAAGATTTCTGTTTAAAATAGAGTTAGGGTTAGGGCTAGCATTACGATTACGGTAAGGATAAGCTTTATTATTAGGGTAGGGATAGGGATAGGGATAGGGATAGGGATAGGGTTAGGGTTAGGGTTAGGGTTAGCGTTAGCGTTAGGGTTAGGGATAGGGATAGGTTTAGCATTAGCGTTTGGGTTAACGTTACATATAGGTTTAGGGCCAGGGCTAAAGCTAGATGACGGCCACAGGTAGAGGAGTGTGTGTCCTAGAAGATCGTGCATTTCATAGCTCTCTTAGTTCTTCTGTGCTTTCATTGAGTCCGTTGAGGACGAGAAAGTGATTCTGTAGATCGTTGCACTGAAACACAGCCAGGTAAAAGATAACAGAGCAAAAGAGCTGATCATAAGTGCTGAAGAGGGTATGTGATATGGTGCAAGGCACTCATTTCCAATTCAACTGATACGAGCACATTGATCTAGAGCTGCGTTCATGCTTAAAGCCACTTCTCAGGAACATGTTCATTCCCGAGTAACTTGGCAGCTTTCAAACCGTTCACTCCTGTGCTGTGTGAGAGAGTCACTCGAATAGAGTAAGGGGACTGCTAGCTGCACATGCATTTCTACATTGAAAACACTGTATGGGCAAAGTGAGGTAGTAGGCTGTTGCCTCTCTTCTTCCTGGGGCTACACTTTTCTGATGGAAAAAGTACCTAGGAGAAAACTCTACTGTGGAAGCTCATTGCGCTTCAAGGATCACAAAGTGCTAGCTAGGCTAGCATTCCCTCCGTTGCTGACGGGAAATCATTTCCGTAGCTCTTGGGCTATGACACGCGCCAGAGATCCTATATTGCAGCAAGGTTCTTGGACAGGATGCTGACAAGAGTACGTACTATGTGACACACCACTGCTTGCATCTCCTACTGAAATGAGAACATTGCTAACACGTCAAATAGTGTGGATGGCTTTTGTAGAGAACACTTTTCGCACGACTTGATATAATTCCTGAATGGTGCAGGGGAGCGCAAAGTCTTCCCTGCTGTATTCTCAGAGTGGAATGAGTGGCCTGGTAGGCCCATGGCGTACTTTTAGCTTCTTCCTCTTTGAATGCTTCACGAACGGGTGGAGTCCGAGGGACGTAGTATAGTCTCCATGGTTTCTGAGGCTACAGTCTTCTTCTCCCATCACATCTACTACCGAAATGCCAACATTGAGAAGACGTGGAACACTGAGACGGCTTTGGAGAAAAACCCGCTTCCTACGAAATAGGTTGATTCCCGAGTGAGTTTGAGGAGCAAACAAATCTTCACGAACGTATTATCTTCCACTGGGAGCCCCACAGGCTACTCTGACATTCATATTCCCTTAGATCTTCAGAGACTTGGAGGCCAGGTCGCGTAGCGTGGCCCAGCGGCCTTCCAACGTCCGGATACGCTTTCCTCTCAGAACGCAGAGTTTGGCGAAAACAGTGGTAGCCAAGCTTACTCTTGGGCACAGTTGGCATCGTCCTGTGCTTCCGTTCACTCATTTGCTTTGGGGAACGTGATTGCACAAGTCTGTGCCTAGCAAAGTTACCGCCAAGGTGATCATACAGAAAACCCATTGAAACGACCTGCTAAATCGGTGGCTTCTAGCGGCATCCCACACATTTCGCACTCTACTGAAACGAGTCCATTGACCTAGTGTTACCCGCTGCAGATGAAGTCTTCTAATAAGGCACTTGTATGAAACATCCTGATTCCCTCGTTGTTTGGAAGCTTTCCATGAATTCCTTGCTGTTCTATCAGAAGGAAATTCAATCGAATAGAGTCAGTGGGCTGTGAGCTTCATGGGCATATCTACGTTCGAGAAACAGTTTTGTCCACAAGACATAGTAGTGAGTAGCTGCAGGAGATCTTCGGCCTCTGCTATTTCCTGGAAAACATAGAGCGGCGAAAAGCCCACACTCGCAGCTCATTGTCCTGCGAAGGTCTGAAACTGCTATGCTCCTGTTCATTCACTACGGATTGAAAATGATTTCAGTAGCATTTAGTTTAGGACACAACCCACAGCTCGGATATATCAGAAGATTTCTGTTTAAAGATAGAGTTAGGGTTAGGGCTAGCATTACGATTACGGTAAGGATAAGCTTTATTATTAGGGTAGGGATAGGGATAGGGATAGGGATAGGGATAGGGTTAGGGTTAGGGTTAGGGTTAGGGATAGGGTTACGGTTAGGGTTAGGGTTAGGGTTAGCGTTAGCGTTAGGGTTAGGGATAGGGATAGGTTTAGCATTAGCGTTTCGGTTAAGGTTACATATAGGTTTAGGGCCAGGGCTAAAGCCAGATGACGGCCACAGGTAGAGGAGTGTGTGTCCTAGAAGATCGTGCATTTCATAGCTCTCTTAGTTCTTCTGTGCTTTCATTGAGTCCGTTGAGGACGAGAAAGTGATTCTGTAGATCGTTGCACTGAAACACAGCCAGGTAAAAGACAACAGAGCAAAAGAGCTGATCATAAGTGCTGAAGAGGGTATGTGATATGGTGCAAGGCACTCATTTCCAATTCAACTGATACGAGCACATTGATCTAGAGCTGCGTTCATGCTTAAAGCCACTTCTCAGGAACATGTTCATTCCCGAGTAACTTGGCAGCTTTCAAACCGTTCACTCCTGTGCTGTGTGAGAGAGTCACTCGAAT
The DNA here is from genome assembly GCF_022682495.2 of Desmodus rotundus. Classification (NCBI taxonomy): domain Eukaryota; kingdom Metazoa; phylum Chordata; class Mammalia; order Chiroptera; family Phyllostomidae; genus Desmodus; species Desmodus rotundus. Next base: position 59,754,977 of record NC_071395.1, read on the forward strand.
AGAGTAAGGGGACTGCTAGCTGCACATGCATTTCTACGTTGAAAACACTGTATGGGCAAAGTGAGGTAGTAGGCTGTTGCCTCTCTTCTTCCTGGGGCTACGCTTTTCTGATGGAAAAAGTACCTAGGAGAAAACTCTACTGTGGAAGCTCATTGCGCTTCAAGGATCACAAAGTGCTAGCTAGGCTAGCATTCCCTCCGTTGCTGACGGGAAATCATTTCCGTAGCTCTTGGGCTATGACACGCGCCAGAGATCCTATATTGCAGCAAGGTTCTTGGACAGGATGCTGACAAGAGTACGTACTATGACACACAACTGCTTTCATCTCCTACTGAAATGAGAACATTGCTAACACGTCAAATAGTGTGGATGGCTTTTGTTGAGAACACTTTTCGCACGACTTGATATAATTCCTGAATGGTGCAGGGGAGCGCATAGTCCTCCCTGCTGTATTCTCAGAGTGGAATGAGTGGCCTGGTAGGCCCATGGCGTACTTTTAGCTTCTTCCTCTTTGAATGCTTCACGAACGGGTGGAGTCCGAGGGACGTAGTATAGTCTCCATGGTTTCTGAGGCTACAGTCTTCTTCTCCCATCACATCTACTACCGAAATGCCAACATTGAGAAGACGTGGAACACTGAGACGGCTTTGGGGAAAAACCCGCTTCCTACGAAATAGGTTGATTCCCGAGTGAGTTTGAGGAGCAAACAAATCTTCACGAACATATTATCTTCCACTGGGAGCCCCCCAGGCTACTCTGACATTCATATTCCCTTAGACCTTCAGAGACTTGGAGGCCAGGTCGCGTAGCGTGGCCCAGCGGCCTTCCAACGTCCGGATACGCTTTCCTCTCAGAACGCAGAGTTTGGCGAAAACAGTGGTAGCCAAGCTTACTCTCGGGCACAGTTGGCATAGTCCTGTGCTTCCGTTCACTCATTTGCTTTGGGGAACGTGATTGCACAAGTCTGTGCCTAGCAAAGTTACCGCCAAGGTGATCATACAGAAAACCCATTGAAACGACCTGCTAAATCGGTGGCTTCTAGCGGCATCCCACACATTTCGCACTCTACTGAAACGAGTCCATTGACCTAGTGTTACCCGTGGAGATGAAGTCTTCTAATAAGGCACTTGTACGAAACATCCTGATTCCCTCGTTGTTTGGAAGCTTTCCATGAATTCCTTGCTGTTCTATCAGAAGGAAATTCAATCGAATAGAGTCAGTGGGCTGTGAGCTTCATGGGCATATCTACGTTCGAGAAACAGTTTTGTCCACAAGACATAGTAGTGAGTAGCTGCAGGAGATCTTCGGCCTCTGCTATTCTCCTGGAAAACATAGAGCGGCGAAAAGCCCACACTCGCAGCTCATTGTCCTGCGAAGGTCTGAAACTGCTATGCTCCTGTTCATTCACTACGGATTGAAAATGATTTCAGTAGCATTTAGTTTAGGACACAACCCACAGCTCGGATATATCAGAAGATTTCTGTTTAAAGATAGAGTTAGGGTTAGGGCTAGCATTACGATTACGGTAAGGATAAGCTTTATTATTAGGGTAGGGATAGGGATAGGGATAGGGTTAGGGTTAGGGTTAGGGTTAGGGATAGGGTTACGGTTAGGGTTAGGGTTAGGGTTAGCGTTAGCGTTAGGGTTAGGGATAGGGATAGGTTTAGCATTAGCGTTTCGGTTAAGGTTACATATAGGTTTAGGGCCAGGGCTAAAGCCAGATGACGGCCACAGGTAGAGGAGTGTGTGTCCTAGAAGATCGTGCATTTCATAGCTCTCTTAGTTCTTCTGTGCTTTCATTGAGTCCGTTGAGGACGAGAAAGTGATTCTGTAGATCGTTGCACTGAAACACAGCCAGGTAAAAGACAACAGAGCAAAAGAGCTGATCATAAGTGCTGAAGAGGGTATGTGATATGGTGCAAGGCACTCATTTCCAATTCAACTGATACGAGCACATTGATCTAGAGCTGCGTTCATGCTTAAAGCCACTTCTCAGGAACATGTTCATTCCCGAGTAACTTGGCAGCTTTCAAACCGTTCACTCCTGTGCTGTGTGAGAGAGTCACTCGAATAGAGTAAGGGGACTGCTAGCTGCACATGCATTTCTACGTTGAAAACACTGTATGGGCAAAGTGAGGTAGTAGGCTGTTGCCTCTCTTCTTCCTGGGGCTACGCTTTTCTGATGGAAAAAGTACCTAGGAGAAAACTCTACTGTGGAAGCTCATTGCGCTTCAAGGATCACAAAGTGCTAGCTAGGCTAGCATTCCCTCCGTTGCTGACGGGAAATCATTTCCGTAGCTCTTGGGCTATGACACGCGCCAGAGATCCTATATTGCAGCAAGGTTCTTGGACAGGATGCTGACAAGAGTACGTACTATGTGACACACCACTGCTTTCATCTCCTACTGAAATGAGAACATTGCTAACACGTCAAATAGTGTGGATGGCTTTTGTTGAGAACACTTTTCGCACGACTTGATATAATTCCTGAATGGTGCAGGGGAGCGCATAGTCCTCCCTGCTGTATTCTCAGAGTGGAATGAGTGGCCTGGTAGGCCCATGGCGTACTTTTAGCTTCTTCCTCTTTGAATGCTTCACGAACGGGTGGAGTCCGAGGGACGTAGTATAGTCTCCATGGTTTCTGAGGCTACAGTCTTCTTCTCCCATCACATCTACTACCGAAATGCCAACATTGAGAAGACGTGGAACACTGAGACGGCTTTGGGGAAAAACCCGCTTCCTACGAAATAGGTTGATTCCCGAGTGAGTTTGAGGAGCAAACAAATCTTCACGAACGTATTATCTTCCACTGGGAGCCCCCCAGGCTACTCTGACATTCATATTCCCTTAGACCTTCAGAGACTTGGAGGCCAGGTCGAGTAGCGTGGCCCAGCGGCCTTCCAACGTCCGGATACGCTTTCCTCTCAGAACGCAGAGTTTGGCGAAAACAGTGGTAGCCAAGCTTACTCTCGGGCACAGTTGGCATAGTCCTGTGCTTCCGTTCACTCATTTGCTTTGGGGAACGTGATTGCACAAGTCTGTGCCTAGCAAAGTTACCGCCAAGGTGATCATACAGAAAACCCATTGAAACGACCTGCTAAATCGGTGGCTTCTAGCGGCATCCCACACATTTCGCACTCTACTGAAACGAGTCCATTGACCTAGTGTTACCCGTGGAGATGAAGTCTTCTAATAAGGCACTTGTACGAAACATCCTGATTCCCTCGTTGTTTGGAAGCTTTCCATGAATTCCTTGCTGTTCTATCAGAAGGAAATTCAATCGAATAGAGTCAGTGGGCTGTGAGCTTCATGGGCATATCTACGTTCGAGAAACAGTTTTGTCCACAAGACATAGTAGTGAGTAGCTGCAGGAGATCTTCGGCCTCTGCTATTCTCCTGGAAAACATAGAGCGGCGAAAAGCCCACACTCGCAGCTCATTGTCCTGCGAAGGTCTGAAACTGCTATGCTCCTGTTCATTCACTACGGATTGAAAATGATTTCAGTAGCATTTAGTTTAGGACACAACCCACAGCTCGGATATATCAGAAGATTTCTGTTTAAAGATAGAGTTAGGGTTAGGGCTAGCATTACGATTACGGTAAGGATAAGCTTTATTATTAGGGTAGGGATAGGGATAGGGATAGGGATAGGGATAGGGTTAGGGTTAGGGTTAGGGTTAGGGATAGGGTTACGGTTAGGGTTAGGGTTAGGGTTAGCGTTAGCGTTAGGGTTAGGGATAGGGATAGGTTTAGCATTAGCGTTTCGGTTAAGGTTACATATAGGTTTAGGGCCAGGGCTAAAGCCAGATGACGGCCACAGGTAGAGGAGTGTGTGTCCTAGAAGATCGTGCATTTCATAGCTCTCTTAGTTCTTCTGTGCTTTCATTGAGTCCGTTGAGGACGAGAAAGTGATTCTGTAGATCGTTGCACTGAAACACAGCCAGGTAAAAGACAACAGAGCAAAAGAGCTGATCATAAGTGCTGAAGAGGGTATGTGATATGGTGCAAGGCACTCATTTCCAATTCAACTGATACGAGCACATTGATCTAGAGCTGCGTTCATGCTTAAAGCCACTTCTCAGGAACATGTTCATTCCCGAGTAACTTGGCAGCTTTCAAACCGTTCACTCCTGTGCTGTGTGAGAGAGTCACTCGAATAGAGTAAGGGGACTGCTAGCTGCACATGCATTTCTACGTTGAAAACACTGTATGGGCAAAGTGAGGTAGTAGGCTGTTGCCTCTCTTCTTCCTGGGGCTACGCTTTTCTGATGGAAAAAGTACCTAGGAGAAAACTCTACTGTGGAAGCTCATTGCGCTTCAAGGATCACAAAGTGCTAGCTAGGCTAGCATTCCCTCCGTTGCTGACGGGAAATCATTTCCGTAGCTCTTGGGCTATGACACGCGCCAGAGATCCTATATTGCAGCAAGGTTCTTGGACAGGATGCTGACAAGAGTACGTACTATGTGACACACCACTGCTTTCATCTCCTACTGAAATGAGAACATTGCTAACACGTCAAATAGTGTGGATGGCTTTTGTTGAGAACACTTTTCGCACGACTTGATATAATTCCTGAATGGTGCAGGGGAGCGCATAGTCCTCCCTGCTGTATTCTCAGAGTGGAATGAGTGGCCTGGTAGGCCCATGGCGTACTTTTAGCTTCTTCCTCTTTGAATGCTTCACGAACGGGTGGAGTCCGAGGGACGTAGTATAGTCTCCATGGTTTCTGAGGCTACAGTCTTCTTCTCCCATCACATCTACTACCGAAATGCCAACATTGAGAAGACGTGGAACACTGAGACGGCTTTGGGGAAAAACCCGCTTCCTACGAAATAGGTTGATTCCCGAGTGAGTTTGAGGAGCAAACAAATCTTCACGAACGTATTATCTTCCACTGGGAGCCCCCCAGGCTACTCTGACATTCATATTCCCTTAGACCTTCAGAGACTTGGAGGCCAGGTCGCGTAGCGTGGCCCAGCGGCCTTCCAACGTCCGGATACGCTTTCCTCTCAGAACGCAGAGTTTGGCGAAAACAGTGGTAGCCAAGCTTACTCTCGGGCACAGTTGGCATAGTCCTGTGCTTCCGTTCACTCATTTGCTTTGGGGAACGTGATTGCACAAGTCTGTGCCTAGCAAAGTTACCGCCAAGGTGATCATACAGAAAACCCATTGAAACGACCTGCTAAATCGGTGGCTTCTAGCGGCATCCCACACATTTCGCACTCTACTGAAACGAGTCCATTGACCTAGTGTTACCCGCTGGAGATGAAGTCTTCTAATAAGGCACTTGTACGAAACATCCTGATTCCCTCGTTGTTTGGAAGCTTTCCATGAATTCCTTGCTGTTCTATCAGAAGGAAATTCAATCGAATAGAGTCAGTGGGCTGTGAGCTTCATGGGCATATCTACGTTCGAGAAACAGTTTTGTCCACAAGACATAGTAGTGAGTAGCTGCAGGAGATCTTCGGCCTCTGCTATTCTCCTGGAAAACATAGAGCGGCGAAAAGCCCACACTCGCAGCTCATTGTCCTGAGAAGGTCTGAAACTGCTATGCTCCTGTTCATTCACTACGGATTGAAAATGATTTCAGTAGCATTTAGTTTAGGACACAACCCACAGCTCGGATATATCAGAAGATTTCTGTTTAAAGATAGAGTTAGGGTTAGGGCTAGCATTACGATTACGGTAAGGATAAGCTTTATTATTAGGGTAGGGATAGGGATAGGGATAGGGATAGGGTTAGGGTTAGGGTTAGGGTTAGAGATAGGGTTAGGGTTAGGGTTAGGGTTAGGGTTAGCGTTAGCGTTAGGGTTAGGGATAGGGATAGGTTTAGCATTAGCGTTTCGGTTAAGGTTACATATAGGTTTAGGGCCAGGGCTAAAGCCAGATGACGGCCACAGGTAGAGGAGTGTGTGTCCTAGAAGATCGTGCATTTCATAGCTCTCTTAGTTCTTCTGTGCTTTCATTGAGTCCGTTGAGGACGAGAAAGTGATTCTGTAGATCGTTGCACTGAAACACAGCCAGGTAAAAGACAACAGAGCAAAAGAGCTGATCATAAGTGCTGAAGAGGGTATGTGATATGGTGCAAGGCACTCATTTCCAATTCAACTGATACGAGCACATTGATCTAGAGCTGCGTTCATGCTTAAAGCCACTTCTCAGGAACATGTTCATTCCCGAGTAACTTGGCAGCTTTCAAACCGTTCACTCCTGTGCTGTGTGAGAGAGTCACTCGAATAGAGTAAGGGGACTGCTAGCTGCACATGCATTTCTACGTTGAAAACACTGTATGGGCAAAGTGAGGTAGTAGGCTGTTGCCTCTCTTCTTCCTGGGGCTACGCTTTTCTGATGGAAAAAGTACCTAGGAGAAAACTCTACTGTGGAAGCTCATTGCGCTTCAAGGATCACAAAGTGCTAGCTAGGCTAGCATTCCCTCCGTTGCTGACGGGAAATCATTTCCGTAGCTCTTGGGCTATGACACGCGCCAGAGATCCTATATTGCAGCAAGGTTCTTGGACAGGATGCTGACAAGAGTACGTACTATGACACACAACTGCTTTCATCTCCTACTGAAATGAGAACATTGCTAACACGTCAAATAGTGTGGATGGCTTTTGTTGAGAACACTTTTCGCACGACTTGATATAATTCCTGAATGGTGCAGGGGAGCGCATAGTCCTCCCTGCTGTATTCTCAGAGTGGAATGAGTGGCCTGGTAGGCCCATGGCGTACTTTTAGCTTCTTCCTCTTTGAATGCTTCACGAACGGGTGGAGTCCGAGGGACGTAGTATAGTCTCCATGGTTTCTGAGGCTACAGTCTTCTTCTCCCATCACATCTACTACCGAAATGCCAACATTGAGAAGACGTGGAACACTGAGACGGCTTTGGGGAAAAACCCGCTTCCTACGAAATAGGTTGATTCCCGAGTGAGTTTGAGGAGCAAACAAATCTTCACGAACGTATTATCTTCCACTGGGAGCCCCCCAGGCTACTCTGACATTCATATTCCCTTAGACCTTCAGAGACTTGGAGGCCAGGTCGCGTAGCGTGGCCCAGCGGCCTTCCAACGTCCGGATACGCTTTCCTCTCAGAACGCAGAGTTTGGCGAAAACAGTGGTAGCCAAGCTTACTCTCGGGCACAGTTGGCATAGTCCTGTGCTTCCGTTCACTCATTTGCTTTGGGGAACGTGATTGCACAAGTCTGTGCCTAGCAAAGTTACCGCCAAGGTGATCATACAGAAAACCCATTGAAACGACCTGCTAAATCGGTGGCTTCTAGCGGCATCCCACACATTTCGCACTCTACTGAAACGAGTCCATTGACCTAGTGTTACCCGCTGGAGATGAAGTCTTCTAATAAGGCACTTGTACGAAACATCCTGATTCCCTCGTTGTTTGGAAGCTTTCCATGAATTCCTTGCTGTTCTATCAGAAGGAAATTCAATCGAATAGAGTCAGTGGGCTGTGAGCTTCATGGGCATATCTACGTTCGAGAAACAGTTTTGTCCACAAGACATAGTAGTGAGTAGCTGCAGGAGATCTTCGGCCTCTGCTATTCTCCTGGAAAACATAGAGCGGCGAAAAGCCCACACTCGCAGCTCATTGTCCTGAGAAGGTCTGAAACTGCTATGCTCCTGTTCATTCACTACGGATTGAAAATGATTTCAGTAGCATTTAGTTTAGGACACAACGCACAGCTCGGATATATCAGAAGATTTCTGTTTAAAGATAGAGTTAGGGTTAGGGCTAGCATTACGATTACGGTAAGGATAAGCTTTATTATTAGGGTAGGGATAGGGATAGGGATAGGGATAGGGTTAGGGTTAGGGTTAGGGTTAGAGATAGGGTTAGGGTTAGGGTTAGGGTTAGGGTTAGCGTTAGCGTTAGGGTTAGGGATAGGGATAGGTTTAGCATTAGCGTTTCGGTTAAGGTTACATATAGGTTTAGGGCCAGGGCTAAAGCCAGATGACGGCCACAGGTAGAGGAGTGTGTGTCCTAGAAGATCGTGCATTTCATAGCTCTCTTAGTTCTTCTGTGCTTTCATTGAGTCCGTTGAGGACGAGAAAGTGATTCTGTAGATCGTTGCACTGAAACACAGCCAGGTAAAAGACAACAGAGCAAAAGAGCTGATCATAAGTGCTGAAGAGGGTATGTGATATGGTGCAAGGCACTCATTTCCAATTCAACTGATACGAGCACATTGATCTAGAGCTGCGTTCATGCTTAAAGCCACTTCTCAGGAACATGTTCATTCCCGAGTAACTTGGCAGCTTTCAAACCGTTCACTCCTGTGCTGTGTGAGAGAGTCACTCGAATAGAGTAAGGGGACTGCTAGCTGCACATGCATTTCTACGTTGAAAACACTGTATGGGCAAAGTGAGGTAGTAGGCTGTTGCCTCTCTTCTTCCTGGGGCTACGCTTTTCTGATGGAAAAAGTACCTAGGAGAAAACTCTACTGTGGAAGCTCATTGCGCTTCAAGGATCACAAAGTGCTAGCTAGGCTAGCATTCCCTCCGTTGCTGACGGGAAATCATTTCCGTAGCTCTTGGGCTATGACACGCGCCAGAGATCCTATATTGCAGCAAGGTTCTTGGACAGGATGCTGACAAGAGTACGTACTATGACACACAACTGCTTTCATCTCCTACTGAAATGAGAACATTGCTAACACGTCAAATAGTGTGGATGGCTTTTGTTGAGAACACTTTTCGCACGACTTGATATAATTCCTGAATGGTGCAGGGGAGCGCATAGTCCTCCCTGCTGTATTCTCAGAGTGGAATGAGTGGCCTGGTAGGCCCATGGCGTACTTTTAGCTTCTTCCTCTTTGAATGCTTCACGAACGGGTGGAGTCCGAGGGACGTAGTATAGTCTCCATGGTTTCTGAGGCTACAGTCTTCTTCTCCCATCACATCTACTACCGAAATGCCAACATTGAGAAGACGTGGAACACTGAGACGGCTTTGGGGAAAAACCCGCTTCCTACGAAATAGGTTGATTCCCGAGTGAGTTTGAGGAGCAAACAAATCTTCACGAACATATTATCTTCCACTGGGAGCCCCCCAGGCTACTCTGACATTCATATTCCCTTAGACCTTCAGAGACTTGGAGGCCAGGTCGCGTAGCGTGGCCCAGCGGCCTTCCAACGTCCGGATACGCTTTCCTCTCAGAACGCAGAGTTTGGCGAAAACAGTGGTAGCCAAGCTTACTCTCGGGCACAGTTGGCATAGTCCTGTGCTTCCGTTCACTCATTTGCTTTGGGGAACGTGATTGCACAAGTCTGTGCCTAGCAAAGTTACCGCCAAGGTGATCATACAGAAAACCCATTGAAACGACCTGCTAAATCGGTGGCTTCTAGCGGCATCCCACACATTTCGCACTCTACTGAAACGAGTCCATTGACCTAGTGTTACCCGTGGAGATGAAGTCTTCTAATAAGGCACTTGTACGAAACATCCTGATTCCCTCGTTGTTTGGAAGCTTTCCATGAATTCCTTGCTGTTCTATCAGAAGGAAATTCAATCGAATAGAGTCAGTGGGCTGTGAGCTTCATGGGCATATCTACGTTCGAGAAACAGTTTTGTCCACAAGACATAGTAGTGAGTAGCTGCAGGAGATCTTCGGCCTCTGCTATTCTCCTGGAAAACATAGAGCGGCGAAAAGCCCACACTCGCAGCTCATTGTCCTGCGAAGGTCTGAAACTGCTATGCTCCTGTTCATTCACTACGGATTGAAAATGATTTCAGTAGCATTTAGTTTAGGACACAACCCACAGCTCGGATATATCAGAAGATTTCTGTTTAAAGATAGAGTTAGGGTTAGGGCTAGCATTACGATTACGGTAAGGATAAGCTTTATTATTAGGGTAGGGATAGGGATAGGGATAGGGTTAGGGTTAGGGTTAGGGTTAGGGATAGGGTTACGGTTAGGGTTAGGGTTAGGGTTAGCGTTAGCGTTAGGGTTAGGGATAGGGATAGGTTTAGCATTAGCGTTTCGGTTAAGGTTACATATAGGTTTAGGGCCAGGGCTAAAGCCAGATGACGGCCACAGGTAGAGGAGTGTGTGTCCTAGAAGATCGTGCATTTCATAGCTCTCTTAGTTCTTCTGTGCTTTCATTGAGTCCGTTGAGGACGAGAAAGTGATTCTGTAGATCGTTGCACTGAAACACAGCCAGGTAAAAGACAACAGAGCAAAAGAGCTGATCATAAGTGCTGAAGAGGGTATGTGATATGGTGCAAGGCACTCATTTCCAATTCAACTGATACGAGCACATTGATCTAGAGCTGCGTTCATGCTTAAAGCCACTTCTCAGGAACATGTTCATTCCCGAGTAACTTGGCAGCTTTCAAACCGTTCACTCCTGTGCTGTGTGAGAGAGTCACTCGAATAGAGTAAGGGGACTGCTAGCTGCACATGCATTTCTACGTTGAAAACACTGTATGGGCAAAGTGAGGTAGTAGGCTGTTGCCTCTCTTCTTCCTGGGGCTACGCTTTTCTGATGGAAAAAGTACCTAGGAGAAAACTCTACTGTGGAAGCTCATTGCGCTTCAAGGATCACAAAGTGCTAGCTAGGCTAGCATTCCCTCCGTTGCTGACGGGAAATCATTTCCGTAGCTCTTGGGCTATGACACGCGCCAGAGATCCTATATTGCAGCAAGGTTCTTGGACAGGATGCTGACAAGAGTACGTACTATGTGACACACCACTGCTTTCATCTCCTACTGAAATGAGAACATTGCTAACACGTCAAATAGTGTGGATGGCTTTTGTTGAGAACACTTTTCGCACGACTTGATATAATTCCTGAATGGTGCAGGGGAGCGCATAGTCCTCCCTGCTGTATTCTCAGAGTGGAATGAGTGGCCTGGTAGGCCCATGGCGTACTTTTAGCTTCTTCCTCTTTGAATGCTTCACGAACGGGTGGAGTCCGAGGGACGTAATATAGTCTCCATGGTTTCTGAGGCTACAGTCTTCTTCTCCCATCACATCTACTACCGAAATGCCAACATTGAGAAGACGTGGAACACTGAGACGGCTTTGGGGAAAAACCCGCTTCCTACGAAATAGGTTGATTCCCGAGTGAGTTTGAGGAGCAAACAAATCTTCACGAACGTATTATCTTCCACTGGGAGCCCCCCAGGCTACTCTGACATTCATATTCCCTTAGACCTTCAGAGACTTGGAGGCCAGGTCGAGTAGCGTGGCCCAGCGGCCTTCCAACGTCCGGATACGCTTTCCTCTCAGAACGCAGAGTTTGGCGAAAACAGTGGTAGCCAAGCTTACTCTCGGGCACAGTTGGCATAGTCCTGTGCTTCCGTTCACTCATTTGCTTTGGGGAACGTGATTGCACAAGTCTGTGCCTAGCAAAGTTACCGCCAAGGTGATCATACAGAAAACCCATTGAAACGACCTGCTAAATCGGTGGCTTCTAGCGGCATCCCACACATTTCGCACTCTACTGAAACGAGTCCATTGACCTAGTGTTACCCGTGGAGATGAAGTCTTCTAATAAGGCACTTGTACGAAACATCCTGATTCCCTCGTTGTTTGGAAGCTTTCCATGAATTCCTTGCTGTTCTATCAGAAGGAAATTCAATCGAATAGAGTCAGTGGGCTGTGAGCTTCATGGGCATATCTACGTTCGAGAAACAGTTTTGTCCACAAGACATAGTAGTGAGTAGCTGCAGGAGATCTTCGGCCTCTGCTATTCTCCTGGAAAACATAGAGCGGCGAAAAGCCCACACTCGCAGCTCATTGTCCTGCGAAGGTCTGAAACTGCTATGCTCCTGTTCATTCACTACGGATTGAAAATGATTTCAGTAGCATTTAGTTTAGGACACAACCCACAGCTCGGATATATCAGAAGATTTCTGTTTAAAGATAGAGTTAGGGTTAGGGCTAGCATTACGATTACGGTAAGGATAAGCTTTATTATTAGGGTAGGGATAGGGATAGGGATAGGGATAGGGATAGGGTTAGGGTTAGGGTTAGGGTTAGGGATAGGGTTACGGTTAGGGTTAGGGTTAGGGTTAGCGTTAGCGTTAGGGTTAGGGATAGGGATAGGTTTAGCATTAGCGTTTCGGTTAAGGTTACATATAGGTTTAGGGCCAGGGCTAAAGCCAGATGACGGCCACAGGTAGAGGAGTGTGTGTCCTAGAAGATCGTGCATTTCATAGCTCTCTTAGTTCTTCTGTGCTTTCATTGAGTCCGTTGAGGACGAGAAAGTGATTCTGTAGATCGTTGCACTGAAACACAGCCAGGTAAAAGACAACAGAGCAAAAGAGCTGATCATAAGTGCTGAAGAGGGTATGTGATATGGTGCAAGGCACTCATTTCCAATTCAACTGATACGAGCACATTGATCTAGAGCTGCGTTCATGCTTAAAGCCACTTCTCAGGAACATGTTCATTCCCGAGTAACTTGGCAGCTTTCAAACCGTTCACTCCTGTGCTGTGTGAGAGAGTCACTCGAATAGAGTAAGGGGACTGCTAGCTGCACATGCATTTCTACGTTGAAAACACTGTATGGGCAAAGTGAGGTAGTAGGCTGTTGCCTCTCTTCTTCCTGGGGCTACGCTTTTCTGATGGAAAAAGTACCTAGGAGAAAACTCTACTGTGGAAGCTCATTGCGCTTCAAGGATCACAAAGTGCTAGCTAGGCTAGCATTCCCTCCGTTGCTGACGGGAAATCATTTCCGTAGCTCTTGGGCTATGACACGCGCCAGAGATCCTATATTGCAGCAAGGTTCTTGGACAGGATGCTGACAAGAGTACGTACTATGTGACACACCACTGCTTTCATCTCCTACTGAAATGAGAACATTGCTAACACGTCAAATAGTGTGGATGGCTTTTGTTGAGAACACTTTTCGCACGACTTGATATAATTCCTGAATGGTGCAGGGGAGCGCATAGTCCTCCCTGCTGTATTCTCAGAGTGGAATGAGTGGCCTGGTAGGCCCATGGCGTACTTTTAGCTTCTTCCTCTTTGAATGCTTCACGAACGGGTGGAGTCCGAGGGACGTAGTATAGTCTCCATGGTTTCTGAGGCTACAGTCTTCTTCTCCCATCACATCTACTACCGAAATGCCAACATTGAGAAGACGTGGAACACTGAGACGGCTTTGGGGAAAAACCCGCTTCCTACGAAATAGGTTGATTCCCGAGTGAGTTTGAGGAGCAAACAAATCTTCACGAACGTATTATCTTCCACTGGGAGCCCCCCAGGCTACTCTGACATTCATATTCCCTTAGACCTTCAGAGACTTGGAGGCCAGGTCGCGTAGCGTGGCCCAGCGGCCTTCCAACGTCCGGATACGCTTTCCTCTCAGAACGCAGAGTTTGGCGAAAACAGTGGTAGCCAAGCTTACTCTCGGGCACAGTTGGCATAGTCCTGTGCTTCCGTTCACTCATTTGCTTTGGGGAACGTGATTGCACAAGTCTGTGCCTAGCAAAGTTACCGCCAAGGTGATCATACAGAAAACCCATTGAAACGACCTGCTAAATCGGTGGCTTCTAGCGGCATCCCACACATTTCGCACTCTACTGAAACGAGTCCATTGACCTAGTGTTACCCGCTGGAGATGAAGTCTTCTAATAAGGCACTTGTACGAAACATCCTGATTCCCTCGTTGTTTGGAAGCTTTCCATGAATTCCTTGCTGTTCTATCAGAAGGAAATTCAATCGAATAGAGTCAGTGGGCTGTGAGCTTCATGGGCATATCTACGTTCGAGAAACAGTTTTGTCCACAAGACATAGTAGTGAGTAGCTGCAGGAGATCTTCGGCCTCTGCTATTCTCCTGGAAAACATAGAGCGGCGAAAAGCCCACACTCGCAGCTCATTGTCCTGAGAAGGTCTGAAACTGCTATGCTCCTGTTCATTCACTACGGATTGAAAATGATTTCAGTAGCATTTAGTTTAGGACACAACCCACAGCTCGGATATATCAGAAGATTTCTGTTTAAAGATAGAGTTAGGGTTAGGGCTAGCATTACGATTACGGTAAGGATAAGCTTTATTATTAGGGTAGGGATAGGGATAGGGATAGGGATAGGGTTAGGGTTAGGGTTAGGGTTAGAGATAGGGTTAGGGTTAGGGTTAGGGTTAGGGTTAGCGTTAGCGTTAGGGTTAGGGATAGGGATAGGTTTAGCATTAGCGTTTCGGTTAAGGTTACATATAGGTTTAGGGCCAGGGCTAAAGCCAGATGACGGCCACAGGTAGAGGAGTGTGTGTCCTAGAAGATCGTGCATTTCATAGCTCTCTTAGTTCTTCTGTGCTTTCATTGAGTCCGTTGAGGACGAGAAAGTGATTCTGTAGATCGTTGCACTGAAACACAGCCAGGTAAAAGACAACAGAGCAAAAGAGCTGATCATAAGTGCTGAAGAGGGTATGTGATATGGTGCAAGGCACTCATTTCCAATTCAACTGATACGAGCACATTGATCTAGAGCTGCGTTCATGCTTAAAGCCACTTCTCAGGAACATGTTCATTCCCGAGTAACTTGGCAGCTTTCAAACCGTTCACTCCTGTGCTGTGTGAGAGAGTCACTCGAATAGAGTAAGGGGACTGCTAGCTGCACATGCATTTCTACGTTGAAAACACTGTATGGGCAAAGTGAGGTAGTAGGCTGTTGCCTCTCTTCTTCCTGGGGCTACGCTTTTCTGATGGAAAAAGTACCTAGGAGAAAACTCTACTGTGGAAGCTCATTGCGCTTCAAGGATCACAAAGTGCTAGCTAGGCTAGCATTCCCTCCGTTGCTGACGGGAAATCATTTCCGTAGCTCTTGGGCTATGACACGCGCCAGAGATCCTATATTGCAGCAAGGTTCTTGGACAGGATGCTGACAAGAGTACGTACTATGACACACAACTGCTTTCATCTCCTACTGAAATGAGAACATTGCTAACACGTCAAATAGTGTGGATGGCTTTTGTTGAGAACACTTTTCGCACGACTTGATATAATTCCTGAATGGTGCAGGGGAGCGCATAGTCCTCCCTGCTGTATTCTCAGAGTGGAATGAGTGGCCTGGTAGGCCCATGGCGTACTTTTAGCTTCTTCCTCTTTGAATGCTTCACGAACGGGTGGAGTCCGAGGGACGTAGTATAGTCTCCATGGTTTCTGAGGCTACAGTCTTCTTCTCCCATCACATCTACTACCGAAATGCCAACATTGAGAAGACGTGGAACACTGAGACGGCTTTGGGGAAAAACCCGCTTCCTACGAAATAGGTTGATTCCCGAGTGAGTTTGAGGAGCAAACAAATCTTCACGAACGTATTATCTTCCACTGGGAGCCCCCCAGGCTACTCTGACATTCATATTCCCTTAGACCTTCAGAGACTTGGAGGCCAGGTCGCGTAGCGTGGCCCAGCGGCCTTCCAACGTCCGGATACGCTTTCCTCTCAGAACGCAGAGTTTGGCGAAAACAGTGGTAGCCAAGCTTACTCTCGGGCACAGTTGGCATAGTCCTGTGCTTCCGTTCACTCATTTGCTTTGGGGAACGTGATTGCACAAGTCTGTGCCTAGCAAAGTTACCGCCAAGGTGATCATACAGAAAACCCATTGAAACGACCTGCTAAATCGGTGGCTTCTAGCGGCATCCCACACATTTCGCACTCTACTGAAACGAGTCCATTGACCTAGTGTTACCCGCTGGAGATGAAGTCTTCTAATAAGGCACTTGTACGAAACATCCTGATTCCCTCGTTGTTTGGAAGCTTTCCATGAATTCCTTGCTGTTCTATCAGAAGGAAATTCAATCGAATAGAGTCAGTGGGCTGTGAGCTTCATGGGCATATCTACGTTCGAGAAACAGTTTTGTCCACAAGACATAGTAGTGAGTAGCTGCAGGAGATCTTCGGCCTCTGCTATTCTCCTGGAAAACATAGAGCGGCGAAAAGCCCACACTCGCAGCTCATTGTCCTGAGAAGGTCTGAAACTGCTATGCTCCTGTTCATTCACTACGGATTGAAAATGATTTCAGTAGCATTTAGTTTAGGACACAACGCACAGCTCGGATATATCAGAAGATTTCTGTTTAAAGATAGAGTTAGGGTTAGGGCTAGCATTACGATTACGGTAAGGATAAGCTTTATTATTAGGGTAGGGATAGGGATAGGGATAGGGATAGGGTTAGGGTTAGGGTTAGGGTTAGAGATAGGGTTAGGGTTAGGGTTAGGGTTAGGGTTAGCGTTAGCGTTAGGGTTAGGGATAGGGATAGGTTTAGCATTAGCGTTTCGGTTAAGGTTACATATAGGTTTAGGGCCAGGGCTAAAGCCAGATGACGGCCACAGGTAGAGGAGTGTGTGTCCTAGAAGATCGTGCATTTCATAGCTCTCTTAGTTCTTCTGTGCTTTCATTGAGTCCGTTGAGGACGAGAAAGTGATTCTGTAGATCGTTGCACTGAAACACAGCCAGGTAAAAGACAACAGAGCAAAAGAGCTGATCATAAGTGCTGAAGAGGGTATGTGATATGGTGCAAGGCACTCATTTCCAATTCAACTGATACGAGCACATTGATCTAGAGCTGCGTTCATGCTTAAAGCCACTTCTCAGGAACATGTTCATTCCCGAGTAACTTGGCAGCTTTCAAACCGTTCACTCCTGTGCTGTGTGAGAGAGTCACTCGAATAGAGTAAGGGGACTGCTAGCTGCACATGCATTTCTACGTTGAAAACACTGTATGGGCAAAGTGAGGTAGTAGGCTGTTGCCTCTCTTCTTCCTGGGGCTACGCTTTTCTGATGGAAAAAGTACCTAGGAGAAAACTCTACTGTGGAAGCTCATTGCGCTTCAAGGATCACAAAGTGCTAGCTAGGCTAGCATTCCCTCCGTTGCTGACGGGAAATCATTTCCGTAGCTCTTGGGCTATGACACGCGCCAGAGATCCTATATTGCAGCAAGGTTCTTGGACAGGATGCTGACAAGAGTACGTACTATGACACACAACTGCTTTCATCTCCTACTGAAATGAGAACATTGCTAACACGTCAAATAGTGTGGATGGCTTTTGTTGAGAACACTTTTCGCACGACTTGATATAATTCCTGAATGGTGCAGGGGAGCGCATAGTCCTCCCTGCTGTATTCTCAGAGTGGAATGAGTGGCCTGGTAGGCCCATGGCGTACTTTTAGCTTCTTCCTCTTTGAATGCTTCACGAACGGGTGGAGTCCGAGGGACGTAGTATAGTCTCCATGGTTTCTGAGGCTACAGTCTTCTTCTCCCATCACATCTACTACCGAAATGCCAACATTGAGAAGACGTGGAACACTGAGACGGCTTTGGGGAAAAACCCGCTTCCTACGAAATAGGTTGATTCCCGAGTGAGTTTGAGGAGCAAACAAATCTTCACGAACATATTATCTTCCACTGGGAGCCCCCCAGGCTACTCTGACATTCATATTCCCTTAGACCTTCAGAGACTTGGAGGCCAGGTCGCGTAGCGTGGCCCAGCGGCCTTCCAACGTCCGGATACGCTTTCCTCTCAGAACGCAGAGTTTGGCGAAAACAGTGGTAGCCAAGCTTACTCTCGGGCACAGTTGGCATAGTCCTGTGCTTCCGTTCACTCATTTGCTTTGGGGAACGTGATTGCACAAGTCTGTGCCTAGCAAAGTTACCGCCAAGGTGATCATACAGAAAACCCATTGAAACGACCTGCTAAATCGGTGGCTTCTAGCGGCATCCCACACATTTCGCACTCTACTGAAACGAGTCCATTGACCTAGTGTTACCCGTGGAGATGAAGTCTTCTAATAAGGCACTTGTACGAAACATCCTGATTCCCTCGTTGTTTGGAAGCTTTCCATGAATTCCTTGCTGTTCTATCAGAAGGAAATTCAATCGAATAGAGTCAGTGGGCTGTGAGCTTCATGGGCATATCTACGTTCGAGAAACAGTTTTGTCCACAAGACATAGTAGTGAGTAGCTGCAGGAGATCTTCGGCCTCTGCTATTCTCCTGGAAAACATAGAGCGGCGAAAAGCCCACACTCGCAGCTCATTGTCCTGCGAAGGTCTGAAACTGCTATGCTCCTGTTCATTCACTACGGATTGAAAATGATTTCAGTAGCATTTAGTTTAGGACACAACCCACAGCTCGGATATATCAGAAGATTTCTGTTTAAAGATAGAGTTAGGGTTAGGGCTAGCATTACGATTACGGTAAGGATAAGCTTTATTATTAGGGTAGGGATAGGGATAGGGATAGGGTTAGGGTTAGGGTTAGGGTTAGGGATAGGGTTACGGTTAGGGTTAGGGTTAGGGTTAGCGTTAGCGTTAGGGTTAGGGATAGGGATAGGTTTAGCATTAGCGTTTCGGTTAAGGTTACATATAGGTTTAGGGCCAGGGCTAAAGCCAGATGACGGCCACAGGTAGAGGAGTGTGTGTCCTAGAAGATCGTGCATTTCATAGCTCTCTTAGTTCTTCTGTGCTTTCATTGAGTCCGTTGAGGACGAGAAAGTGATTCTGTAGATCGTTGCACTGAAACACAGCCAGGTAAAAGACAACAGAGCAAAAGAGCTGATCATAAGTGCTGAAGAGGGTATGTGATATGGTGCAAGGCACTCATTTCCAATTCAACTGATACGAGCACATTGATCTAGAGCTGCGTTCATGCTTAAAGCCACTTCTCAGGAACATGTTCATTCCCGAGTAACTTGGCAGCTTTCAAACCGTTCACTCCTGTGCTGTGTGAGAGAGTCACTCGAATAGAGTAAGGGGACTGCTAGCTGCACATGCATTTCTACGTTGAAAACACTGTATGGGCAAAGTGAGGTAGTAGGCTGTTGCCTCTCTTCTTCCTGGGGCTACGCTTTTCTGATGGAAAAAGTACCTAGGAGAAAACTCTACTGTGGAAGCTCATTGCGCTTCAAGGATCACAAAGTGCTAGCTAGGCTAGCATTCCCTCCGTTGCTGACGGGAAATCATTTCCGTAGCTCTTGGGCTATGACACGCGCCAGAGATCCTATATTGCAGCAAGGTTCTTGGACAGGATGCTGACAAGAGTACGTACTATGTGACACACCACTGCTTTCATCTCCTACTGAAATGAGAACATTGCTAACACGTCAAATAGTGTGGATGGCTTTTGTTGAGAACACTTTTCGCACGACTTGATATAATTCCTGAATGGTGCAGGGGAGCGCATAGTCCTCCCTGCTGTATTCTCAGAGTGGAA
Source organism: Desmodus rotundus (assembly GCF_022682495.2). NCBI lineage: Eukaryota > Metazoa > Chordata > Mammalia > Chiroptera > Phyllostomidae > Desmodus > Desmodus rotundus. The sequence goes on from NC_071395.1 coordinate 59,774,153, forward strand.
TGAGTGGCCTGGTAGGCCCATGGCGTACTTTTAGCTTCTTCCTCTTTGAATGCTTCACGAACGGGTGGAGTCCGAGGGACGTAGTATAGTCTCCATGGTTTCTGAGGCTACAGTCTTCTTCTCCCATCACATCTACTACCGAAATGCCAACATTGAGAAGACGTGGAACACTGAGACGGCTTTGGGGAAAAACCCGCTTCCTACGAAATAGGTTGATTCCCGAGTGAGTTTGAGGAGCAAACAAATCTTCACGAACGTATTATCTTCCACTGGGAGCCCCCCAGGCTACTCTGACATTCATATTCCCTTAGACCTTCAGAGACTTGGAGGCCAGGTCGAGTAGCGTGGCCCAGCGGCCTTCCAACGTCCGGATACGCTTTCCTCTCAGAACGCAGAGTTTGGCGAAAACAGTGGTAGCCAAGCTTACTCTCGGGCACAGTTGGCATAGTCCTGTGCTTCCGTTCACTCATTTGCTTTGGGGAACGTGATTGCACAAGTCTGTGCCTAGCAAAGTTACCGCCAAGGTGATCATACAGAAAACCCATTGAAACGACCTGCTAAATCGGTGGCTTCTAGCGGCATCCCACACATTTCGCACTCTACTGAAACGAGTCCATTGACCTAGTGTTACCCGTGGAGATGAAGTCTTCTAATAAGGCACTTGTACGAAACATCCTGATTCCCTCGTTGTTTGGAAGCTTTCCATGAATTCCTTGCTGTTCTATCAGAAGGAAATTCAATCGAATAGAGTCAGTGGGCTGTGAGCTTCATGGGCATATCTACGTTCGAGAAACAGTTTTGTCCACAAGACATAGTAGTGAGTAGCTGCAGGAGATCTTCGGCCTCTGCTATTCTCCTGGAAAACATAGAGCGGCGAAAAGCCCACACTCGCAGCTCATTGTCCTGCGAAGGTCTGAAACTGCTATGCTCCTGTTCATTCACTACGGATTGAAAATGATTTCAGTAGCATTTAGTTTAGGACACAACCCACAGCTCGGATATATCAGAAGATTTCTGTTTAAAGATAGAGTTAGGGTTAGGGCTAGCATTACGATTACGGTAAGGATAAGCTTTATTATTAGGGTAGGGATAGGGATAGGGATAGGGATAGGGTTAGGGTTAGGGTTAGGGTTAGAGATAGGGTTAGGGTTAGGGTTAGGGTTAGGGTTAGCGTTAGCGTTAGGGTTAGGGATAGGGATAGGTTTAGCATTAGCGTTTCGGTTAAGGTTACATATAGGTTTAGGGCCAGGGCTAAAGCCAGATGACGGCCACAGGTAGAGGAGTGTGTGTCCTAGAAGATCGTGCATTTCATAGCTCTCTTAGTTCTTCTGTGCTTTCATTGAGTCCGTTGAGGACGAGAAAGTGATTCTGTAGATCGTTGCACTGAAACACAGCCAGGTAAAAGACAACAGAGCAAAAGAGCTGATCATAAGTGCTGAAGAGGGTATGTGATATGGTGCAAGGCACTCATTTCCAATTCAACTGATACGAGCACATTGATCTAGAGCTGCGTTCATGCTTAAAGCCACTTCTCAGGAACATGTTCATTCCCGAGTAACTTGGCAGCTTTCAAACCGTTCACTCCTGTGCTGTGTGAGAGAGTCACTCGAATAGAGTAAGGGGACTGCTAGCTGCACATGCATTTCTACGTTGAAAACACTGTATGGGCAAAGTGAGGTAGTAGGCTGTTGCCTCTCTTCTTCCTGGGGCTACGCTTTTCTGATGGAAAAAGTACCTAGGAGAAAACTCTACTGTGGAAGCTCATTGCGCTTCAAGGATCACAAAGTGCTAGCTAGGCTAGCATTCCCTCCGTTGCTGACGGGAAATCATTTCCGTAGCTCTTGGGCTATGACACGCGCCAGAGATCCTATATTGCAGCAAGGTTCTTGGACAGGATGCTGACAAGAGTACGTACTATGTGACACACCACTGCTTTCATCTCCTACTGAAATGAGAACATTGCTAACACGTCAAATAGTGTGGATGGCTTTTGTTGAGAACACTTTTCGCACGACTTGATATAATTCCTGAATGGTGCAGGGGAGCGCATAGTCCTCCCTGCTGTATTCTCAGAGTGGAATGAGTGGCCTGGTAGGCCCATGGCGTACTTTTAGCTTCTTCCTCTTTGAATGCTTCACGAACGGGTGGAGTCCGAGGGACGTAGTATAGTCTCCATGGTTTCTGAGGCTACAGTCTTCTTCTCCCATCACATCTACTACCGAAATGCCAACATTGAGAAGACGTGGAACACTGAGACGGCTTTGGGGAAAAACCCGCTTCCTACGAAATAGGTTGATTCCCGAGTGAGTTTGAGGAGCAAACAAATCTTCACGAACGTATTATCTTCCACTGGGAGCCCCCCAGGCTACTCTGACATTCATATTCCCTTAGACCTTCAGAGACTTGGAGGCCAGGTCGCGTAGCGTGGCCCAGCGGCCTTCCAACGTCCGGATACGCTTTCCTCTCAGAACGCAGAGTTTGGCGAAAACAGTGGTAGCCAAGCTTACTCTCGGGCACAGTTGGCATAGTCCTGTGCTTCCGTTGACTCATTTGCTTTGGGGAACGTGATTGCACAAGTCTGTGCCTAGCAAAGTTACCGCCAAGGTGATCATACAGAAAACCCATTGAAACGACCTGCTAAATCGGTGGCTTCTAGCGGCATCCCACACATTTCGCACTCTACTGAAACGAGTCCATTGACCTAGTGTTACCCGTGGAGATGAAGTCTTCTAATAAGGCACTTGTACGAAACATCCTGATTCCCTCGTTGTTTGGAAGCTTTCCATGAATTCCTTGCTGTTCTATCAGAAGGAAATTCAATCGAATAGAGTCAGTGGGCTGTGAGCTTCATGGGCATATCTACGTTCGAGAAACAGTTTTGTCCACAAGACATAGTAGTGAGTAGCTGCAGGAGATCTTCGGCCTCTGCTATTCTCCTGGAAAACATAGAGCGGCGAAAAGCCCACACTCGCAGCTCATTGTCCTGCGAAGGTCTGAAACTGCTATGCTCCTGTTCATTCACTACGGATTGAAAATGATTTCAGTAGCATTTAGTTTAGGACACAACCCACAGCTCGGATATATCAGAAGATTTCTGTTTAAAGATAGAGTTAGGGTTAGGGCTAGCATTACGATTACGGTAAGGATAAGCTTTATTATTAGGGTAGGGATAGGGATAGGGATAGGGATAGGGTTAGGGTTAGGGTTAGGGTTAGGGATAGGGTTACGGTTAGGGTTAGGGTTAGGGTTAGGGTTAGCGTTAGCGTTAGGGTTAGGGATAGGGATAGGTTTAGCATTAGCGTTTCGGTTAACGTTACATATAGGTTTAGGGCCAGGGCTAAAGCTAGATGACGGCCACAGGTAGAGGAGTGTGTGTCCTAGAAGATCGTGCATTTCATAGCTCTCTTAGTTCTTCTGTGCTTTCATTGAGTCCGTTGAGGACGAGAAAGTGATTCTGTAGATCATTGCACTGAAACACAGCCAGGTAAAAGATAACAGAGCAAAAGAGCTGATCATAAGTGCTGAAGAGGGTATGTGATATGGTGCAAGGCACTCATTTCCAATTCAACTGATACGAGCACATTGATCTAGAGCTGCGTTCATGCTTAAAGCCACTTCTCAGGAACATGTTCATTTCCGAGTAACTTGGCGGCTTTCAAACCGTTCACTCCTGTGCTGTGTGAGAGTCACTCGAATAGAGTAAGGGGACTGCTAGCTGCACATGCATTTCTACGTAGAAAACACTGTATGGGCAAAGTGAGGTAGTAGGCTGTTGCCTCTCTTCTTCCTGGGGCTACGCTTTTCTGATGGAAAAAGTACCTAGGAGAAAACTCTACTGTGGAAGCTCATTGCGCTTCAAGGATCACAAAGTGCTAGCTAGGCTAGCATTCCCTCCGTTGCTGACGGGAAATCATTTCCGTAGCTCTTGGGCTATGACACGCGCCAGAGATCCTATATTGCAGCAAGGTTCTTGGACAGGATGCTGACAAGAGTACGTACTATGTGACACACCACTGCTTTCATCTCCTACTGAAATGAGAACATTGCTAACACGTCAAATAGTGTGGATGGCTTTTGTTGAGAACACTTTTCGCACGACTTGATATAATTCCTGAATGGTGCAGGGGAGCGCAAAGTCTTCCCTGCTGTATTCTCAGAGTGGAATGAGTGGCCTGGTAGGCCCATGGCGTACTTTTAGCTTCTTCCTCTTTGAATGCTTCACGAACGGGTGGAGTCCGAGGGACGTAGTATAGTCTCCATGGTTTCTGAGGCTACAGTCTTCTTCTCCCATCACATCTACTACCGAAATGCCAACATTGAGAAGACGTGGAACACTGAGACGGCTTTGGGGAAAAACCCGCTTCCTACGAAATAGGTTGATTCCCGAGTGAGTTTGAGGAGCAAACAAATCTTCACGAACGTATTATCTTCCACTGGGAGCCCCCCAGGCTACTCTGACATTCATATTCCCTTAGACCTTCAGAGACTTGGAGGCCAGGTCGCGTAGCGTGGCCCAGCGGCCTTCCAACGTCCGGATACGCTTTCCTCTCAGAACGCAGAGTTTGGCGAAAACAGTGGTAGCCAAGCTTACTCTCGGGCACAGTTGGCATAGTCCTGTGCTTCCGTTCACTCATTTGCTTTGGGGAACGTGATTGCACAAGTCTGTGCCTAGCAAAGTTACCGCCAAGGTGATCATACAGAAAACCCATTGAAACGACCTGCTAAATCGGTGGCTTCTAGCGGCATCCCACACATTTCGCACTCTACTGAAACGAGTCCATTGACCTAGTGTTACCCGTGGAGATGAAGTCTTCTAATAAGGCACTTGTACGAAACATCCTGATTCCCTCGTTGTTTGGAAGCTTTCCATGAATTCCTTGCTGTTCTATCAGAAGGAAATTCAATCGAATAGAGTCAGTGGGCTGTGAGCTTCATGGGCATATCTACGTTCGAGAAACAGTTTTGTCCACAAGACATAGTAGTGAGTAGCTGCAGGAGATCTTCGGCCTCTGCTATTCTCCTGGAAAACATAGAGCGGCGAAAAGCCCACACTCGCAGCTCATTGTCCTGCGAAGGTCTGAAACTGCTATGCTCCTGTTCATTCACTACGGATTGAAAATGATTTCAGTAGCATTTAGTTTAGGACACAACCCACAGCTCGGATATATCAGAAGATTTCTGTTTAAAGATAGAGTTAGGGTTAGGGCTAGCATTACGATTACGGTAAGGATAAGCTTTATTATTAGGGTAGGGATAGGGATAGGGATAGGGTTAGGGTTAGGGTTAGGGTTAGGGATAGGGTTACGGTTAGGGTTAGGGTTAGGGTTAGCGTTAGCGTTAGGGTTAGGGATAGGGATAGGTTTAGCATTAGCGTTTCGGTTAAGGTTACATATAGGTTTAGGGCCAGGGCTAAAGCCAGATGACGGCCACAGGTAGAGGAGTGTGTGTCCTAGAAGATCGTGCATTTCATAGCTCTCTTAGTTCTTCTGTGCTTTCATTGAGTCCGTTGAGGACGAGAAAGTGATTCTGTAGATCGTTGCACTGAAACACAGCCAGGTAAAAGACAACAGAGCAAAAGAGCTGATCATAAGTGCTGAAGAGGGTATGTGATATGGTGCAAGGCACTCATTTCCAATTCAACTGATACGAGCACATTGATCTAGAGCTGCGTTCATGCTTAAAGCCACTTCTCAGGAACATGTTCATTCCCGAGTAACTTGGCAGCTTTCAAACCGTTCACTCCTGTGCTGTGTGAGAGAGTCACTCGAATAGAGTAAGGGGACTGCTAGCTGCACATGCATTTCTACGTTGAAAACACTGTATGGGCAAAGTGAGGTAGTAGGCTGTTGCCTCTCTTCTTCCTGGGGCTACGCTTTTCTGATGGAAAAAGTACCTAGGAGAAAACTCTACTGTGGAAGCTCATTGCGCTTCAAGGATCACAAAGTGCTAGCTAGGCTAGCATTCCCTCCGTTGCTGACGGGAAATCATTTCCGTAGCTCTTGGGCTATGACACGCGCCAGAGATCCTATATTGCAGCAAGGTTCTTGGACAGGATGCTGACAAGAGTACGTACTATGTGACACACCACTGCTTTCATCTCCTACTGAAATGAGAACATTGCTAACACGTCAAATAGTGTGGATGGCTTTTGTTGAGAACACTTTTCGCACGACTTGATATAATTCCTGAATGGTGCAGGGGAGCGCATAGTCCTCCCTGCTGTATTCTCAGAGTGGAATGAGTGGCCTGGTAGGCCCATGGCGTACTTTTAGCTTCTTCCTCTTTGAATGCTTCACGAACGGGTGGAGTCCGAGGGACGTAGTATAGTCTCCATGGTTTCTGAGGCTACAGTCTTCTTCTCCCATCACATCTACTACCGAAATGCCAACATTGAGAAGACGTGGAACACTGAGACGGCTTTGGGGAAAAACCCGCTTCCTACGAAATAGGTTGATTCCCGAGTGAGTTTGAGGAGCAAACAAATCTTCACGAACGTATTATCTTCCACTGGGAGCCCCCCAGGCTACTCTGACATTCATATTCCCTTAGACCTTCAGAGACTTGGAGGCCAGGTCGCGTAGCGTGGCCCAGCGGCCTTCCAACGTCCGGATACGCTTTCCTCTCAGAACGCAGAGTTTGGCGAAAACAGTGGTAGCCAAGCTTACTCTCGGGCACAGTTGGCATAGTCCTGTGCTTCCGTTGACTCATTTGCTTTGGGGAACGTGATTGCACAAGTCTGTGCCTAGCAAAGTTACCGCCAAGGTGATCATACAGAAAACCCATTGAAACGACCTGCTAAATCGGTGGCTTCTAGCGGCATCCCACACATTTCGCACTCTACTGAAACGAGTCCATTGACCTAGTGTTACCCGTGGAGATGAAGTCTTCTAATAAGGCACTTGTACGAAACATCCTGATTCCCTCGTTGTTTGGAAGCTTTCCATGAATTCCTTGCTGTTCTATCAGAAGGAAATTCAATCGAATAGAGTCAGTGGGCTGTGAGCTTCATGGGCATATCTACGTTCGAGAAACAGTTTTGTCCACAAGACATAGTAGTGAGTAGCTGCAGGAGATCTTCGGCCTCTGCTATTCTCCTGGAAAACATAGAGCGGCGAAAAGCCCACACTCGCAGCTCATTGTCCTGCGAAGGTCTGAAACTGCTATGCTCCTGTTCATTCACTACGGATTGAAAATGATTTCAGTAGCATTTAGTTTAGGACACAACCCACAGCTCGGATATATCAGAAGATTTCTGTTTAAAGATAGAGTTAGGGTTAGGGCTAGCATTACGATTACGGTAAGGATAAGCTTTATTATTAGGGTAGGGATAGGGATTGGGATAGGGATAGGGTTAGGGTTAGGGTTAGGGTTAGGGATAGGGTTACGGTTAGGGTTAGGGTTAGGGTTAGGGTTAGCGTTAGCGTTAGGGTTAGGGATAGGGATAGGTTTAGCATTAGCGTTTCGGTTAACGTTACATATAGGTTTAGGGCCAGGGCTAAAGCTAGATGACGGCCACAGGTAGAGGAGTGTGTGTCCTAGAAGATCGTGCATTTCATAGCTCTCTTAGTTCTTCTGTGCTTTCATTGAGTCCGTTGAGGACGAGAAAGTGATTCTGTAGATCATTGCACTGAAACACAGCCAGGTAAAAGATAACAGAGCAAAAGAGCTGATCATAAGTGCTGAAGAGGGTATGTGATATGGTGCAAGGCACTCATTTCCAATTCAACTGATACGAGCACATTGATCTAGAGCTGCGTTCATGCTTAAAGCCACTTCTCAGGAACATGTTCATTTCCGAGTAACTTGGCGGCTTTCAAACCGTTCACTCCTGTGCTGTGTGAGAGTCACTCGAATAGAGTAAGGGGACTGCTAGCTGCACATGCATTTCTACGTAGAAAACACTGTATGGGCAAAGTGAGGTAGTAGGCTGTTGCCTCTCTTCTTCCTGGGGCTACGCTTTTCTGATGGAAAAAGTACCTAGGAGAAAACTCTACTGTGGAAGCTCATTGCGCTTCAAGGATCACAAAGTGCTAGCTAGGCTAGCATTCCCTCCGTTGCTGACGGGAAATCATTTCCGTAGCTCTTGGGCTATGACACGCGCCAGAGATCCTATATTGCAGCAAGGTTCTTGGACAGGATGCTGACAAGAGTACGTACTATGTGACACACCACTGCTTTCATCTCCTACTGAAATGAGAACATTGCTAACACGTCAAATAGTGTGGATGGCTTTTGTTGAGAACACTTTTCGCACGACTTGATATAATTCCTGAATGGTGCAGGGGAGCGCAAAGTCTTCCCTGCTGTATTCTCAGAGTGGAATGAGTGGCCTGGTAGGCCCATGGCGTACTTTTAGCTTCTTCCTCTTTGAATGCTTCACGAACGGGTGGAGTCCGAGGGACGTAGTATAGTCTCCATGGTTTCTGAGGCTACAGTCTTCTTCTCCCATCACATCTACTACCGAAATGCCAACATTGAGAAGACGTGGAACACTGAGACGGCTTTGGGGAAAAACCCGCTTCCTACGAAATAGGTTGATTCCCGAGTGAGTTTGAGGAGCAAACAAATCTTCACGAACGTATTATCTTCCACTGGGAGCCCCCCAGGCTACTCTGACATTCATATTCCCTTAGACCTTCAGAGACTTGGAGGCCAGGTCGCGTAGCGTGGCCCAGCGGCCTTCCAACGTCCGGATACGCTTTCCTCTCAGAACGCAGAGTTTGGCGAAAACAGTGGTAGCCAAGCTTACTCTCGGGCACAGTTGGCATAGTCCTGTGCTTCCGTTCACTCATTTGCTTTGGGGAACGTGATTGCACAAGTCTGTGCCTAGCAAAGTTACCGCCAAGGTGATCATACAGAAAACCCATTGAAACGACCTGCTAAATCGGTGGCTTCTAGCGGCATCCCACACATTTCGCACTCTACTGAAACGAGTCCATTGACCTAGTGTTACCCGTGGAGATGAAGTCTTCTAATAAGGCACTTGTACGAAACATCCTGATTCCCTCGTTGTTTGGAAGCTTTCCATGAATTCCTTGCTGTTCTATCAGAAGGAAATTCAATCGAATAGAGTCAGTGGGCTGTGAGCTTCATGGGCATATCTACGTTCGAGAAACAGTTTTGTCCACAAGACATAGTAGTGAGTAGCTGCAGGAGATCTTCGGCCTCTGCTATTCTCCTGGAAAACATAGAGCGGCGAAAAGCCCACACTCGCAGCTCATTGTCCTGCGAAGGTCTGAAACTGCTATGCTCCTGTTCATTCACTACGGATTGAAAATGATTTCAGTAGCATTTAGTTTAGGACACAACCCACAGCTCGGATATATCAGAAGATTTCTGTTTAAAGATAGAGTTAGGGTTAGGGCTAGCATTACGATTACGGTAAGGATAAGCTTTATTATTAGGGTAGGGATAGGGATAGGGATAGGGTTAGGGTTAGGGTTAGGGTTAGGGATAGGGTTACGGTTAGGGTTAGGGTTAGGGTTAGCGTTAGCGTTAGGGTTAGGGATAGGGATAGGTTTAGCATTAGCGTTTCGGTTAAGGTTACATATAGGTTTAGGGCCAGGGCTAAAGCCAGATGACGGCCACAGGTAGAGGAGTGTGTGTCCTAGAAGATCGTGCATTTCATAGCTCTCTTAGTTCTTCTGTGCTTTCATTGAGTCCGTTGAGGACGAGAAAGTGATTCTGTAGATCGTTGCACTGAAACACAGCCAGGTAAAAGACAACAGAGCAAAAGAGCTGATCATAAGTGCTGAAGAGGGTATGTGATATGGTGCAAGGCACTCATTTCCAATTCAACTGATACGAGCACATTGATCTAGAGCTGCGTTCATGCTTAAAGCCACTTCTCAGGAACATGTTCATTCCCGAGTAACTTGGCAGCTTTCAAACCGTTCACTCCTGTGCTGTGTGAGAGAGTCACTCGAATAGAGTAAGGGGACTGCTAGCTGCACATGCATTTCTACGTTGAAAACACTGTATGGGCAAAGTGAGGTAGTAGGCTGTTGCCTCTCTTCTTCCTGGGGCTACGCTTTTCTGATGGAAAAAGTACCTAGGAGAAAACTCTACTGTGGAAGCTCATTGCGCTTCAAGGATCACAAAGTGCTAGCTAGGCTAGCATTCCCTCCGTTGCTGACGGGAAATCATTTCCGTAGCTCTTGGGCTATGACACGCGCCAGAGATCCTATATTGCAGCAAGGTTCTTGGACAGGATGCTGACAAGAGTACGTACTATGTGACACACCACTGCTTTCATCTCCTACTGAAATGAGAACATTGCTAACACGTCAAATAGTGTGGATGGCTTTTGTTGAGAACACTTTTCGCACGACTTGATATAATTCCTGAATGGTGCAGGGGAGCGCATAGTCCTCCCTGCTGTATTCTCAGAGTGGAATGAGTGGCCTGGTAGGCCCATGGCGTACTTTTAGCTTCTTCCTCTTTGAATGCTTCACGAACGGGTGGAGTCCGAGGGACGTAGTATAGTCTCCATGGTTTCTGAGGCTACAGTCTTCTTCTCCCATCACATCTACTACCGAAATGCCAACATTGAGAAGACGTGGAACACTGAGACGGCTTTGGGGAAAAACCCGCTTCCTACGAAATAGGTTGATTCCCGAGTGAGTTTGAGGAGCAAACAAATCTTCACGAACGTATTATCTTCCACTGGGAGCCCCCCAGGCTACTCTGACATTCATATTCCCTTAGACCTTCAGAGACTTGGAGGCCAGGTCGCGTAGCGTGGCCCAGCGGCCTTCCAACGTCCGGATACGCTTTCCTCTCAGAACGCAGAGTTTGGCGAAAACAGTGGTAGCCAAGCTTACTCTCGGGCACAGTTGGCATAGTCCTGTGCTTCCGTTGACTCATTTGCTTTGGGGAACGTGATTGCACAAGTCTGTGCCTAGCAAAGTTACCGCCAAGGTGATCATACAGAAAACCCATTGAAACGACCTGCTAAATCGGTGGCTTCTAGCGGCATCCCACACATTTCGCACTCTACTGAAACGAGTCCATTGACCTAGTGTTACCCGTGGAGATGAAGTCTTCTAATAAGGCACTTGTACGAAACATCCTGATTCCCTCGTTGTTTGGAAGCTTTCCATGAATTCCTTGCTGTTCTATCAGAAGGAAATTCAATCGAATAGAGTCAGTGGGCTGTGAGCTTCATGGGCATATCTACGTTCGAGAAACAGTTTTGTCCACAAGACATAGTAGTGAGTAGCTGCAGGAGATCTTCGGCCTCTGCTATTCTCCTGGAAAACATAGAGCGGCGAAAAGCCCACACTCGCAGCTCATTGTCCTGCGAAGGTCTGAAACTGCTATGCTCCTGTTCATTCACTACGGATTGAAAATGATTTCAGTAGCATTTAGTTTAGGACACAACCCACAGCTCGGATATATCAGAAGATTTCTGTTTAAAGATAGAGTTAGGGTTAGGGCTAGCATTACGATTACGGTAAGGATAAGCTTTATTATTAGGGTAGGGATAGGGATAGGGATAGGGTTAGGGTTAGGGTTAGGGTTAGGGATAGGGTTACGGTTAGGGTTAGGGTTAGGGTTAGCGTTAGCGTTAGGGTTAGGGATAGGGATAGGTTTAGCATTAGCGTTTCGGTTAAGGTTACATATAGGTTTAGGGCCAGGGCTAAAGCCAGATGACGGCCACAGGTAGAGGAGTGTGTGTCCTAGAAGATCGTGCATTTCATAGCTCTCTTAGTTCTTCTGTGCTTTCATTGAGTCCGTTGAGGACGAGAAAGTGATTCTGTAGATCGTTGCACTGAAACACAGCCAGGTAAAAGACAACAGAGCAAAAGAGCTGATCATAAGTGCTGAAGAGGGTATGTGATATGGTGCAAGGCACTCATTTCCAATTCAACTGATACGAGCACATTGATCTAGAGCTGCGTTCATGCTTAAAGCCACTTCTCAGGAACATGTTCATTCCCGAGTAACTTGGCAGCTTTCAAACCGTTCACTCCTGTGCTGTGTGAGAGAGTCACTCGAATAGAGTAAGGGGACTGCTAGCTGCACATGCATTTCTACGTTGAAAACACTGTATGGGCAAAGTGAGGTAGTAGGCTGTTGCCTCTCTTCTTCCTGGGGCTACGCTTTTCTGATGGAAAAAGTACCTAGGAGAAAACTCTACTGTGGAAGCTCATTGCGCTTCAAGGATCACAAAGTGCTAGCTAGGCTAGCATTCCCTCCGTTGCTGACGGGAAATCATTTCCGTAGCTCTTGGGCTATGACACGCGCCAGAGATCCTATATTGCAGCAAGGTTCTTGGACAGGATGCTGACAAGAGTACGTACTATGTGACACACCACTGCTTTCATCTCCTACTGAAATGAGAACATTGCTAACACGTCAAATAGTGTGGATGGCTTTTGTTGAGAACACTTTTCGCACGACTTGATATAATTCCTGAATGGTGCAGGGGAGCGCATAGTCCTCCCTGCTGTATTCTCAGAGTGGAATGAGTGGCCTGGTAGGCCCATGGCGTACTTTTAGCTTCTTCCTCTTTGAATGCTTCACGAACGGGTGGAGTCCGAGGGACGTAGTATAGTCTCCATGGTTTCTGAGGCTACAGTCTTCTTCTCCCATCACATCTACTACCGAAATGCCAACATTGAGAAGACGTGGAACACTGAGACGGCTTTGGGGAAAAACCCGCTTCCTACGAAATAGGTTGATTCCCGAGTGAGTTTGAGGAGCAAACAAATCTTCACGAACGTATTATCTTCCACTGGGAGCCCCCCAGGCTACTCTGACATTCATATTCCCTTAGACCTTCAGAGACTTGGAGGCCAGGTCGCGTAGCGTGGCCCAGCGGCCTTCCAACGTCCGGATACGCTTTCCTCTCAGAACGCAGAGTTTGGCGAAAACAGTGGTAGCCAAGCTTACTCTCGGGCACAGTTGGCATAGTCCTGTGCTTCCGTTGACTCATTTGCTTTGGGGAACGTGATTGCACAAGTCTGTGCCTAGCAAAGTTACCGCCAAGGTGATCATACAGAAAACCCATTGAAACGACCTGCTAAATCGGTGGCTTCTAGCGGCATCCCACACATTTCGCACTCTACTGAAACGAGTCCATTGACCTAGTGTTACCCGTGGAGATGAAGTCTTCTAATAAGGCACTTGTACGAAACATCCTGATTCCCTCGTTGTTTGGAAGCTTTCCATGAATTCCTTGCTGTTCTATCAGAAGGAAATTCAATCGAATAGAGTCAGTGGGCTGTGAGCTTCATGGGCATATCTACGTTCGAGAAACAGTTTTGTCCACAAGACATAGTAGTGAGTAGCTGCAGGAGATCTTCGGCCTCTGCTATTCTCCTGGAAAACATAGAGCGGCGAAAAGCCCACACTCGCAGCTCATTGTCCTGCGAAGGTCTGAAACTGCTATGCTCCTGTTCATTCACTACGGATTGAAAATGATTTCAGTAGCATTTAGTTTAGGACACAACCCACAGCTCGGATATATCAGAAGATTTCTGTTTAAAGATAGAGTTAGGGTTAGGGCTAGCATTACGATTACGGTAAGGATAAGCTTTATTATTAGGGTAGGGATAGGGATAGGGATAGGGATAGGGTTAGGGTTAGGGTTAGGGTTAGGGATAGGGTTACGGTTAGGGTTAGGGTTAGGGTTAGGGTTAGCGTTAGCGTTAGGGTTAGGGATAGGGATAGGTTTAGCATTAGCGTTTCGGTTAACGTTACATATAGGTTTAGGGCCAGGGCTAAAGCTAGATGACGGCCACAGGTAGAGGAGTGTGTGTCCTAGAAGATCGTGCATTTCATAGCTCTCTTAGTTCTTCTGTGCTTTCATTGAGTCCGTTGAGGACGAGAAAGTGATTCTGTAGATCATTGCACTGAAACACAGCCAGGTAAAAGATAACAGAGCAAAAGAGCTGATCATAAGTGCTGAAGAGGGTATGTGATATGGTGCAAGGCACTCATTTCCAATTCAACTGATACGAGCACATTGATCTAGAGCTGCGTTCATGCTTAAAGCCACTTCTCAGGAACATGTTCATTTCCGAGTAACTTGGCGGCTTTCAAACCGTTCACTCCTGTGCTGTGTGAGAGTCACTCGAATAGAGTAAGGGGACTGCTAGCTGCACATGCATTTCTACGTAGAAAACACTGTATGGGCAAAGTGAGGTAGTAGGCTGTTGCCTCTCTTCTTCCTGGGGCTACGCTTTTCTGATGGAAAAAGTACCTAGGAGAAAACTCTACTGTGGAAGCTCATTGCGCTTCAAGGATCACAAAGTGCTAGCTAGGCTAGCATTCCCTCCGTTGCTGACGGGAAATCATTTCCGTAGCTCTTGGGCTATGACACGCGCCAGAGATCCTATATTGCAGCAAGGTTCTTGGACAGGATGCTGACAAGAGTACGTACTATGTGACACACCACTGCTTTCATCTCCTACTGAAATGAGAACATTGCTAACACGTCAAATAGTGTGGATGGCTTTTGTTGAGAACACTTTTCGCACGACTTGATATAATTCCTGAATGGTGCAGGGGAGCGCAAAGTCTTCCCTGCTGTATTCTCAGAGTGGAATGAGTGGCCTGGTAGGCCCATGGCGTACTTTTAGCTTCTTCCTCTTTGAATGCTTCACGAACGGGTGGAGTCCGAGGGACGTAGTATAGTCTCCATGGTTTCTGAGGCTACAGTCTTCTTCTCCCATCACATCTACTACCGAAATGCCAACATTGAGAAGACGTGGAACACTGAGACGGCTTTGGGGAAAAACCCGCTTCCTACGAAATAGGTTGATTCCCGAGTGAGTTTGAGGAGCAAACAAATCTTCACGAACGTATTATCTTCCACTGGGAGCCCCCCAGGCTACTCTGACATTCATATTCCCTTAGACCTTCAGAGACTTGGAGGCCAGGTCGCGTAGCGTGGCCCAGCGGCCTTCCAACGTCCGGATACGCTTTCCTCTCAGAACGCAGAGTTTGGCGAAAACAGTGGTAGCCAAGCTTACTCTCGGGCACAGTTGGCATAGTCCTGTGCTTCCGTTCACTCATTTGCTTTGGGGAACGTGATTGCACAAGTCTGTGCCTAGCAAAGTTACCGCCAAGGTGATCATACAGAAAACCCATTGAAACGACCTGCTAAATCGGTGGCTTCTAGCGGCATCCCACACATTTCGCACTCTACTGAAACGAGTCCATTGACCTAGTGTTACCCGTGGAGATGAAGTCTTCTAATAAGGCACTTGTACGAAACATCCTGATTCCCTCGTTGTTTGGAAGCTTTCCATGAATTCCTTGCTGTTCTATCAGAAGGAAATTCAATCGAATAGAGTCAGTGGGCTGTGAGCTTCATGGGCATATCTACGTTCGAGAAACAGTTTTGTCCACAAGACATAGTAGTGAGTAGCTGCAGGAGATCTTCGGCCTCTGCTATTCTCCTGGAAAACATAGAGCGGCGAAAAGCCCACACTCGCAGCTCATTGTCCTGCGAAGGTCTGAAACTGCTATGCTCCTGTTCATTCACTACGGATTGAAAATGATTTCAGTAGCATTTAGTTTAGGACACAACCCACAGCTCGGATATATCAGAAGATTTCTGTTTAAAGATAGAGTTAGGGTTAGGGCTAGCATTACGATTACGGTAAGGATAAGCTTTATTATTAGGGTAGGGATAGGGATAGGGATAGGGTTAGGGTTAGGGTTAGGGTTAGGGATAGGGTTACGGTTAGGGTTAGGGTTAGGGTTAGCGTTAGCGTTAGGGTTAGGGATAGGGATAGGTTTAGCATTAGCGTTTCGGTTAACGTTACATATAGGTTTAGGGCCAGGGCTAAAGCCAGATGACGGCCACAGGTAGAGGAGTGTGTGTCCTAGAAGATCGTGCATTTCATAGCTCTCTTAGTTCTTCTGTGCTTTCATTGAGTCCGTTGAGGACGAGAAAGTGATTCTGTAGATCGTTGCACTGAAACACAGCCAGGTAAAAGACAACAGAGCAAAAGAGCTGATCATAAGTGCTGAAGAGGGTATGTGATATGGTGCAAGGCACTCATTTCCAATTCAACTGATACGAGCACATTGATCTAGAGCTGCGTTCATGCTTAAAGCCACTTCTCAGGAACATGTTCATTCCCGAGTAACTTGGCAGCTTTCAAACCGTTCACTCCTGTGCTGTGTGAGAGAGTCACTCGAATAGAGTAAGGGGACTGCTAGCTGCACATGCATTTCTACGTTGAAAACACTGTATGGGCAAAGTGAGGTAGTAGGCTGTTGCCTCTCTTCTTCCTGGGGCTACGCTTTTCTGATGGAAAAAGTACCTAGGAGAAAACTCTACTGTGGAAGCTCATTGCGCTTCAAGGATCACAAAGTGCTAGCTAGGCTAGCATTCCCTCCGTTGCTGACGGGAAATCATTTCCGTAGCTCTTGGGCTATGACACGCGCCAGAGATCCTATATTGCAGCAAGGTTCTTGGACAGGATGCTGACAAGAGTACGTACTATGTGACACACCACTGCTTTCATCTCCTACTGAAATGAGAACATTGCTAACACGTCAAATAGTGTGGATGGCTTTTGTTGAGAACACTTTTCGCACGACTTGATATAATTCCTGAATGGTGCAGGGGAGCGCATAGTCCTCCCTGCTGTATTCTCAGAGTGGAATGAGTGGCCTGGTAGGCCCATGGCGTACTTTTAGCTTCTTCCTCTTTGAATGCTTCACGAACGGGTGGAGTCCGAGGGACGTAGTATAGTCTCCATGGTTTCTGAGGCTACAGTCTTCTTCTCCCATCACATCTACTACCGAAATGCCAACATTGAGAAGACGTGGAACACTGAGACGGCTTTGGGGAAAAACCCGCTTCCTACGAAATAGGTTGATTCCCGAGTGAGTTTGAGGAGCAAACAAATCTTCACGAACGTATTATCTTCCACTGGGATCCCCCCAGGCTACTCTGACATTCATATTCCCTTAGACCTTCAGAGACTTGGAGGCCAGGTCGCGTAGCGTGGCCCAGCGGCCTTCCAACGTCCGGATACGCTTTCCTCTCAGAACGCAGAGTTTGGCGAAAACAGTGGTAGCCAAGCTTACTCTCGGGCACAGTTGGCATAGTCCTGTGCTTCCGTTCACTCATTTGCTTTGGGGAACGTGATTGCACAAGTCTGTGCCTAGCAAAGTTACCGCCAAGGTGATCATACAGAAAACCCATTGAAACGACCTGCTAAATCGGTGGCTTCTAGCGGCATCCCACACATTTCGCACTCTACTGAAACGAGTCCATTGACCTAGTGTTACCCGTGGAGATGAAGTCTTCTAATAAGGCACTTGTACGAAACATCCTGATTCCCTCGTTGTTTGGAAGCTTTCCATGAATTCCTTGCTGTTCTATCAGAAGGAAATTCAATCGAATAGAGTCAGTGGGCTGTGAGCTTCATGGGCATATCTACGTTCGAGAAACAGTTTTGTCCACAAGACATAGTAGTGAGTAGCTGCAGGAGATCTTCGGCCTCTGCTATTCTCCTGGAAAACATAGAGCGGCGAAAAGCCCACACTCGCAGCTCATTGTCCTGAGAAGGTCTGAAACTGCTATGCTCCTGTTCATTCACTACGGATTGAAAATGATTTCAGTAGCATTTAGTTTAGGACACAACCCACAGCTCGGATATATCAGAAGATTTCTGTTTAAAGATAGAGTTAGGGTTAGGGCTAGCATTACGATTACGGTAAGGATAAGCTTTATTATTAGGGTAGGGATAGGGATAGGGATAGGGATAGGGTTAGGGTTAGGGTTAGGGTTAGAGATAGGGTTAGGGTTAGGGTTAGGGTTAGGGTTAGCGTTAGCGTTAGGGTTAGGGATAGGGATAGGTTTAGCATTAGCGTTTCGGTTAAGGTTACATATAGGTTTAGGGCCAGGGCTAAAGCCAGATGACGGCCACAGGTAGAGGAGTGTGTGTCCTAGAAGATCGTGCATTTCATAGCTCTCTTAGTTCTTCTGTGCTTTCATTGAGTCCGTTGAGGACGAGAAAGTGATTCTGTAGATCGTTGCACTGAAACACAGCCAGGTAAAAGACAACAGAGCAAAAGAGCTGATCATAAGTGCTGAAGAGGGTATGTGATATGGTGCAAGGCACTCATTTCCAATTCAACTGATACGAGCACATTGATCTAGAGCTGCGTTCATGCTTAAAGCCACTTCTCAGGAACATGTTCATTCCCGAGTAACTTGGCAGCTTTCAAACCGTTCACTCCTGTGCTGTGTGAGAGAGTCACTCGAATAGAGTAAGGGGACTGCTAGCTGCACATGCATTTCTACGTTGAAAACACTGTATGGGCAAAGTGAGGTAGTAGGCTGTTGCCTCTCTTCTTCCTGGGGCTACGCTTTTCTGATGGAAAAAGTACCTAGGAGAAAACTCTACTGTGGAAGCTCATTGCGCTTCAAGGATCACAAAGTGCTAGCTAGGCTAGCATTCCCTCCGTTGCTGACGGGAAATCATTTCCGTAGCTCTTGGGCTATGACACGCGCCAGAGATCCTATATTGCAGCAAGGTTCTTGGACAGGATGCTGACAAGAGTACGTACTATGACACACAACTGCTTTCATCTCCTACTGAAATGAGAACATTGCTAACACGTCAAATAGTGTGGATGGCTTTTGTTGAGAACACTTTTCGCACGACTTGATATAATTCCTGAATGGTGCAGGGGAGCGCATAGTCCTCCCTGCTGTATTCTCAGAGTGGAATGAGTGGCCTGGTAGGCCCATGGCGTACTTTTAGCTTCTTCCTCTTTGAATGCTTCACGAACGGGTGGAGTCCGAGGGACGTAGTATAGTCTCCATGGTTTCTGAGGCTACAGTCTTCTTCTCCCATCACATCTACTACCGAAATGCCAACATTGAGAAGACGTGGAACACTGAGACGGCTTTGGGGAAAAACCCGCTTCCTACGAAATAGGTTGATTCCCGAGTGAGTTTGAGGAGCAAACAAATCTTCACGAACGTATTATCTTCCACTGGGAGCCCCCCAGGCTACTCTGACATTCATATTCCCTTAGACCTTCAGAGACTTGGAGGCCAGGTCGCGTAGCGTGGCCCAGCGGCCTTCCAACGTCCGGATACGCTTTCCTCTCAGAACGCAGAGTTTGGCGAAAACAGTGGTAGCCAAGCTTACTCTCGGGCACAGTTGGCATAGTCCTGTGCTTCCGTTCACTCATTTGCTTTGGGGAACGTGATTGCACAAGTCTGTGCCTAGCAAAGTTACCGCCAAGGTGATCATACAGAAAACCCATTGAAACGACCTGCTAAATCGGTGGCTTCTAGCGGCATCCCACACATTTCGCACTCTACTGAAACGAGTCCATTGACCTAGTGTTACCCGTGGAGATGAAGTCTTCTAATAAGGCACTTGTACGAAACATCCTGATTCCCTCGTTGTTTGGAAGCTTTCCATGAATTCCTTGCTGTTCTATCAGAAGGAAATTCAATCGAATAGAGTCAGTGGGCTGTGAGCTTCATGGGCATATCTACGTTCGAGAAACAGTTTTGTCCACAAGACATAGTAGTGAGTAGCTGCAGGAGATCTTCGGCCTCTGCTATTCTCCTGGAAAACATAGAGCGGCGAAAAGCCCACACTCGCAGCTCATTGTCCTGCGAAGGTCTGAAACTGCTATGCTCCTGTTCATTCACTACGGATTGAAAATGATTTCAGTAGCATTTAGTTTAGGACACAACCCACAGCTCGGATATATCAGAAGATTTCTGTTTAAAGATAGAGTTAGGGTTAGGGCTAGCATTACGATTACGGTAAGGATAAGCTTTATTATTAGGGTAGGGATAGGGATAGGGATAGGGTTAGGGTTAGGGTTAGGGTTAGGGATAGGGTTACGGTTAGGGTTAGGGTTAGGGTTAGCGTTAGCGTTAGGGTTAGGGATAGGGATAGGTTTAGCATTAGCGTTTCGGTTAACGTTACATATAGGTTTAGGGCCAGGGCTAAAGCCAGATGACGGCCACAGGTAGAGGAGTGTGTGTCCTAGAAGATCGTGCATTTCATAGCTCTCTTAGTTCTTCTGTGCTTTCATTGAGTCCGTTGAGGACGAGAAAGTGATTCTGTAGATCGTTGCACTGAAACACAGCCAGGTAAAAGACAACAGAGCAAAAGAGCTGATCATAAGTGCTGAAGAGGGTATGTGATATGGTGCAAGGCACTCATTTCCAATTCAACTGATACGAGCACATTGATCTAGAGCTGCGTTCATGCTTAAAGCCACTTCTCAGGAACATGTTCATTCCCGAGTAACTTGGCAGCTTTCAAACCGTTCACTCCTGTGCTGTGTGAGAGAGTCACTCGAATAGAGTAAGGGGACTGCTAGCTGCACATGCATTTCTACGTTGAAAACACTGTATGGGCAAAGTGAGGTAGTAGGCTGTTGCCTCTCTTCTTCCTGGGGCTACGCTTTTCTGATGGAAAAAGTACCTAGGAGAAAACTCTACTGTGGAAGCTCATTGCGCTTCAAGGATCACAAAGTGCTAGCTAGGCTAGCATTCCCTCCGTTGCTGACGGGAAATCATTTCCGTAGCTCTTGGGCTATGACACGCGCCAGAGATCCTATATTGCAGCAAGGTTCTTGGACAGGATGCTGACAAGAGTACGTACTATGTGACACACCACTGCTTTCATCTCCTACTGAAATGAGAACATTGCTAACACGTCAAATAGTGTGGATGGCTTTTGTTGAGAACACTTTTCGCACGACTTGATATAATTCCTGAATGGTGCAGGGGAGCGCATAGTCCTCCCTGCTGTATTCTCAGAGTGGAATGAGTGGCCTGGTAGGCCCATGGCGTACTTTTAGCTTCTTCCTCTTTGAATGCTTCACGAACGGGTGGAGTCCGAGGGACGTAGTATAGTCTCCATGGTTTCTGAGGCTACAGTCTTCTTCTCCCATCACATCTACTACCGAAATGCCAACATTGAGAAGACGTGGAACACTGAGACGGCTTTGGGGAAAAACCCGCTTCCTACGAAATAGGTTGATTCCCGAGTGAGTTTGAGGAGCAAACAAATCTTCACGAACGTATTATCTTCCACTGGGATCCCCCCAGGCTACTCTGACATTCATATTCCCTTAGACCTTCAGAGACTTGGAGGCCAGGTCGCGTAGCGTGGCCCAGCGGCCTTCCAACGTCCGGATACGCTTTCCTCTCAGAACGCAGAGTTTGGCGAAAACAGTGGTAGCCAAGCTTACTCTCGGGCACAGTTGGCATAGTCCTGTGCTTCCGTTCACTCATTTGCTTTGGGGAACGTGATTGCACAAGTCTGTGCCTAGCAAAGTTACCGCCAAGGTGATCATACAGAAAACCCATTGAAACGACCTGCTAAATCGGTGGCTTCTAGCGGCATCCCACACATTTCGCACTCTACTGAAACGAGTCCATTGACCTAGTGTTACCCGTGGAGATGAAGTCTTCTAATAAGGCACTTGTACGAAACATCCTGATTCCCTCGTTGTTTGGAAGCTTTCCATGAATTCCTTGCTGTTCTATCAGAAGGAAATTCAATCGAATAGAGTCAGTGGGCTGTGAGCTTCATGGGCATATCTACGTTCGAGAAACAGTTTTGTCCACAAGACATAGTAGTGAGTAGCTGCAGGAGATCTTCGGCCTCTGCTATTCTCCTGGAAAACATAGAGCGGCGAAAAGCCCACACTCGCAGCTCATTGTCCTGAGAAGGTCTGAAACTGCTATGCTCCTGTTCATTCACTACGGATTGAAAATGATTTCAGTAGCATTTAGTTTAGGACACAACCCACAGCTCGGATATATCAGAAGATTTCTGTTTAAAGATAGAGTTAGGGTTAGGGCTAGCATTACGATTACGGTAAGGATAAGCTTTATTATTAGGGTAGGGATAGGGATAGGGATAGGGATAGGGTTAGGGTTAGGGTTAGGGTTAGAGATAGGGTTAGGGTTAGGGTTAGGGTTAGGGTTAGCGTTAGCGTTAGGGTTAGGGATAGGGATAGGTTTAGCATTAGCGTTTCGGTTAAGGTTACATATAGGTTTAGGGCCAGGGCTAAAGCCAGATGACGGCCACAGGTAGAGGAGTGTGTGTCCTAGAAGATCGTGCATTTCATAGCTCTCTTAGTTCTTCTGTGCTTTCATTGAGTCCGTTGAGGACGAGAAAGTGATTCTGTAGATCGTTGCACTGAAACACAGCCAGGTAAAAGACAACAGAGCAAAAGAGCTGATCATAAGTGCTGAAGAGGGTATGTGATATGGTGCAAGGCACTCATTTCCAATTCAACTGATACGAGCACATTGATCTAGAGCTGCGTTCATGCTTAAAGCCACTTCTCAGGAACATGTTCATTCCCGAGTAACTTGGCAGCTTTCAAACCGTTCACTCCTGTGCTGTGTGAGAGAGTCACTCGAATAGAGTAAGGGGACTGCTAGCTGCACATGCATTTCTACGTTGAAAACACTGTATGGGCAAAGTGAGGTAGTAGGCTGTTGCCTCTCTTCTTCCTGGGGCTACGCTTTTCTGATGGAAAAAGTACCTAGGAGAAAACTCTACTGTGGAAGCTCATTGCGCTTCAAGGATCACAAAGTGCTAGCTAGGCTAGCATTCCCTCCGTTGCTGACGGGAAATCATTTCCGTAGCTCTTGGGCTATGACACGCGCCAGAGATCCTATATTGCAGCAAGGTTCTTGGACAGGATGCTGACAAGAGTACGTACTATGACACACAACTGCTTTCATCTCCTACTGAAATGAGAACATTGCTAACACGTCAAATAGTGTGGATGGCTTTTGTTGAGAACACTTTTCGCACGACTTGATATAATTCCTGAATGGTGCAGGGGAGCGCATAGTCCTCCCTGCTGTATTCTCAGAGTGGAATGAGTGGCCTGGTAGGCCCATGGCGTACTTTTAGCTTCTTCCTCTTTGAATGCTTCACGAACGGGTGGAGTCCGAGGGACGTAGTATAGTCTCCATGGTTTCTGAGGCTACAGTCTTCTTCTCCCATCACATCTACTACCGAAATGCCAACATTGAGAAGACGTGGAACACTGAGACGGCTTTGGGGAAAAACCCGCTTCCTACGAAATAGGTTGATTCCCGAGTGAGTTTGAGGAGCAAACAAATCTTCACGAACGTATTATCTTCCACTGGGAGCCCCCCAGGCTACTCTGACATTCATATTCCCTTAGACCTTCAGAGACTTGGAGGCCAGGTCGCGTAGCGTGGCCCAGCGGCCTTCCAACGTCCGGATACGCTTTCCTCTCAGAACGCAGAGTTTGGCGAAAACAGTGGTAGCCAAGCTTACTCTCGGGCACAGTTGGCATAGTCCTGTGCTTCCGTTCACTCATTTGCTTTGGGGAACGTGATTGCACAAGTCTGTGCCTAGCAAAGTTACCGCCAAGGTGATCATACAGAAAACCCATTGAAACGACCTGCTAAATCGGTGGCTTCTAGCGGCATCCCACACATTTCGCACTCTACTGAAACGAGTCCATTGACCTAGTGTTACCCGTGGAGATGAAGTCTTCTAATAAGGCACTTGTACGAAACATCCTGATTCCCTCGTTGTTTGGAAGCTTTCCATGAATTCCTTGCTGTTCTATCAGAAGGAAATTCAATCGAATAGAGTCAGTGGGCTGTGAGCTTCATGGGCATATCTACGTTCGAGAAACAGTTTTGTCCACAAGACATAGTAGTGAGTAGCTGCAGGAGATCTTCGGCCTCTGCTATTCTCCTGGAAAACATAGAGCGGCGAAAAGCCCACACTCGCAGCTCATTGTCCTGCGAAGGTCTGAAACTGCTATGCTCCTGTTCATTCACTACGGATTGAAAATGATTTCAGTAGCATTTAGTTTAGGACACAACCCACAGCTCGGATATATCAGAAGATTTCTGTTTAAAGATAGAGTTAGGGTTAGGGCTAGCATTACGATTACGGTAAGGATAAGCTTTATTATTAGGGTAGGGATAGGGATAGGGATAGGGTTAGGGTTAGGGTTAGGGTTAGGGATAGGGTTACGGTTAGGGTTAGGGTTAGGGTTAGCGTTAGCGTTAGGGTTAGGGATAGGGATAGGTTTAGCATTAGCGTTTCGGTTAACGTTACATATAGGTTTAGGGCCAGGGCTAAAGCCAGATGACGGCCACAGGTAGAGGAGTGTGTGTCCTAGAAGATCGTGCATTTCATAGCTCTCTTAGTTCTTCTGTGCTTTCATTGAGTCCGTTGAGGACGAGAAAGTGATTCTGTAGATCGTTGCACTGAAACACAGCCAGGTAAAAGACAACAGAGCAAAAGAGCTGATCATAAGTGCTGAAGAGGGTATGTGATATGGTGCAAGGCACTCATTTCCAATTCAACTGATACAAGCACATTGATCTAGAGCTGCGTTCATGCTTAAAGCCACTTCTCAGGAACATGTTCATTCCCGAGTAACTTGGCAGCTTTCAAACCGTTCACTCCTGTGCTGTGTGAGAGAGTCACTCGAATAGAGTAAGGGGACTGCTAGCTGCACATGCATTTCTACGTTGAAAACACTGTATGGGCAAAGTGAGGTAGTAGGCTGTTGCCTCTCTTCTTCCTGGGGCTACGCTTTTCTGATGGAAAAAGTACCTAGGAGAAAACTCTACTGTGGAAGCTCATTGCGCTTCAAGGATCACAAAGTGCTAGCTAGGCTAGCATTCCCTCCGTTGCTGACGGGAAATCATTTCCGTAGCTCTTGGGCTATGACACGCGCCAGAGATCCTATATTGCAGCAAGGTTCTTGGACAGGATGCTGACAAGAGTACGTACTATGTGACACACCACTGCTTTCATCTCCTACTGAAATGAGAACATTGCTAACACGTCAAATAGTGTGGATGGCTTTTGTTGAGAACACTTTTCGCACGACTTGATATAATTCCTGAATGGTGCAGGGGAGCGCATAGTCCTCCCTGCTGTATTCTCAGAGTGGAATGAGTGGCCTGGTAGGCCCATGGCGTACTTTTAGCTTCTTCCTCTTTGAATGCTTCACGAACGGGTGGAGTCCGAGGGACGTAGTATAGTCTCCATGGTTTCTGAGGCTACAGTCTTCTTCTCCCATCACATCTACTACCGAAATGCCAACATTGAGAAGACGTGGAACACTGAGACGGCTTTGGGGAAAAACCCGCTTCCTACGAAATAGGTTGATTCCCGAGTGAGTTTGAGGAGCAAACAAATCTTCACGAACGTATTATCTTCCACTGGGAGCCCCCCAGGCTACTCTGACATTCATATTCCCTTAGACCTTCAGAGACTTGGAGGCCAGGTCGCGTAGCGTGGCCCAGCGGCCTTCCAACGTCCGGATACGCTTTCCTCTCAGAACGCAGAGTTTGGCGAAAACAGTGGTAGCCAAGCTTACTCTCGGGCACAGTTGGCATAGTCCTGTGCTTCCGTTCACTCATTTGCTTTGGGGAACGTGATTGCACAAGTCTGTGCCTAGCAAAGTTACCGCCAAGGTGATCATACAGAAAACCCATTGAAACGACCTGCTAAATCGGTGGCTTCTAGCGGCATCCCACACATTTCGCACTCTACTGAAACGAGTCCATTGACCTAGTGTTACCCGTGGAGATGAAGTCTTCTAATAAGGCACTTGTACGAAACATCCTGATTCCCTCGTTGTTTGGAAGCTTTCCATGAATTCCTTGCTGTTCTATCAGAAGGAAATTCAATCGAATAGAGTCAGTGGGCTGTGAGCTTCATGGGCATATCTACGTTCGAGAAACAGTTTTGTCCACAAGACATAGTAGTGAGTAGCTGCAGGAGATCTTCGGCCTCTGCTATTCTCCTGGAAAACATAGAGCGGCGAAAAGCCCACACTCGCAGCTCATTGTCCTGCGAAGGTCTGAAACTGCTATGCTCCTGTTCATTCACTACGGATTGAAAATGATTTCAGTAGCATTTAGTTTAGGACACAACCCACAGCTCGGATATATCAGAAGATTTCTGTTTAAAGATAGAGTTAGGGTTAGGGCTAGCATTACGATTACGGTAAGGATAAGCTTTATTATTAGGGTAGGGATAGGGATAGGGATAGGGATAGGGTTAGGGTTAGGGTTAGGGTTAGGGATAGGGTTACGGTTAGGGTTAGGGTTAGGGTTAGGGTTAGCGTTAGCGTTAGGGTTAGGGATAGGGATAGGTTTAGCATTAGCGTTTCGGTTAACGTTACATATAGGTTTAGGGCCAGGGCTAAAGCTAGATGACGGTCACAGGTAGAGGAGTGTGTGTCCTAGAAGATCGTGCATTTCATAGCTCTCTTAGTTCTTCTGTGCTTTCATTGAGTCCGTTGAGGACGAGAAAGTGATTCTGTAGATCATTGCACTGAAACACAGCCAGGTAAAAGATAACAGAGCAAAAGAGCTGATCATAAGTGCTGAAGAGGGTATGTGATATGGTGCAAGGCACTCATTTCCAATTCAACTGATACGAGCACATTGATCTAGAGCTGCGTTCATGCTTAAAGCCACTTCTCAGGAACATGTTCATTTCCGAGTAACTTGGCGGCTTTCAAACCGTTCACTCCTGTGCTGTGTGAGAGTCACTCGAATAGAGTAAGGGGACTGCTAGCTGCACATGCATTTCTACGTAGAAAACACTGTATGGGCAAAGTGAGGTAGTAGGCTGTTGCCTCTCTTCTTCCTGGGGCTACGCTTTTCTGATGGAAAAAGTACCTAGGAGAAAACTCTACTGTGGAAGTTCATTGCGCTTCAAGGATCACAAAGTGCTAGCTAGGCTAGCATTCCCTCCGTTGCTGACGGGAAATCATTTCCGTAGCTCTTGGGCTATGACACGCGCCAGAGATCCTATATTGCAGCAAGGTTCTTGGACAGGATGCTGACAAGAGTACGTACTATGTGACACACCACTGCTTTCATCTCCTACTGAAATGAGAACATTGCTAACACGTCAAATAGTGTGGATGGCTTTTGTTGAGAACACTTTTCGCACGACTTGATATAATTCCTGAATGGTGCAGGGGAGCGCAAAGTCTTCCCTGCTGTATTCTCAAAGTGGAATGAGTGGCCTGGTAGGCCCATGGCGTACTTTTAGCTTCTTCCTCTTTGAATGCTTCACGAACGGGTGGAGTCCGAGGGACGTAGTATAGTCTCCATGGTTTCTGAGGCTACAGTCTTCTTCTCCCATCACATCTACTACCGAAATGCCAACATTGAGAAGACGTGGAACACTGAGACGGCTTTGGAGAAAAACCCGCTTCCTACGAAATAGGTTGATTCCCGAGTGAGTTTGAGGAGCAAACAAATCTTCACGAACGTATTATCTTCCACTGGGAGCCCCCCAGGCTACTCTGACATTCATATTCCCTTAGACCTTCAGAGACTTGGAGGCCAGGTCGCGTAGCGTGGCCCAGCGGCCTTCCAACGTCCGGATACGCTTTCCTCGCAGAACGCAGAGTTTGGCGAAAACAGTCGTAGCCAAGCTTACTCTCGGGCACAGTTGGCATAGTCCTGTGCTTCCGTTCACTCATTTGCTTTGGGGAACGTGATTGCACAAGTCTGTGCCTAGCAAAGTTACCGCCAAGGTGATCATACAGAAAACCCATTGAAACGACCTGCTAAATCGGTGGCTTCTAGCGGCATCCCACACATTTCGCACTCTAGTGAAACGAGTCCATTGACCTAGTGTTACCCGCTGGAGATGAAGTCTTCTAATAAGGCACTTGTACGAAACATCCTGATTCCCTCGTTGTTTGGAAGCTTTCCATGAATTCCTTGCTGTTCTATCAGAAGGAAATTCAATCGAATAGAGTCAGTGGGCTGTGAGCTTCATGGGCATATCTACGTTCGAGAAACAGTTTTGTCCACAAGACATAGTAGTGAGTAGCTGCAGGAGATCTTCGGCCTCTGCTATTCTCCTGGAAAACATAGAGCGGCGAAAAGCCCACACTCGCAGCTCATTGTCCTGCGAAGGTCTGAAACTGCTATGCTCCTGTTCATTCACTACGGATTGAAAATGATTTCAGTAGCATTTAGTTTAGGACACAACCCACAGCTCGGATATATCAGAAGATTTCTGTTTAAAGATAGAGTTAGGGTTAGGGCTAGCATTACGATTACGGTAAGGATAAGCTTTATTATTAGGGTAGGGATAGGGATAGGGATAGGGATAGGGTTAGGGTTAGGGTTAGGGTTAGGTATAGGGTTACGGTTAGGGTTAGGGTTAGGGTTAGGGTTAGCGTTAGCGTTAGGGTTAGGGATAGGGATAGGTTTAGCATTAGCGTTTCGGTTAACGTTACATATAGGTTTAGGGCCAGGGCTAAAGCTAGATGACGGCCACAGGTAGAGGAGTGTGTGTCCTAGAAGATCGTGCATTTCATAGCTCTCTTAGTTCTTCTGTGCTTTCATTGAGTCCGTTGAGGACGAGAAAGTGATTCTGTAGATCATTGCACTGAAACACAGCCAGGTAAAAGATAACAGAGCAAAAGAGCTGATCATAAGTGCTGAAGAGGGTATGTGATATGGTGCAAGGCACTCATTTCCAATTCAACTGATACGAGCACATTGATCTAGAGCTGCGTTCATGCTTAAAGCCACTTCTCAGGAACATGTTCATTTCCGAGTAACTTGGCAGCTTTCAAACCGTTCACTCCTGTGCTGTGTGAGAGAGTCACTCGAATAGAGTAAGGGGACTGCTAGCTGCACATGCATTTCTACGTTGAAAACACTGTATGGGCAAAGTGAGGTAGTAGGCTGTTGCCTCTCTTCTTCCTGGGTCTACGCTTTTCTGATGGAAAAAGTACCTAGGAGAAAACTCTACTGTGGAAGCTCATTGCGCTTCAAGGATCACAAAGTGCTAGCTAGGCTAGCATTCCCTCCGTTGCTGACGGGAAATCATTTCCGTAGCTCTTGGGCTATGACACGCGCCAGAGATCCTATATTGCAGCAAGGTTCTTGGACAGGATGCTGACAAGAGTACGTACTATGTGACACACCACTGCTTTCATCTCCTACTGAAATGAGAACATTGCTAACACGTCAAATAGTGTGGATGGCTTTTGTTGAGAACACTTTTCGCACGACTTGATATAATTCCTGAATGGTGCAGGGGAGCGCATAGTCCTCCCTGCTGTATTCTCAGAGTGGAATGAGTGGCCTGGTAGGCCCATGGCGTACTTTTAGCTTCTTCCTCTTTGAATGCTTCACGAACGGGTGGAGTCCGAGGGACGTAGTATAGTCTCCATGGTTTCTGAGGCTACAGTCTTCTTCTCCCATCACATCTACTACCGAAATGCCAACATTGAGAAGACGTTGAACACTGAGACGGCTTTGGAGAAAAACCCGCTTCCTACGAAATAGGTTGATTCCCGAGTGAGTTTGAGGAGCAAACAAATCTTCACGAACGTATTATCTTCCACTGGGAGCCCCACAGGCTACTCTGACATTCATATTCCCTTAGATCTTCAGAGACTTGGAGGCCAGGTCGCGTAGCGTGGCCCAGCGGCCTTCCAACGTCTGGATACGCTTTCCTCGCAGAACGCAGAGTTTGGCGAAAACAGTGGTAGCCAAGCTTACTCTCGGGCACAGTTGGCATAGTCCTGTGCTTCCGTTCACTCATTTGCTTTGGGGAACGTGATTGCACAAGTCTGTGCCTAGCAAAGATACCGCCAAGGTGATCATACAGAAAACCCATTGAAACGACCTGCTAAATCGGTGGCTTCTAGCGGCATCCCACACATTTCGCACTCAACTGAAACGAGTCCATTGACCTAGTGTTACCCGCTGGAGATGAAGTCTTCTAATAAGGCACTTGTACGAAACATCCTGATTCCCTCGTTGTTTGGAAGCTTTCCATGAATTCCTTGCTGTTCTATCAGAAGGAAATTCAATCGAATAGAGTCAGTGGGCTGTGAGCTTCATGGGCATATCTACGTTCGAGAAACAGTTTTGTCCACAAGACATAGTAGTGAGTAGCTGCAGGAGATCTTCGGCCTCTGCTATTCTCCTGGAAAACATAGAGCGGCGAAAAGCCCACACTCGCAGCTCATTGTCCTGCGAAGGTCTGAAACTGCTATGCTCCTGTTCATTCACTACGGATTGAAAATGATTTCAGTAGCATTTAGTTTAGGACACAACCCACAGCTCGGATATATCAGAAGATTTCTGTTTAAAGATAGAGTTAGGGTTAGGGCTAGCATTACGATTACGGTAAGGATAAGCTTTATTATTAGGGTAGGGATAGGGATAGGGATAGGGATAGGGTTAGGGTTAGGGTTAGGGTTAGAGATAGGGTTAGGGTTAGGGTTAGGGTTAGGGTTAGCGTTAGCGTTAGGGTTAGGGATAGGGATAGGTTTAGCATTAGCGTTTCGGTTAAGGTTACATATAGGTTTAGGGCCAGGGCTAAAGCCAGATGACGGCCACAGGTAGAGGAGTGTGTGTCCTAGAAGATCGTGCATTTCATAGCTCTCTTAGTTCTTCTGTGCTTTCATTGAGTCCGTTGAGGACGAGAAAGTGATTCTGTAGATCGTTGCACTGAAACACAGCCAGGTAAAAGATAACAGAGCAAAAGAGCTGATCATAAGTGCTGAAGAGGGTATGTGATATGGTGCAAGGCACTCATTTCCAATTCAACTGATACGAGCACATTGATCTAGAGCTGCGTTCATGCTTAAAGCCACTTCTCAGGAACATGTTCATTCCCGAATAACTTGGCAGCTTTCAAACCGTTCACTCCTGTGCTGTGTGAGAGAGTCACTCGAATAGAGTAAGGGGACTGCTAGCTGCACATGCATTTCTACGTAGAAAACACTGTATGGGCAAAGTGAGGTAGTAGGCTGTTGCCTCTCTTCTTCCTGGGGCTACGCTTTTCTGATGGAAAAAGTACCTAGGAGAAAACTCTACTGTGGAAGCTCATTGCGCTTCAAGGATCACAAAGTGCTAGCTAGGCTAGCATTCCCTCCGTTGCTGACGGGAAATCATTTCCGTAGCTCTTGGGCTATGACACGCGCCAGAGATCCTATATTGCAGCAAGGTTCTTGGACAGGATGCTGACAAGAGTACGTACTATGTGACACACCACTGCTTGCATCTCCTACTGAAATGAGAACATTGCTAACACGTCAAATAGTGTGGATGGCTTTTGTAGAGAACACTTTTCGCACGACTTGATATAATTCCTGAATGGTGCAGGGGAGCGCAAAGTCTTCCCTGCTGTATTCTCAGAGTGGAATGAGTGGCCTGGTAGGCCCATGGCGTACTTTTAGCTTCTTCCTCTTTGAATGCTTCACGAACGGGTGGAGTCCGAGGGACGTAGTATAGTCTCCTTGGTTTCTGAGGCTACAGTCTTCTTCTCCCATCACATCTACTACCGAAATGCCAACATTGAGAAGACGTGGAACACTGAGACGGCTTTGGAGAAAAACCCGCTTCCTACGAAATAGGTTGATTCCCGAGTGAGTTTGAGGAGCAAACAAATCTTCACGAACATATTATCTTCCACTGGGAGGCCAACAGGCTACTCTGACATTCATATTCCCTTAGATCTTCAGAGACTAGGAGGCCAGGTCGCGTAGCGTGGCCCAGCGGCCTTCCAACGTCTGGATACGCTTTCCTCGCAGAACGCAGAGTTTGGCGAAAACAGTGGTAGCCAAGCTTACTCTCGGGCACAGTTGGCATAGTCCTGTGCTTCCGTTCACTCATTTGCTTTGGGGAACGTGATTGCACAAGTCTGTGCCTAGCAAAGTTACCACCAAGGTGATCATACAGAAAACCCATTGAAACGACTTGCTAAATCGGTGGCTTCTAGCGGCATCCCACACATTTCGCACTCTACTGAAACGAGTCCATTGACCTAGTGTTACCCGCTGGAGATGAAGTCTTCTAATAAGGCACTTGTACGAAACATCCTGATTCCCTCGTTGTTTGGAAGCTTTCCATGAATTCCTTGCTGTTCTATCAGAAGGAAATTCAATCGAATAGAGTCAGTGGGCTGTGAGCTTCATGGGCATATCTACGTTCGAGAAACAGTTTTGTCCACAAGACATAGTAGTGAGTAGCTGCAGGAGATCTTCGGCCTCTGCTATTCTCCTGGAAAACATAGAGCGGCGAAAAGCCCACACTCGCAGCTCATTGTCCTGCGAAGGTCTGAAACTGCTATGCTCCTGTTCATTCACTACGGATTGAAAATGATTTCAGTAGCATTTAGTTTAGGACACAACCCACAGCTCGGATATATCAGAAGATTTCTGTTTAAAGATAGAGTTAGGGTTAGGGCTAGCATTACGATTACGGTAAGGATAAGCTTTATTATTAGGGTAGGGATAGGGATAGGGATAGGGATAGGGATAGGGTTAGGGTTAGGGTTAGGGTTAGGGATAGGGTTACGGTTAGGGTTAGGGTTAGGGTTAGGGTTAGCGTTAGCGTCCGGGTTAGGGATAGGGATAGGTTTAGCATTAGCGTTTGGGTTAATGTTACATATAGGTTTAGGGCCAAGGCTAAAGCTAGATGACGGCCACAGGTAGAGGAGTGTGTGTCCTAGAAGATCGTGCATTTCATAGCTCTCTTAGTTCTTCTGTGCTTTCATTGAGTCCGTTGAGGACGAGAAAATGATTCTGTAGATCGTTGCACTGAAACACAGCCAGGTAAAAGATAACAGAGCAAAAGAGCTGATCATAAGTGCTGAAGAGGGTATGTGATATGGTGCAAGGCACTCATTTCCAATTCAACTGATACGAGCACATTGATCTAGAGCTGCGTTCATGCTTAAAGCCACTTCTCAGGAACATGTTCATTTCCGAGTAACTTGGCGGCTTTCAAACCGTTCACTCCTGTGCTGTGTGAGAGTCACTCGAATAGAGTAAGGGGACTGCTAGCTGCACATGCATTTCTACGTAGAAAACACTGTATGGGCAAAGTGAGGTAGTAGGCTGTTGCCTCTCTTCTTCCTGGGGCTACGCTTTTCTGATGGAAAAAGTACCTAGGAGAAAACTCTACTGTGGAAGCTCATTGCGCTTCAAGGATCACAAAGTGCTAGCTAGGCTAGCATTCCCTCCGTTGCTGACGGGAAATCATTTCCGTAGCTCTTGGGCTATGACACGCGCCAGAGATCCTATATTGCAGCAAGGTTCTTGGACAGGATGCTGACAAGAGTACGTACTATGTGACACACCACTGCTTTCATCTCCTACTGAAATGAGAACATTGCTAACACGTCAAATAGTGTGGATGGCTTTTGTTGAGAACACTTTTCGCACGACTTGATATAATTCCTGAATGGTGCAGGGGAGCGCAAAGTCTTCCCTGCTGTATTCTCAGAGTGGAATGAGTGGCCTGGTAGGCCCATGGCGTACTTTTAGCTTCTTCCTCTTTGAATGCTTCACGAACGGGTGGAGTCCGAGGGACGTAGTATAGTCTCCATGGTTTCTGAGGCTACAGTCTTCTTCTCCCATCACATCTACTACCGAAATGCCAACATTGAGAAGACGTGGAACACTGAGACGGCTTTGGAGAAAAACCCGCTTCCTACGAAATAGGTTGATTCCCGAGTGAGTTTGAGGAGCAAACAAATCTTCACGAACGTATTATCTTCCACTGGGAGCCCCCCAGGCTACTCTGACATTCATATTCCCTTAGACCTTCAGAGACTTGGAGGCCAGGTCGCGTAGCGTGGCCCAGCGGCCTTCCAACGTCCGGATACGCTTTCCTCTCAGAACGCAGAGTTTGGCGAAAACAGTGGTAGCCAAGCTTACTCTCGGGCAGAGTTGGCATAGTCCTGTGCTTCCGTTCACTCATTTGCTTTGGGGAACGTGATTGCACAAGTCTGTGCCTAGCAAAGTTACCGCCAAGGTGATCATACAGAAAACCCATTGAAACGACCTGCTAAATCGGTGGCTTCTAGCGGCATCCCACACATTTCGCACTCTAGTGAAACGAGTCCATTGACCTAGTGTTACCCGCTGGAGATGAAGTCTTCTAATAAGGCACTTGTACGAAACATCCTGATTCCCTCGTTGTTTGGAAGCTTTCCATGAATTCCTTGCTGTTCTATCAGAAGGAAATTCAATCGAATAGAGTCAGTGGGCTGTGAGCTTCATGGGCATATCTACGTTCGAGAAACAGTTTTGTCCACAAGACATAGTAGTGAGTAGCTGCAGGAGATCTTCGGCCTCTGCTATTCTCCTGGAAAACATAGAGCGGCGAAAAGCCCACACTCGCAGCTCATTGTCCTGCGAAGGTCTGAAACTGCTATGCTCCTGTTCATTCACTACGGATTGAAAATGATTTCAGTAGCATTTAGTTTAGGACACAACCCACAGCTCGGATATATCAGAAGATTTCTGTTTAAAGATAGAGTTAGGGTTAGGGCTAGCATTACGATTACGGTAAGGATAAGCTTTATTATTAGGGTAGGGATAGGGATAGGGATAGGGATAGGGTTAGGGTTAGGGTTAGGGTTAGGTATAGGGTTACGGTTAGGGTTAGGGTTAGGGTTAGGGTTAGCGTTAGCGTTAGGGTTAGGGATAGGGATAGGTTTAGCATTAGCGTTTCGGTTAACGTTACATATAGGTTTAGGGCCAGGGCTAAAGCTAGATGACGGCCACAGGTAGAGGAGTGTGTGTCCTAGAAGATCGTGCATTTCATAGCTCTCTTAGTTCTTCTGTGCTTTCATTGAGTCCGTTGAGGACGAGAAAGTGATTCTGTAGATCATTGCACTGAAACACAGCCAGGTAAAAGATAACAGAGCAAAAGAGCTGATCATAAGTGCTGAAGAGGGTATGTGATATGGTGCAAGGCACTCATTTCCAATTCAACTGATACGAGCACATTGATCTAGAGCTGCGTTCATGCTTAAAGCCACTTCTCAGGAACATGTTCATTTCCGAGTAACTTGGCAGCTTTCAAACCGTTCACTCCTGTGCTGTGTGAGAGAGTCACTCGAATAGAGTAAGGGGACTGCTAGCTGCACATGCATTTCTACGTTGAAAACACTGTATGGGCAAAGTGAGGTAGTAGGCTGTTGCCTCTCTTCTTCCTGGGTCTACGCTTTTCTGATGGAAAAAGTACCTAGGAGAAAACTCTACTGTGGAAGCTCATTGCGCTTCAAGGATCACAAAGTGCTAGCTAGGCTAGCATTCCCTCCGTTGCTGACGGGAAATCATTTCCGTAGCTCTTGGGCTATGACACGCGCCAGAGATCCTATATTGCAGCAAGGTTCTTGGACAGGATGCTGACAAGAGTACGTACTATGTGACACACCACTGCTTTCATCTCCTACTGAAATGAGAACATTGCTAACACGTCAAATAGTGTGGATGGCTTTTGTTGAGAACACTTTTCGCACGACTTGATATAATTCCTGAATGGTGCAGGGGAGCGCATAGTCCTCCCTGCTGTATTCTCAGAGTGGAATGAGTGGCCTGGTAGGCCCATGGCGTACTTTTAGCTTCTTCCTCTTTGAATGCTTCACGAACGGGTGGAGTCCGAGGGACGTAGTATAGTCTCCATGGTTTCTGAGGCTACAGTCTTCTTCTCCCATCACATCTACTACCGAAATGCCAACATTGAGAAGACGTTGAACACTGAGACGGCTTTGGAGAAAAACCCGCTTCCTACGAAATAGGTTGATTCCCGAGTGAGTTTGAGGAGCAAACAAATCTTCACGAACGTATTATCTTCCACTGGGAGCCCCACAGGCTACTCTGACATTCATATTCCCTTAGATCTTCAGAGACTTGGAGGCCAGGTCGCGTAGCGTGGCCCAGCGGCCTTCCAACGTCTGGATACGCTTTCCTCGCAGAACGCAGAGTTTGGCGAAAACAGTGGTAGCCAAGCTTACTCTCGGGCACAGTTGGCATAGTCCTGTGCTTCCGTTCACTCATTTGCTTTGGGGAACGTGATTGCACAAGTCTGTGCCTAGCAAAGATACCGCCAAGGTGATCATACAGAAAACCCATTGAAACGACCTGCTAAATCGGTGGCTTCTAGCGGCATCCCACACATTTCGCACTCAACTGAAACGAGTCCATTGACCTAGTGTTACCCGCTGGAGATGAAGTCTTCTAATAAGGCACTTGTACGAAACATCCTGATTCCCTCGTTGTTTGGAAGCTTTCCATGAATTCCTTGCTGTTCTATCAGAAGGAAATTCAATCGAATAGAGTCAGTGGGCTGTGAGCTTCATGGGCATATCTACGTTCGAGAAACAGTTTTGTCCACAAGACATAGTAGTGAGTAGCTGCAGGAGATCTTCGGCCTCTGCTATTCTCCTGGAAAACATAGAGCGGCGAAAAGCCCACACTCGCAGCTCATTGTCCTGCGAAGGTCTGAAACTGCTATGCTCCTGTTCATTCACTACGGATTGAAAATGATTTCAGTAGCATTTAGTTTAGGACACAACCCACAGCTCGGATATATCAGAAGATTTCTGTTTAAAGATAGAGTTAGGGTTAGGGCTAGCATTACGATTACGGTAAGGATAAGCTTTATTATTAGGGTAGGGATAGGGATAGGGATAGGGATAGGGTTAGGGTTAGGGTTAGGGTTAGAGATAGGGTTAGGGTTAGGGTTAGGGTTAGGGTTAGCGTTAGCGTTAGGGTTAGGGATAGGGATAGGTTTAGCATTAGCGTTTCGGTTAACGTTACATATAGGTTTAGGGCCAGGGCTAAAGCCAGATGACGGCCACAGGTAGAGGAGTGTGTGTCCTAGAAGATCGTGCATTTCATAGCTCTCTTAGTTCTTCTGTGCTTTCATTGAGTCCGTTGAGGACGAGAAAGTGATTCTGTAGATCGTTGCACTGAAACACAGCCAGGTAAAAGATAACAGAGCAAAAGAGCTGATCATAAGTGCTGAAGAGGGTATGTGATATGGTGCAAGGCACTCATTTCCAATTCAACTGATACGAGCACATTGATCTAGAGCTGCGTTCATGCTTAAAGCCACTTCTCAGGAACATGTTCATTCCCGAATAACTTGGCAGCTTTCAAACCGTTCACTCCTGTGCTGTGTGAGAGAGTCACTCGAATAGAGTAAGGGGACTGCTAGCTGCACATGCATTTCTACGTAGAAAACACTGTATGGGCAAAGTGAGGTAGTAGGCTGTTGCCTCTCTTCTTCCTGGGGCTACGCTTTTCTGATGGAAAAAGTACCTAGGAGAAAACTCTACTGTGGAAGCTCATTGCGCTTCAAGGATCACAAAGTGCTAGCTAGGCTAGCATTCCCTCCGTTGCTGACGGGAAATCATTTCCGTAGCTCTTGGGCTATGACACGCGCCAGAGATCCTATATTGCAGCAAGGTTCTTGGACAGGATGCTGACAAGAGTACGTACTATGTGACACACCACTGCTTGCATCTCCTACTGAAATGAGAACATTGCTAACACGTCAAATAGTGTGGATGGCTTTTGTAGAGAACACTTTTCGCACGACTTGATATAATTCCTGAATGGTGCAGGGGAGCGCAAAGTCTTCCCTGCTGTATTCTCAGAGTGGAATGAGTGGCCTGGTAGGCCCATGGCGTACTTTTAGCTTCTTCCTCTTTGAATGCTTCACGAACGGGTGGAGTCCGAGGGACGTAGTATAGTCTCCTTGGTTTCTGAGGCTACAGTCTTCTTCTCCCATCACATCTACTACCGAAATGCCAACATTGAGAAGACGTGGAACACTGAGACGGCTTTGGAGAAAAACCCGCTTCCTACGAAATAGGTTGATTCCCGAGTGAGTTTGAGGAGCAAACAAATCTTCACGAACATATTATCTTCCACTGGGAGGCCAACAGGCTACTCTGACATTCATATTCCCTTAGATCTTCAGAGACTAGGAGGCCAGGTCGCGTAGCGTGGCCCAGCGGCCTTCCAACGTCTGGATACGCTTTCCTCGCAGAACGCAGAGTTTGGCGAAAACAGTGGTAGCCAAGCTTACTCTCGGGCACAGTTGGCATAGTCCTGTGCTTCCGTTCACTCATTTGCTTTGGGGAACGTGATTGCACAAGTCTGTGCCTAGCAAAGTTACCACCAAGGTGATCATACAGAAAACCCATTGAAACGACTTGCTAAATCGGTGGCTTCTAGCGGCATCCCACACATTTCGCACTCTACTGAAACGAGTCCATTGACCTAGTGTTACCCGCTGGAGATGAAGTCTTCTAATAAGGCACTTGTACGAAACATCCTGATTCCCTCGTTGTTTGGAAGCTTTCCATGAATTCCTTGCTGTTCTATCAGAAGGAAATTCAATCGAATAGAGTCAGTGGGCTGTGAGCTTCATGGGCATATCTACGTTCGAGAAACAGTTTTGTCCACAAGACATAGTAGTGAGTAGCTGCAGGAGATCTTCGGCCTCTGCTATTCTCCTGGAAAACATAGAGCGGCGAAAAGCCCACACTCGCAGCTCATTGTCCTGCGAAGGTCTGAAACTGCTATGCTCCTGTTCATTCACTACGGATTGAAAATGATTTCAGTAGCATTTAGTTTAGGACACAACCCACAGCTCGGATATATCAGAAGATTTCTGTTTAAAGATAGAGTTAGGGTTAGGGCTAGCATTACGATTACGGTAAGGATAAGCTTTATTATTAGGGTAGGGATAGGGATAGGGATAGGGATAGGGATAGGGTTAGGGTTAGGGTTAGGGTTAGGGATAGGGTTACGGTTAGGGTTAGGGTTAGGGTTAGGGTTAGCGTTAGCGTCCGGGTTAGGGATAGGGATAGGTTTAGCATTAGCGTTTGGGTTAATGTTACATATAGGTTTAGGGCCAAGGCTAAAGCTAGATGACGGCCACAGGTAGAGGAGTGTGTGTCCTAGAAGATCGTGCATTTCATAGCTCTCTTAGTTCTTCTGTGCTTTCATTGAGTCCGTTGAGGACGAGAAAATGATTCTGTAGATCGTTGCACTGAAACACAGCCAGGTAAAAGATAACAGAGCAAAAGAGCTGATCATAAGTGCTGAAGAGGGTATGTGATATGGTGCAAGGCACTCATTTCCAATTCAACTGATACGAGCACATTGATCTAGAGCTGCGTTCATGCTTAAAGCCACTTCTCAGGAACATGTTCATTTCCGAGTAACTTGGCGGCTTTCAAACCGTTCACTCCTGTGCTGTGTGAGAGTCACTCGAATAGAGTAAGGGGACTGCTAGCTGCACATGCATTTCTACGTAGAAAACACTGTATGGGCAAAGTGAGGTAGTAGGCTGTTGCCTCTCTTCTTCCTGGGGCTACGCTTTTCTGATGGAAAAAGTACCTAGGAGAAAACTCTACTGTGGAAGCTCATTGCGCTTCAAGGATCACAAAGTGCTAGCTAGGCTAGCATTCCCTCCGTTGCTGACGGGAAATCATTTCCGTAGCTCTTGGGCTATGACACGCGCCAGAGATCCTATATTGCAGCAAGGTTCTTGGACAGGATGCTGACAAGAGTACGTACTATGTGACACACCACTGCTTTCATCTCCTACTGAAATGAGAACATTGCTAACACGTCAAATAGTGTGGATGGCTTTTGTTGAGAACACTTTTCGCACGACTTGATATAATTCCTGAATGGTGCAGGGGAGCGCAAAGTCTTCCCTGCTGTATTCTCAGAGTGGAATGAGTGGCCGGGTAGGCCCATGGCGTACTTTTAGCTTCTTCCTCTTTGAATGCTTCACGAACGGGTGGAGTCCGAGGGACGTAGTATAGTCTCCATGGTTTCTGAGGCTACAGTCTTCTTCTCCCATCACATCTACTACCGAAATGCCAACATTGAGAAGACGTGGAACACTGAGACGGCTTTGGAGAAAAACCCGCTTCCTACGAAATAGGTTGATTCCCGAGTGAGTTTGAGGAGCAAACAAATCTTCACGAACGTATTATCTTCCACTGGGAGCCCCCCAGGCTACTCTGACATTCATATTCCCTTAGACCTTCAGAGACTTGGAGGCCAGGTCGCGTAGCGTGGCCCAGCGGCCTTCCAACGTCCGGATACGCTTTCCTCTCAGAACGCAGAGTTTGGCGAAAACAGTGGTAGCCAAGCTTACTCTCGGGCAGAGTTGGCATAGTCCTGTGCTTCCGTTCACTCATTTGCTTTGGGGAACGTGATTGCACAAGTCTGTGCCTAGCAAAGTTACCGCCAAGGTGATCATACAGAAAACCCATTGAAACGACCTGCTAAATCGGTGGCTTCTAGCGGCATCCCACACATTTCGCACTCTACTGAAACGAGTCCATTGACCTAGTGTTACCCGCTGGAGATGAAGTCTTCTAATAAGGCACTTGTACGAAACATCCTGATTCCCTCGTTGTTTGGAAGCTTTCCATGAATTCCTTGCTGTTCTATCAGAAGGAAATTCAATCGAATAGAGTCAGTGGGCTGTGAGCTTCATGGGCATATCTACGTTCGAGAAACAGTTTTGTCCACAAGACATAGTAGTGAGTAGCTGCAGGAGATCTTCGGCCTCTGCTATTCTCCTGGAAAACATAGAGCGGCGAAAAGCCCACACTCGCAGCTCATTGTCCTGCGAAGGTCTGAAACTGCTATGCTCCTGTTCATTCACTACGGATTGAAAATGATTTCAGTAGCATTTAGTTTAGGACACAACCCACAGCTCGGATATATCAGAAGATTTCTGTTTAAAGATAGAGTTAGGGTTAGGGCTAGCATTACGATTACGGTAAGGATAAGCTTTATTATTAGGGTAGGGATAGGGATAGGGATAGGGATAGGGTTAGGGTTAGGGTTAGGGTTAGGGATAGGGTTACGGTTAGGGTTAGGGTTAGGGTTAGGGTTAGCGTTAGCGTTAGGGTTAGGGATAGGGATAGGTTTAGCATTAGCGTTTCGGTTAACGTTACATATAGGTTTAGGGCCAGGGCTAAAGCCAGATGACGGCCACAGGTAGAGGAGTGTGTGTCCTAGAAGATCGTGCATTTCATAGCTCTCTTAGTTCTTCTGTGCTTTCATTGAGTCCGTTGAGGACGAGAAAGTGATTCTGTAGATCGTTGCACTGAAACACAGCCAGGTAAAAGACAACAGAGCAAAAGAGCTGATCATAAGTGCTGAAGAGGGTATGTGATATGGTGCAAGGCACTCATTTCCAATTCAACTGATACGAGCACATTGATCTAGAGCTGCGTTCATGCTTAAAGCCACTTCTCAGGAACATGTTCATTTCCGAGTAACTTGGCGGCTTTCAAACCGTTCACTCCTGTGCTGTGTGAGAGTCACTCGAATAGAGTAAGGGGACTGCTAGCTGCACATGCATTTCTACGTAGAAAACACTGTATGGGCAAAGTGAGGTAGTAGGCTGTTGCCTCTCTTCTTCCTGGGGCTACGCTTTTCTGATGGAAAAAGTACCTAGGAGAAAACTCTACTGTGGAAGCTCATTGCGCTTCAAGGATCACAAAGTGCTAGCTAGGCTAGCATTCCCTCCGTTGCTGACGGGAAATCATTTCCGTAGCTCTTGGGCTATGACACGCGCCAGAGATCCTATATTGCAGCAAGGTTCTTGGACAGGATGCTGACAAGAGTACGTACTATGTGACACACCACTGCTTTCATCTCCTACTGAAATGAGAACATTGCTAACACGTCAAATAGTGTGGATGGCTTTTGTTGAGAACACTTTTCGCACGACTTGATATAATTCCTGAATGGTGCAGGGGAGCGCAAAGTCTTCCCTGCTGTATTCTCAGAGTGGAATGAGTGGCCTGGTAGGCCCATGGCGTACTTTTAGCTTCTTCCTCTTTGAATGCTTCACGAACGGGTGGAGTCCGAGGGACGTAGTATAGTCTCCATGGTTTCTGAGGCTACAGTCTTCTTCTCCCATCACATCTACTACCGAAATGCCAACATTGAGAAGACGTGGAACACTGAGACGGCTTTGGAGAAAAACCCGCTTCCTACGAAATAGGTTGATTCCCGAGTGAGTTTGAGGAGCAAACAAATCTTCACGAACGTATTATCTTCCACTGGGAGCCCCCCAGGCTACTCTGACATTCATATTCCCTTAGACCTTCAGAGACTTGGAGGCCAGGTCGCGTAGCGTGGCCCAGCGGCCTTCCAACGTCCGGATACGCTTTCCTCTCAGAACGCAGAGTTTGGCGAAAACAGTGGTAGCCAAGCTTACTCTCGGGCAGAGTTGGCATAGTCCTGTGCTTCCGTTCACTCATTTGCTTTGGGGAACGTGATTGCACAAGTCTGTGCCTAGCAAAGTTACCGCCAAGGTGATCATACAGAAAACCCATTGAAACGACCTGCTAAATCGGTGGCTTCTAGCGGCATCCCACACATTTCGCACTCTAGTGAAACGAGTCCATTGACCTAGTGTTACCCGCTGGAGATGAAGTCTTCTAATAAGGCACTTGTACGAAACATCCTGATTCCCTCGTTGTTTGGAAGCTTTCCATGAATTCCTTGCTGTTCTATCAGAAGGAAATTCAATCGAATAGAGTCAGTGGGCTGTGAGCTTCATGGGCATATCTACGTTCGAGAAACAGTTTTGTCCACAAGACATAGTAGTGAGTAGCTGCAGGAGATCTTCGGCCTCTGCTATTCTCCTGGAAAACATAGAGCGGCGAAAAGCCCACACTCGCAGCTCATTGTCCTGCGAAGGTCTGAAACTGCTATGCTCCTGTTCATTCACTACGGATTGAAAATGATTTCAGTAGCATTTAGTTTAGGACACAACCCACAGCTCGGATATATCAGAAGATTTCTGTTTAAAGATAGAGTTAGGGTTAGGGCTAGCATTACGATTACGGTAAGGATAAGCTTTATTATTAGGGTAGGGATAGGGATAGGGATAGGGATAGGGTTAGGGTTAGGGTTAGGGTTAGAGATAGGGTTAGGGTTAGGGTTAGGGTTAGGGTTAGCGTTAGCGTTAGGGTTAGGGATAGGGATAGGTTTAGCATTAGCGTTTCGGTTAACGTTACATATAGGTTTAGGGCCAGGGCTAAAGCCAGATGACGGCCACAGGTAGAGGAGTGTGTGTCCTAGAAGATCGTGCATTTCATAGCTCTCTTAGTTCTTCTGTGCTTTCATTGAGTCCGTTGAGGACGAGAAAGTGATTCTGTAGATCGTTGCACTGAAACACAGCCAGGTAAAAGACAACAGAGCAAAAGAGCTGATCATAAGTGCTGAAGAGGGTATGTGATATGGTGCAAGGCACTCATTTCCAATTCAACTGATACGAGCACATTGATCTAGAGCTGCGTTCATGCTTAAAGCCACTTCTCAGGAACATGTTCATTTCCGAGTAACTTGGCGGCTTTCAAACCGTTCACTCCTGTGCTGTGTGAGAGAGTCACTCGAATAGAGTAAGGGGACTGCTAGCTGCACATGCATTTCTACGTTGAAAACACTGTATGGGCAAAGTGAGGTAGTAGGCTGTTGCCTCTCTTCTTCCTGGGGCTACGCTTTTCTGATGGAAAAAGTACCTAGGAGAAAACTCTACTGTGGAAGCTCATTGCGCTTCAAGGATCACAAAGTGCTAGCTAGGCTAGCATTCCCTCCGTTGCTGACGGGAAATCATTTCTGTAGCTCTTGGGCTATGACACGCGCCAGAGATCCTATATTGCAGCAAGGTTCTTGGACAGGATGCTGACAAGAGTACGTACTATGTGACACACCACTGCTTTCATCTCCTACTGAAATGAGAACATTGCTAACACGTCAAATAGTGTGGATGGCTTTTGTTGAGAACACTTTTCGCACGACTTGATATAATTCCTGAATGGTGCAGGGGAGCGCATAGTCCTCCCTGCTGTATTCTCAGAGTGGAATGAGTGGCCTGGTAGGCCCATGGCGTACTTTTAGCTTCTTCCTCTTTGAATGCTTCACGAACGGGTGGAGTCCGAGGGACGTAGTATAGTCTCCATGGTTTCTGAGGCTACAGTCTTCTTCTCCCATCACATCTACTACCGAAATGCCAACATTGAGAAGACGTGGAACACTGAGACGGCTTTGGGGAAAAACCCGCTTCCTACGAATTAGGTTGATTCCCGAGTGAGTTTGAGGAGCAAACAAATCTTCACGAACGTATTATCTTCCACTGGGAGCCCCCCAGGCTACTCTGACATTCATATTCCCTTAGACCTTCAGAGACTTGGAGGCCAGGTCGCGTAGCGTGGCCCAGCGGCCTTCCAACGTCCGGATACGCTTTCCTCGCAGAACGCAGAGTTTGGCGAAAACAGTGGTAGCCAAGCTTACTCTCGGGCACAGTTGGCATAGTCCTGTGCTTCCGTTCACTCATTTGCTTTGGGGAACGTGATTGCACAAGTCTGTGCCTAGCAAAGTTACCGCCAAGGTGATCATACAGAAAACCCATTGAAACGACCTGCTAAATCGGTGGCTTCTAGCGGCATCCCACACATTTCGCACTCTACTGAAACGAGTCCATTGACCTAGTGTTACCCGCTGTAGATGAAGTCTTCTAATAAGGCACTTGTACGAAACATCCTGATTCCCTCGTTGTTTGGAAGCTTTCCATGAATTCCTTGCTGTTCTATCAGAAGGAAATTCAATCGAATA
The DNA here is from genome assembly GCF_022682495.2 of Desmodus rotundus. Taxonomy (NCBI): domain Eukaryota; kingdom Metazoa; phylum Chordata; class Mammalia; order Chiroptera; family Phyllostomidae; genus Desmodus; species Desmodus rotundus. The sequence goes on from NC_071395.1 coordinate 59,818,601, forward strand.
GAGTCAGTGGGCTGTGAGCTTCATGGGCATATCTACGTTCGAGAAACAGTTTTGTCCACAAGACATAGTAGTGAGTAGCTGCAGGAGATCTTCGGCCTCTGCTATTCTCCTGGAAAACATAGAGCGGCGAAAAGCCCACACTCGCAGCTCATTGTCCTGCGAAGGTCTGAAACTGCTATGCTCCTGTTCATTCACTACGGATTGAAAATGATTTCAGTAGCATTTAGTTTAGGACACAACCCACAGCTCGGATATATCAGAAGATTTCTGTTTAAAGATAGAGTTAGGGTTAGGGCTAGCATTACGATTACGGTAAGGATAAGCTTTATTATTAGGGTAGGGATAGGGATAGGGATAGGGATAGGGTTAGGGTTAGGGTTAGGGTTAGGGATAGGGTTACGGTTAGGGTTAGGGTTAGGGTTAGGGTTAGCGTTAGCGTTAGGGTTAGGGATAGGGATAGGTTTAGCATTAGCCTTTCGGTTAACGTTACATATAGGTTTAGGGCCAGGGCTAAAGCTAGATGACGGCCACAGGTAGAGGAGTGTGTGTCCTAGAAGATCGTGCATTTCATAGCTCTCTTAGTTCTTCTGTGCTTTCATTGAGTCCGTTGAGGACGAGAAAGTGATTCTGTAGATCATTGCACTGAAACACAGCCAGGTAAAAGATAACAGAGCAAAAGAGCTGATCATAAGTGCTGAAGAGGGTATGTGATATGGTGCAAGGCACTCATTTCCAATTCAACTGATACGAGCACATTGATCTAGAGCTGCGTTCATGCTTAAAGCCACTTCTCAGGAACATGTTCATTTCCGAGTAACTTGGCAGCTTTCAAACCGTTCACTCCTGTGCTGTGTGAGAGATTCACTCGAATAGAGTAAGGGGACTGCTAGCTGCACATGCATTTCTACGTTGAAAACACTGTATGGGCAAAGTGAGGTAGTAGGCTGTTGCCTCTCTTCTTCCTGGGTCTACGCTTTTCTGATGGAAAAAGTACCTAGGAGAAAACTCTACTGTGGAAGCTCATTGCGCTTCAAGGATCACAAAGTGCTAGCTAGGCTAGCATTCCCTCCGTTGCTGACGGGAAATCATTTCCGTAGCTCTTGGGCTATGACACGCGCCAGAGATCCTATATTGCAGCAAGGTTCTTGGACAGGATGCTGACAAGAGTACGTACTATGTGACACACCACTGCTTTCATCTCCTACTGAAATGAGAACATTGCTAACACGTCAAATAGTGTGGATGGCTTTTGTTGAGAACACTTTTCGCACGACTTGATATAATTCCTGAATGGTGCAGGGGAGCGCATAGTCCTCCCTGCTGTATTCTCAGAGTGGAATGAGTGGCCTGGTAGGCCCATGGCGTACTTTTAGCTTCTTCCTCTTTGAATGCTTCACGAACGGGTGGAGTCCGAGGGACGTAGTATAGTCTCCATGGTTTCTGAGGCTACAGTCTTCTTCTCCCATCACATCTACTACCGAAATGCCAACATTGAGAAGACGTGGAACACTGAGACGGCTTTGGAGAAAAACCCGCTTCCTACGAAATAGGTTGATTCCCGAGTGAGTTTGAGGAGCAAACAAATCTTCACGAACGTATTATCTTCCACTGGGAGCCCCACAGGCTACTCTGACATTCATATTCCCTTAGATCTTCAGAGACTTGGAGGCCAGGTCGCGTAGCGTAGCCCAGCGGCCTTCCAACGTCTGGATACGCTTTCCTCGCAGAACGCAGAGTTTGGCGAAAACAGTGGTAGCCAAGCTTACTCTCGGGCACAGTTGGCATAGTCCTGTGCTTCCGTTCACTCATTTGCTTTGGGGAACGTGATTGCACAAGTCTGTGCCTAGCAAAGATACCGCCAAGGTGATCATACAGAAAACCCATTGAAACGACCTGCTAAATCGGTGGCTTCTAGCGGCATCCCACACATTTCGCACTCAACTGAAACGAGTCCATTGACCTAGTGTTACCCGCTGGAGATGAAGTCTTCTAATAAGGCACTTGTACGAAACATCCTGATTCCCTCGTTGTTTGGAAGCTTTCCATGAATTCCTTGCTGTTCTATCAGAAGGAAATTCAATCGAATAGAGTCAGTGGGCTGTGAGCTTCATGGGCATATCTACGTTCGAGAAACAGTTTTGTCCACAAGACATAGTAGTGAGTAGCTGCAGGAGATCTTCGGCCTCTGCTATTCTCCTGGAAAACATAGAGCGGCGAAAAGCCCACACTCGCAGCTCATTGTCCTGCGAAGGTCTGAAACTGCTATGCTCCTGTTCATTCACTACGGATTGAAAATGATTTCAGTAGCATTTAGTTTAGGACACAACCCACAGCTCGGATATATCAGAAGATTTCTGTTTAAAGATAGAGTTAGGGTTAGGGCTAGCATTACGATTACGGTAAGGATAAGCTTTATTATTAGGGTAGGGATAGGGATAGGGATAGGGATAGGGTTAGGGTTAGGGTTAGGGTTAGAGATAGGGTTAGGGTTAGGGTTAGGGTTAGGGTTAGCGTTAGCGTTAGGGTTAGGGATAGGGATAGGTTTAGCATTAGCGTTTCGGTTAACGTTACATATAGGTTTAGGGCCAGGGCTAAAGCCAGATGACGGCCACAGGTAGAGGAGTGTGTGTCCTAGAAGATCGTGCATTTCATAGCTCTCTTAGTTCTTCTGTGCTTTCATTGAGTCCGTTGAGGACGAGAAAGTGATTCTGTAGATCGTTGCACTGAAACACAGCCAGGTAAAAGACAACAGAGCAAAAGAGCTGATCATAAGTGCTGAAGAGGGTATGTGATATGGTGCAAGGCACTCATTTCCAATTCAACTGATACGAGCACATTGATCTAGAGCTGCGTTCATGCTTAAAGCCACTTCTCAGGAACATGTTCATTCCCGAATAACTTGGCAGCTTTCAAACCGTTCACTCCTGTGCTGTGTGAGAGAGTCACTCGAATAGAGTAAGGGGACTGCTAGCTGCACATGCATTTCTACGTTGAAAACACTGTATGGGCAAAGTGAGGTAGTAGGCTGTTGCCTCTCTTCTTCCTGGGGCTACGCTTTTCTGATGGAAAAAGTACCTAGGAGAAAACTCTACTGTGGAAGCTCATTCCGCTTCAAGGATCACAAAGTGCTAGCTAGGCTAGCATTCCCTCCGTTGCTGACGGGAAATCATTTCCGTAGCTCTTGGGCTATGACACGAGCCAGAGATCCTATATTGCAGCAAGGTTCTTGGACAGGATGCTGACAAGAGTACGTACTATGTGACACACCACTGCTTGCATCTCCTACTGAAATGAGAACATTGCTAACACGTCAAATAGTGTGGATGGCTTTTGTAGAGAACACTTTTCGCACGACTTGATATAATTCCTGAATGGTGCAGGGGAGCGCAAAGTTTTCCCTGCTGTATTCTCAGAGTGGAATGAGTGGCCTGGTAGGCCCATGGCGTACTTTTAGCTTCTTCCTCTTTGAATGCTTCACGAACGGGTGGAGTCCGAGGGACGTAGTATAGTCTCCTTGGTTTCTGAGGCTACAGTCTTCTTCTCCCATCACATCTACTACCGAAATGCCAACATTGAGAAGACGTGGAACACTGAGACGGCTTTGGAGAAAAACCCGCTTCCTACGAAATAGGTTGATTCCCGAGTGAGTTTGAGGAGCAAACAAATCTTCACGAACATATTATCTTCCACTGGGAGGCCAACAGGCTACTCTGACATTCATATTCCCTTAGATCTTCAGAGACTAGGAGGCCAGGTCGCGTAGCGTGGCCCAGCGGCCTTCCAACGTCTGGATACGCTTTCCTCGCAGAACGCAGAGTTTGGCGAAAACAGTGGTAGCCAAGCTTACTCTCGGGCACAGTTGGCATAGTCCTGTGCTTCCGTTCACTCATTTGCTTTGGGGAACGTGATTGCACAAGTCTGTGCCTAGCAAAGTTACCACCAAGGTGATCATACAGAAAACCCATTGAAACGACTTGCTAAATCGGTGGCTTCTAGCGGCATCCCACACATTTCGCACTCTACTGAAACGAGTCCATTGACCTAGTGTTACCCGCTGGAGATGAAGTCTTCTAATAAGGCACTTGTATGAAACATCCTGATTCCCTCGTTGTTTGGAAGCTTTCCATGAATTCCTTGCTGTTCTATCAGAAGGAAATTCAATCGAATAGAGTCAGTGGGCTGTGAGCTTCATGGGCATATCTACGTCGAGAAACAGTTTTGTCCACAAGACATAGTAGTGAGTAGCTGCAGGAGATCTTCGGCCTCTGCTATTCTCCTGGAAAACATAGAGCGGCGAAAAGCCCACACTCGCAGCTCATTGTCCTGCGAAGGTCTGAAACTGCTATGCTCCTGTTCATTCACTACGGATTGAAAATGATTTCAGTAGCATTTAGTTTAGGACACAACCCACAGCTCGGATATATCAGAAGATTTCTGTTTAAAGATAGAGTTAGGGTTAGGGCTAGCATTACGATTACGGTAAGGATAAGCTTTATTATTAGGGTAGGGATAGGGATAGGGATAGGGATAGGGATAGGGTTAGGGTTAGGGTTAGGGTTAGGGATAGGGTTACGGTTAGGGTTAGGGTTAGGGTTAGGGTTAGCGTTAGCGTCCGGGTTAGGGATAGGGATAGGTTTAGCATTAGCGTTTGGGTGAATGTTACATATAGGTTTAGGGCCAAGGCTAAAGCTAGATGACGGCCACAGGTAGAGGAGTGTGTGTCCTAGAAGATCGTGCATTTCATAGCTCTCTTAGTTCTTCTGTGCTTTCATTGAGTCCGTTGAGGACGAGAAAGTGATTCTGTAGATCGTTGCACTGAAACACAGCCAGGTAAAAGATAACAGAGCAAAAGAGCTGATCATAAGTGCTGAAGAGGGTATGTGATATGGTGCAAGGCACTCATTTCCAATTCAACTGATACGAGCACATTGATCTAGAGCTGCGTTCATGCTTAAAGCCACTTCTCAGGTACATGTTCATTTCCGAGTAACTTGGCGGCTTTCAAACCGTTCACTCCTGTGCTGTGTGAGAGTCACTCGAATAGAGTAAGGGGACTGCTAGCTGCACATGCATTTCTACGTAGAAAACACTGTATGGGCAAAGTGAGGTAGTAGGCTGTTGCCTCTCTTCTTCCTGGGGCTACGCTTTTCTGATGGAAAAAGTACCTAGGAGAAAACTCTACTGTGGAAGCTCATTGCGCTTCAAGGATCACAAAAAGCTAGCTAGGCTAGCATTCCCTCCGTTGCTGACGGGAAATCATTTCCGTAGCTCTTGGGCTATGACACGCGCCAGAGATCCTATATTGCAGCAAGGTTCTTGGACAGGATGCTGACAAGAGTACGTACTATGTGACACACCACTGCTTTCATCTCCTACTGAAATGAGAACATTGCTAACACGTCAAATAGTGTGGATGGCTTTTGTTGAGAACACTTTTCGCACGACTTGATATAATTCCTGAATGGTGCAGGGGAGCGCAAAGTCTTCCCTGCTGTATTCTCAGAGTGGAATGAGTGGCCTGGTAGGCCCATGGCGTACTTTTAGCTTCTTCCTCTTTGAATGCTTCACGAACGGGTGGAGTCCGAGGGACGTAGTATAGTCTCCATGGTTTCTGAGGCTACAGTCTTCTTCTCCCATCACATCTACTACCGAAATGCCAACATTGAGAAGACGTGGAACACTGAGACGGCTTTGGAGAAAAACCCGCTTCCTACGAAATAGGTTGATTCCCGAGTGAGTTTGAGGAGCAAACAAATCTTCACGAACGTATTATCTTCCACTGGGAGCCCCCCAGGCTACTCTGACATTCATATTCCCTTAGACCTTCAGAGACTTGGAGGCCAGGTCGCGTAGCGTGGCCCAGCGGCCTTCCAACGACCGGATACGCTTTCCTCGCAGAACGCAGAGTTTGGCGAAAACAGTGGTAGCCAAGCTTACTCTCGGGCACAGTTGGCATAGTCCTGTGCTTCCGTTGACTCATTTGCTTTGGGGAACGTGATTGCACAAGTCTGTGCCTAGCAAAGTTACCGCCAAGGTGATCATACAGAAAACCCATTGAAACGACCTGCTAAATCGGTGGCTTCTAGCGGCATCCCACACATTTCGCACTCTACTGAAACGAGTCCATTGACCTAGTGTTACCCGCTGGAGATGAAGTCTTCTAATAAGGCACTTGTACGAAACATCCTGATTCCCTCGTTGTTTGGAAGCTTTCCATGAATTCCTTGCTGTTCTATCAGAAGGAAATTCAATCGAATAGAGTCAGTGGGCTGTGAGCTTCATGGGCATATCTACGTTCGAGAAACAGTTTTGTCCACAAGACATAGTAGTGAGTAGCTGCAGGAGATCTTCGGCCTCTGCTATTCTCCTGGAAAACATAGAGCGGCGAAAAGCCCACACTCGCAGCTCATTGTCCTGCGAAGGTCTGAAACTGCTATGCTCCTGTTCATTCACTACGGATTGAAAATGATTTCAGTAGCATTTAGTTTAGGACACAACCCACAGCTCGGATATATCAGAAGATTCCTGTTTAAAGATAGAGTTAGGGTTAGGGCTAGCATTACGATTACGGTAAGGATAAGCTTTATTATTAGGGTAGGGATAGGGATAGGGATAGGGATAGGGTTAGGGTTAGGGTTAGGGTTAGGGATAGGGTTACGGTTAGGGTTAGGGTTAGGGTTAGGGTTAGCGTTAGCGTTAGGGTTAGGGATAGGGATAGGTTTAGCATTAGCGTTTCGGTTAACGTTACATATAGGTTTAGGGCCAGGGCTAAAGCCAGATGACGGCCACAGGTAGAGGAGTGTGTGTCCTAGAAGATCGTGCATTTCATAGCTCTCTTAGTTCTTCTGTGCTTTCATTGAGTCCGTTGAGGACGAGAAAGTGATTCTGTAGATCGTTGCACTGAAACACAGCCAGGTAAAAGACAACAGAGCAAAAGAGCTGATCATAAATGCTGAAGAGGGTATGTGATATGGTGCAAGGCACTCATTTCCAATTCAACTGATACGAGCACATTGATCTAGAGCTGCGTTCATGCTTAAAGCCACTTCTCAGGAACATGTTCATTCCCGAGTAACTTGGCAGCTTTCAAACCGTTCACTCCTGTGCTGTGTGAGGGAGTCACTCGAATAGAGTAAGGGGACTGCTAGCTGCACATGCATTTCTACGTTGAAAACACTGTATGGGCAAAGTGAGGTAGTAGGCTGTTGCCTCTCTTCTTCCTGGGGCTACGCTTTTCTGATGGAAAAAGTACCTAGGAGAAAACTCTACTGTGGAAGCTCATTCCGCTTCAAGGATCACAAAGTGCTAGCTAGGCTAGCCTTCCCTCCGTTGCTGACGGGAAATCATTTCCGTAGCTCTTGGGCTATGACACGAGCCAGAGATCCTATATTGCAGCAAGGTTCTTGGACAGGATGCTGACAAGAGTACGTACTATGTGACACACCACTGCTTGCATCTCCTACTGAAATGAGAACATTGCTAACACGTCAAATAGTGTGGATGGCTTTTGTAGAGAACACTTTTCGCACGACTTGATATAATTCCTGAATGGTGCAGGGGAGCGCAAAGTCTTCCCTGCTGTATTCTCAGAGTGGAATGAGTGGCCTGGTAGGCCCATGGCGTACTTTTAGCTTCTTCCTCTTTGAATGCTTCACGAACGGGTGGAGTCCGAGGGACGTAGTATAGTCTCCATGGTTTCTGAGGCTACAGTTTTCTTCTCCCATCACATCTACTACCGAAATGCCAACATTGAGAAGACGTGGAACACTGAGACGGCTTTGGAGAAAAACCCGCTTCCTACGAAATAGGTTGATTCCCGAGTGAGTTTGAGGAGCAAACAAATCTTCACGAACATATTCTCTTCCACTGGGAGCCCCACAGGCTACTCTGACATTCATATTCCCTTAGATCTTCAGAGACTTGGAGGCCAGGTCGCGTAGCGTGGCCCAGCTGCCTTCCAACGTCCGGATACGCTTTCCTCGCAGAACGCAGAGTTTGGCGAAAACAGTGGTAGCCAAGCTTACTCTCGGGCACAGTTGGCATAGTCCTGTGCTTCCGTTCACTCATTTGCTTTGGGGAACGTGATTGCACAAGTCTGTGCCTAGCAAAGTTACCGCCAAGGTGATCATACAGAAAACCCATTGAAACGACCTGCTAAATCGGTGGCTTCTAGCGGCATCCCACACATTTCGCACTCAACTGAAACGAGTCCATTGACCTAGTGTTACCCGCTGGAGATGAAGTCTTCTAATAAGGCACTTGTACGAAACATCCTGATTCCCTCGTTGTTTGGAAGCTTTCCATGAATTCCTTGCAGTTCTATCAGAAGGAAATTCAATCGAATAGAGTCAGTGGGCTGTGAGCTTCATGGGCATATCTACGTTCGAGAAACAGTTTTGTCCACAAGACATAGTAGTGAGTAGCTGCAGGAGATCTTCGGCCTCTGCTATTCTCCTGGAAAACATAGAGCGGCGAAAAGCCCACACTCGCAGCTCATTGTCCTGCGAAGGTCTGAAACTGCTATGCTCCTGTTCATTCACTACGGATTGAAAATGATTTCAGTAGCATTTAGTTTAGGACACAACCCACAGCTCGGATATATCAGAAGATTTCTTTTAAAGATAGAGTTAGGGTTAGGGCTAGCATTACGATTACGGTAAGGATAAGCTTTATTATTAGGGTAGGGATAGGGATAGGGATAGGGATAGGGTTAGGGTTAGGGTTAGGGTTAGAGATAGGGTTAGGGTTAGGGTTAGGGTTAGGGTTAGCGTTAGCGTTAGGGTTAGGGATAGGGATAGGTTTAGCATTAGCGTTTCGGTTAACGTTACATATAGGTTTAGGGCCAGGGCTAAAGCCAGATGACGGCCACAGGTAGAGGAGTGTGTGTCCTAGAAGATCGTGCATTTCATAGCTCTCTTAGTTCTTCCGTGCTTTCATTGAGTCCGTTGAGGACGAGAAAGTGATTCTGTAGATCGTTGCACTGAAACACAGCCAGGTAAAAGATAACAGAGCAAAAGAGCTGATCATAAGTGCTGAAGAGGGTATGTGATATGGTGCAAGGCACTCATTTCCAATTCAACTGATACGAGCACATTGATCTAGAGCTGCGTTCATGCTTAAAGCCACTTCTCAGGAACATGTTCATTCCCGAGTAACTTGGCAGCTTTCAAACCGTTCACTCCTGTGCTGTGTGAGAGAGTCACTCGAATAGAGTAAGGGGACTGCTAGCTGCACATGCATTTCTACGTTGAAAACACTGTATGGGCAAAGTGAGGTAGTAGGCTGTTGCCTCTCTTCTTCCTGGGGCTACGCTTTTCTGATGGAAAAAGTACCTAGGAGAAAACTCTACTGTGGAAGCTCATTCCGCTTCAAGGATCACAAAGTGCTAGCTAGGCTAGCCTTCCCTCCGTTGCTGACGGGAAATCATTTCCGTAGCTCTTGGGCTATGACACGCGCCAGAGATCCTATATTGCAGCAAGGTTCTTGGACAGGATGCTGACAAGAGTACGTACTATGTGACACACCACTGCTTTCATCTCCTACTGAAATGAGAACATTGCTAACACGTCAAATAGTGTGGATGGCTTTTGTAGAGAACACTTTTCGCACGACTTGATATAATTCCTGAATGGTGCAGGGGAGCGCAAAGTCTTCCCTGCTGTATTCTCAGAGTGGAATGAGTGGCCTGGTAGGCCCATGGCGTACTTTTAGCTTCTTCCTCTTTGAATGCTTCACGAACGGGTGGAGTCCGAGGGACGTAGTATAGTCTCCATGGTTTCTGAGGCTACAGTCTTCTTCTCCCATCACATCTACTACCGAAATGCCAACATTGAGAAGACGTGGAACACTGAGACGGCTTTGGAGAAAAACCCGCTTCCTACGAAATAGGTTGATTCCCGAGTGAGTTTGAGGAGCAAACAAATCTTCACGAACATATTCTCTTCCACTGGGAGCCCCACAGGCTACTCTGACATTCATATTCCCTTAGATCTTCAGAGACTTGGAGGCCAGGTCGCGTAGCGTGGCCCAGCGGCCTTCCAACGTCCGGATACGCTTTCCTCGCAGAACGCAGAGTTTGGCGAAAACAGTGGTAGCCAAGCTTACTCTCGGGCACAGTTGGCATAGTCCTGTGCTTCCGTTCACTCATTTGCTTTGGGGAACGTGATTGCACAAGTCTGTGCCTAGCAAAGTTACCACCAAGGTGATCATACAGAAAACCCATTGAAACGATTTGCTAAATCGGTGGCTTCTAGCGGCATCCCACACATTTCGCACTCTACTGAAACGAGTCCATTGACCTAGTGTTACCCGCTGGAGATGAAGGCTTCTAATAAGGCACTTGTACGAAACATCCTGATTCCCTCGTTGTTTGGAAGCTTTCCATGAATTCCTTGCTGTTCTATCAGAAGGAAATTCAATCGAATAGAGTCAGTGGGCTGTGAGCTTCATGGGCATATCTACGTTCGAGAAACAGTTTTGTCCACAAGACATAGTAGTGAGTAGCTGCAGGAGATCTTCGGCCTCTGCTATTCTCCTGGAAAACATAGAGCGGCGAAAAGCCCACACTCGCAGCTCATTGTCCTGCGAAGGTCTGAAACTGCTATGCTCCTGTTCATTCACTACGGATTGAAAATGATTTCAGTAGCATTTAGTTTAGGACACAACCCACAGCTCGGATATATCAGAAGATTTCTGTTTAAAGATAGAGTTAGGGTTAGGGCTAGCATTACGATTACGGTAAGGATAAGCTTTATTATTAGGGTAGGGATAGGGATAGGGATAGGGATAGGGATAGGGTTAGGGTTAGGGTTAGGGTTAGGGATAGGGTTACGGTTAGGGTTAGGGTTAGGGTTAGGGTTAGCGTTAGCGTCCGGGTTAGGGATAGGGATAGGTTTAGCATTAGCGTTTGGGTTAATGTTACATATAGGTTTAGGGCCAAGGCTAAAGCTAGATGACGGCCACAGGTAGAGGAGTGTGTGTCCTAGAAGATCGTGCATTTCATAGCTCTCTTAGTTCTTCTGTGCTTTCATTGAGTCCGTTGAGGACGAGAAAGTGATTCTGTAGATCATTGCACTGAAACACAGCCAGGTAAAAGATAACAGAGCAAAAGAGCTGATCATAAGTGCTGAAGAGGGTATGTGATATGGTGCAAGGCACTCATTTCCAATTCAACTGATACGAGCACATTGATCTAGAGCTGCGTTCATGCTTAAAGCCACTTCTCAGGAACATGTTCATTTCCGAGTAACTTGGCAGCTTTCAAACCGTTCACTCCTGTGCTGTGTGAGAGAGTCACTCGAATAGAGTAAGGGGACTGCTAGCTGCACATGCATTTCTACGTTGAAAACACTGTATGGGCAAAGTGAGGTAGTAGGCTGTTGCCTCTCTTCTTCCTGGGGCTACGCTTTTCTGATGGAAAAAGTACCTAGGAGAAAACTCTACTGTGGAAGCTCATTCCGCTTCAAGGATCACAAAGTGCTAGCTAGGCTAGCATTCCCTCCGTTGCTGACGGGAAATCATTTCCGTAGCTCTTGGGCTATGACACGCGCCAGAGATCCTATATTGCAGCAAGGTTCTTGGACAGGATGCTGACAAGAGTACGTACTATGTGACACACCACTGCTTTCATCTCCTACTGAAATGAGAACATTGCTAACACGTCAAATAGTGTGGATGGCTTTTGTAGAGAACACTTTTCGCACGACTTGATATAATTCCTGAATGGTGCAGGGGAGCGCATAGTCCTCCCTGCTGTATTCTCAGAGTGGAATGAGTGGCCTGGTAGGCCCATGGCGTACTTTTAGCTTCTTCCTCTTTGAATGCTTCACGAACGGGTGGAGTCCGAGGGACGTAGTATAGTCTCCATGGTTTCTGAGGCTACAGTCTTCTTCTCCCATCACATCTACTACCGAAATGCCAACATTGAGAAGACGTGGAACACTGAGACGGCTTTGGAGAAAAACCCGCTTCCTACGAAATAGGTTGATTCCCGAGTGAGTTTGAGGAGCAAACAAATCTTCACGAACGTATTATCTTCCACTGGGAGCCCCACAGGCTACTCTGACATTCATATTCCCTTAGATCTTCAGAGACTTGGAGGCCAGGTCGCGTAGCGTGGCCCAGCGGCCTTCCAACGTCCGGATACGCTTTCCTCGCAGAACGCAGAGTTTGGCGAAAACAGTGGTAGCCAAGCTTACTCTCGGGCACAGTTGGCATAGTCCTGTGCTTCCGTTCACTCATTTGCTTTGGGGAACGTGATTGCACAAGTCTGTGCCTAGCAAAGTTACCGCCAAGGTGATCATACAGAAAACCCATTGAAACGACCTGCTAAATCGGTGGCTTCTAGCGGCATCCCACACATTTCGCACTCTACTGAAACGAGTCCATTGACCTAGTGTTACCCGCTGGAGATGAAGTCTTCTAATAAGGCACTTGTACGAAACATCCTGATTCCCTCGTTGTTTGGAAGCTTTCCATGAATTCCTTGCTGTTCTATCAGAAGGAAATTCAATCGAATAGAGTCAGTGGGCTGTGAGCTTCATGGGCATATCTACGTTCGAGAAACAGTTTTGTCCACAAGACATAGTAGTGAGTAGCTGCAGGAGATCTTCGGCCTCTGCTATTCTCCTGGAAAACATAGAGCGGCGAAAAGCCCACACTCGCAGCTCATTGTCCTGCGAAGGTCTGAAACTGCTATGCTCCTGTTCATTCACTACGGATTGAAAATGATTTCAGTAGCATTTAGTTTAGGACACAACCCACAGCTCGGATATATCAGAAGATTTCTGTTTAAAGATAGAGTTAGGGTTAGGGCTAGCATTACGATTACGGTAAGGATAAGCTTTATTATTAGGGTAGGGATAGGGATAGGGATAGGGATAGGGTTAGGGTTAGGGTTAGGGTTAGGGATAGGGTTACGGTTAGGGTTAGGGTTAGGGTTAGGGTTAGCGTTAGCGTTAGGGTTAGGGATAGGGATAGGTTTAGCATTAGCGTTTCGGTTAACGTTACATATAGGTTTAGGGCCAGGGCTAAAGCCAGATGACGGCCACAGGTAGAGGAGTGTGTGTCCTAGAAGATCGTGCATTTCATAGCTCTCTTAGTTCTTCTGTGCTTTCATTGAGTCCGTTGAGGACGAGAAAGTGATTCTGTAGATCGTTGCACTGAAACACAGCCAGGTAAAAGACAACAGAGCAAAAGAGCTGATCATAAGTGCTGAAGAGGGTATGTGATATGGTGCAAGGCACTCATTTCCAATTCAACTGATACGAGCACATTGATCTAGAGCTGCGTTCATGCTTAAAGCCACTTCTCAGGAACATGTTCATTCCCGAGTAACTTGGCAGCTTTCAAACCGTTCACTCCTGTGCTGTGTGAGGGAGTCACTCGAATAGAGTAAGGGGACTGCTAGCTGCACATGCATTTCTACGTTGAAAACACTGTATGGGCAAAGTGAGGTAGTAGGCTGTTGCCTCTCTTCTTCCTGGGGCTACGCTTTTCTGATGGAAAAAGTACCTAGGAGAAAACTCTACTGTGGAAGCTCATTCCGCTTCAAGGATCACAAAGTGCTAGCTAGGCTAGCCTTCCCTCCGTTGCTGACGGGAAATCATTTCCGTAGCTCTTGGGCTATGACACGAGCCAGAGATCCTATATTGCAGCAAGGTTCTTGGACAGGATGCTGACAAGAGTACGTACTATGTGACACACCACTGCTTGCATCTCCTACTGAAATGAGAACATTGCTAACACGTCAAATAGTGTGGATGGCTTTTGTAGAGAACACTTTTCGCACGACTTGATATAATTCCTGAATGGTGCAGGGGAGCGCAAAGTCTTCCCTGCTGTATTCTCAGAGTGGAATGAGTGGCCTGGTAGGCCCATGGCGTACTTTTAGCTTCTTCCTCTTTGAATGCTTCACGAACGGGTGGAGTCCGAGGGACGTAGTATAGTCTCCATGGTTTCTGAGGCTACAGTCTTCTTCTCCCATCACATCTACTACCGAAATGCCAACATTGAGAAGACGTGGAACACTGAGACGGCTTTGGAGAAAAACCCGCTTCCTACGAAATAGGTTGATTCCCGAGTGAGTTTGAGGAGCAAACAAATCTTCACGAACATATTCTCTTCCACTGGGAGCCCCACAGGCTACTCTGACATTCATATTCCCTTAGATCTTCAGAGACTTGGAGGCCAGGTCGCGTAGCGTGGCCCAGCGGCCTTCCAACGTCTGGATACGCTTTCCTCGCAGAACGCAGAGTTTGGCGAAAACAGTGGTAGCCAAGCTTACTCTCGGGCACAGTTGGCATAGTCCTGTGCTTCCGTTCACTCATTTGCTTTGGGGAACGTGATTGCACAAGTCTGTGCCTAGCAAAGTTACCGCCAAGGTGATCATACAGAAAACCCATTGAAACGACCTGCTAAATCAGTGGCTTCTAGCGGCATCCCACACATTTCGCACTCAACTGAAACGAGTCCATTGACCTAGTGTTACCCGCTGGAGATGAAGTCTTCTAATAAGGCACTTGTACGAAACATCCTGATTCCCTCGTTGTTTGGAAGCTTTCCATGAATTCCTTGCTGTTCTATCAGAAGGAAATTCAATCGAATAGAGTCAGTGGGCTGTGAGCTTCATGGGCATATCTACGTTCGAGAAACAGTTTTGTCCACAAGACATAGTAGTGAGTAGCTGCAGGAGATCTTCGGCCTCTGCTATTCTCCTGGAAAACATAGAGCGGCGAAAAGCCCACACTCGCAGCTCATTGTCCTGCGAAGGTCTGAAACTGCTATGCTCCTGTTCATTCACTACGGATTGAAAATGATTTCAGTAGCATTTAGTTTAGGACACAACCCACAGCTCGGATATATCAGAAGATTTCTGTTTAAAGATAGAGTTAGGGTTAGGGCTAGCATTACGATTACGGTAAGGATAAGCTTTATTATTAGGGTAGGGATAGGGATAGGGATAGGGATAGGGTTAGGGTTAGGGTTAGGGTTAGAGATAGGGTTAGGGTTAGGGTTAGGGTTAGGGTTAGCGTTAGCGTTAGGGTTAGGGATAGGGATAGGTTTAGCATTAGCGTTTCGGTTAACGTTACATATAGGTTTAGGGCCAGGGCTAAAGCCAGATGACGGCCACAGGTAGAGGAGTGTGTGTCCTAGAAGATCGTGCATTTCATAGCTCTCTTAGTTCTTCCGTGCTTTCATTGAGTCCGTTGAGGACGAGAAAGTGATTCTGTAGATCGTTGCACTGAAACACAGCCAGGTAAAAGATAACAGAGCAAAAGAGCTGATCATAAGTGCTGAAGAGGGTATGTGATATGGTGCAAGGCACTCATTTCCAATTCAACTGATACGAGCACATTGATCTAGAGCTGCGTTCATGCTTAAAGCCACTTCTCAGGAACATGTTCATTCCCGAGTAACTTGGCAGCTTTCAAACCGTTCACTCCTGTGCTGTGTGAGAGAGTCACTCGAATAGAGTAAGGGGACTGCTAGCTGCACATGCATTTCTACGTTGAAAACACTGTATGGGCAAAGTGAGGTAGTAGGCTGTTGCCTCTCTTCTTCCTGGGGCTACGCTTTTCTGATGGAAAAAGTACCTAGGAGAAAACTCTACTGTGGAAGCTCATTCCGCTTCAAGGATCACAAAGTGCTAGCTAGGCTAGCCTTCCCTCCGTTGCTGACGGGAAATCATTTCCGTAGCTCTTGGGCTATGACACGAGCCAGAGATCCTATATTGCAGCAAGGTTCTTGGACAGGATGCTGACAAGAGTACGTACTATGTGACACACCACTGCTTGCATCTCCTACTGAAATGAGAACATTGCTAACACGTCAAATAGTGTGGATGGCTTTTGTAGAGAACACTTTTCGCACGACTTGATATAATTCCTGAATGGTGCAGGGGAGCGCAAAGTCTTCCCTGCTGTATTCTCAGAGTGGAATGAGTGGCCTGGTAGGCCCATGGCGTACTTTTAGCTTCTTCCTCTTTGAATGCTTCACGAACGGGTGGAGTCCGAGGGACGTAGTATAGTCTCCATGGTTTCTGAGGCTACAGTCTTCTTCTCCCATCACATCTACTACCGAAATGCCAACATTGAGAAGACGTGGAACACTGAGACGGCTTTGGAGAAAAACCCGCTTCCTACGAAATAGGTTGATTCCCGAGTGAGTTTGAGGAGCAAACAAATCTTCACGAACATATTCTCTTCCACTGGGAGCCCCACAGGCTACTCTGACATTCATATTCCCTTAGATCTTCAGAGACTTGGAGGCCAGGTCGCGTAGCGTGGCCCAGCGGCCTTCCAACGTCCGGATACGCTTTCCTCGCAGAACGCAGAGTTTGGCGAAAACAGTGGTAGCCAAGCTTACTCTCGGGCACAGTTGGCATAGTCCTGTGCTTCCGTTCACTCATTTGCTTTGGGGAACGTGATTGCACAAGTCTGTGCCTAGCAAAGTTACCACCAAGGTGATCATACAGAAAACCCATTGAAACGACTTGCTAAATCGGTGGCTTCTAGCGGCATCCCACACATTTCGCACTCTACTGAAACGAGTCCATTGACCTAGTGTTACCCGCTGGAGATGAAGGCTTCTAATAAGGCACTTGTACGAAACATCCTGATTCCCTCGTTGTTTGGAAGCTTTCCATGAATTCCTTGCTGTTCTATCAGAAGGAAATTCAATCGAATAGAGTCAGTGGGCTGTGAGCTTCATGGGCATATCTACGTTCGAGAAACAGTTTTGTCCACAAGACATAGTAGTGAGTAGCTGCAGGAGATCTTCGGCCTCTGCTATTCTCCTGGAAAACATAGAGCGGCGAAAAGCCCACACTCGCAGCTCATTGTCCTGCGAAGGTCTGAAACTGCTATGCTCCTGTTCATTCACTACGGATTGAAAATGATTTCAGTAGCATTTAGTTTAGGACACAACCCACAGCTCGGATATATCAGAAGATTTCTGTTTAAAGATAGAGTTAGGGTTAGGGCTAGCATTACGATTACGGTAAGGATAAGCTTTATTATTAGGGTAGGGATAGGGATAGGGATAGGGATAGGGATAGGGTTAGGGTTAGGGTTAGGGTTAGGGATAGGGTTACGGTTAGGGTTAGGGTTAGGGTTAGGGTTAGCGTTAGCGTCCGGGTTAGGGATAGGGATAGGTTTAGCATTAGCGTTTGGGTTAATGTTACATATAGGTTTAGGGCCAAGGCTAAAGCTAGATGACGGCCACAGGTAGAGGAGTGTGTGTC
This sequence comes from Desmodus rotundus, assembly GCF_022682495.2. Classification (NCBI taxonomy): domain Eukaryota; kingdom Metazoa; phylum Chordata; class Mammalia; order Chiroptera; family Phyllostomidae; genus Desmodus; species Desmodus rotundus. The sequence goes on from NC_071395.1 coordinate 59,835,843, forward strand.
CTAGAAGATCGTGCATTTCATAGCTCTCTTAGTTCTTCTGTGCTTTCATTGAGTCCGTTGAGGACGAGAAAGTGATTCTGTAGATCATTGCACTAAAACACAGCCAGGTAAAAGATAACAGAGCAAAAGAGCTGATCATAAGTGCTGAAGAGGGTATGTGATATGGTGCAAGGCACTCATTTCCAATTCAACTGATACGAGCACATTGATCTAGAGCTGCGTTCATGCTTAAAGCCACTTCTCAGGAACATGTTCATTTCCGAGTAACTTGGCAGCTTTCAAACCGTTCACTCCTGTGCTGTGTGAGAGAGTCACTCGAATAGAGTAAGGGGACTGCTAGCTGCACATGCATTTCTACGTTGAAAACACTGTATGGGCAAAGTGAGGTAGTAGGCTGTTGCCTCTCTTCTTCCTGGGGCTACGCTTTTCTGATGGAAAAAGTACCTAGGAGAAAACTCTACTGTGGAAGCTCATTCCGCTTCAAGGATCACAAAGTGCTAGCTAGGCTAGCATTCCCTCCGTTGCTGACGGGAAATCATTTCCGTAGCTCTTGGGCTATGACACGCGACAGAGATCCTATATTGCAGCAAGGTTCTTGGACAGGATGCTGACAAGAGTACGTACTATGTGACACACCACTGCTTTCATCTCCTACTGAAATGAGAACATTGCTAACACGTCAAATAGTGTGGATGGCTTTTGTTGAGAACACTTTTCGCACGACTTGATATAATTCCTGAATGGTGCAGGGGAGCGCATAGTCCTCCCTGCTGTATTCTCAGAGTGGAATGAGTGGCCTGGTAGGCCCATGGCGTACTTTTAGCTTCTTCCTCTTTGAATGCTTCACGAACGGGTGGAGTCCGAGGGACGTAGTATAGTCTCCATGGTTTCTGAGGCTACAGTCTTCTTCTCCCATCACATCTACTACCGAAATGCCAACATTGAGAAGACGTGGAACACTGAGACGGCTTTGGAGAAAAACCCGCTTCCTACGAAATAGGTTGATTCCCGAGTGAGTTTGAGGAGCAAACAAATCTTCACGAACGTATTATCTGCCACTGGGAGCCCCACAGGCTACTCTGACATTCATATTCCCTTAGATCTTCAGAGACTTGGAGGCCAGGTCGCGTAGCGTGGCCCAGCGGCCTTCCAACGTCCGGATACGCTTTCCTCGCAGAACGCAGAGTTTGGCGAAAACAGTGGTAGCCAAGCTTACTCTCGGGCACAGTTGGCATAGTCCTGTGCTTCCGTTCACTCATTTGCTTTGGGGAACGTGATTGCACAAGTCTGTGCCTAGCAAAGTTACCGCCAAGGTGATCATACAGAAAACCCATTGAAACGACCTGCTAAATCGGTGGCTTCTAGCGGCATCCCACACATTTCGCACTCAACTGAAACGAGTCCATTGACCTAGTGTTACCCGCTGGAGATGAAGTCTTCTAATAAGGCACTTGTACGAAACATCCTGATTCCCTCGTTGTTTGGAAGCTTTCCATGAATTCCTTGCTGTTCTATCAGAAGGAAATTCAATCGAATAGAGTCAGTGGGCTGTGAGCTTCATGGGCATATCTACGTTCGAGAAACAGTTTTGTCCACAAGACATAGTAGTGAGTAGCTGCAGGAGATCTTCGGCCTCTGCTATTCTCCTGGAAAACATAGAGCGGCGAAAAGCCCACACTCGCAGCTCATTGTCCTGCGAAGGTCTGAAACTGCTATGCTCCTGTTCATTCACTACGGATTGAAAATGATTTCAGTAGCATTTAGTTTAGGACACAACCCACAGCTCGGATATATCAGAGGATTTCTGTTTAAAGATAGAGTTAGGGTTAGGGCTAGCATTAAGATTACGGTAAGGATAAGCTTTATTATTAGGGTAGGGATAGGGATAGGGATAGGGATAGGGTTAGGGTTAGGGTTAGGGTTAGAGATAGGGTTAGGGTTAGGGTTAGGGTTAGGGTTAGCGTTAGCGTTAGGGTTAGGGATAGGGATAGGTTTAGCATTAGCGTTTCGGTTAACGTTACATATAGGTTTAGGGCCAGGGCTAAAGCCAGATGACGGCCACAGGTAGAGGAGTGTGTGTCCTAGAAGATCGTGCATTTCATAGCTCTCTTAGTTCTTCCGTGCTTTCATTGAGTCCGTTGAGGACGAGAAAGTGATTCTGTAGATCGTTGCACTGAAACACAGCCAGGTAAAAGATAACAGAGCAAAAGAGCTGATCATAAGTGCTGAAGAGGGTATGTGATATGGTGCAAGGCACTCATTTCCAATTCAACTGATACGAGCACATTGATCTAGAGCTGCGTTCATGCTTAAAGCCACTTCTCAGGAACATGTTCATTCCCGAGTAACTTGGCAGCTTTCAAACCGTTCACTCCTGTGCTGTGTGAGAGAGTCACTCGAATAGAGTAAGGGGACTGCTAGCTGCACATGCATTTCTACGTTGAAAACACTGTATGGGCAAAGTGAGGTAGTAGGCTGTTGCCTCTCTTCTTCCTGGGGCTACGCTTTTCTGATGGAAAAAGTACCTAGGAGAAAACTCTACTGTGGAAGCTCATTCCGCTTCAAGGATCACAAAGTGCTAGCTAGGCTAGCCTTCCCTCCGTTGCTGACGGGAAATCATTTCCGTAGCTCTTGGGCTATGACACGAGCCAGAGATCCTATATTGCAGCAAGGTTCTTGGACAGGATGCTGACAAGAGTACGTACTATGTGACACACCACTGCTTGCATCTCCTACTGAAATGAGAACATTGCTAACACGTCAAATAGTGTGGATGGCTTTTGTAGAGAACACTTTTCGCACGACTTGATATAATTCCTGAATGGTGCAGGGGAGCGCAAAGACTTCCCTGCTGTATTCTCAGAGTGGAATGAGTGGCCTGGTAGGCCCATGGCGTACTTTTAGCTTCTTCCTCTTTGAATGCTTCACGAACGGGTGGAGTCCGAGGGACGTAGTATAGTCTCCATGGTTTCTGAGGCTACAGTCTTCTTCCTCCATCACATCTACTACCGAAATGCCAACATTGAGAAGACGTGGAACACTGAGACGGCTTTGGAGAAAAACCCTCTTCCTACGAAATAGGTTGATTTCCGAGTGAGTTTGAGGAGCAAACAAATCTTCACGAACATATTATCTTCCACTTGAGCCCCACAGGCTACTCTGACATTCATATTCCCTTAGATCTTCAGAGATTTGGAGGCCAGGTCGCGTAGCGTGGCCCAGCGGCCTTCCAACGTCCGGATAGGCTTTCCTCTCAGAACGCAGAGTTTGGCGAAAACAGTGGTAGCCAAGCTTACTCTCGGGCACAGTTGGCATAGTCCTGTGCTTCCGTTCACTCATTTGCTTTGGGGAACGTGATTGCACAAGTCTGTGCCTAGCAAAGTTACCGCCAAGGTGATCATACAGAAAACCCATTGAAACGACCTGCTAAATCGGTGGCTTCTAGCGGCATCCCACACATTTCGCACTCTACTGAAACGAGTCCATTGACCTAGTGTTACCCGCTGGAGATGAAGTCTTCTAATAAGGCACTTGTACGAAACATCCTGATTCCCTCGTTGTTTGGAAGCTTTCCATGAATTCCTTGCTGTTCTATCAGAAGGAAATTCAATCGAATAGAGTCAGTGGGCTGTGAGCTTCATGGGCATATCTACGTTCGAGAAACAGTTTTGTCCACAAGACATAGTAGTGAGTAGCTGCAGGAGATCTTCGGCCTCTGCTATTCTCCTGGAAAACATAGAGCGGCGAAAAGCCCACACTCGCAGCTCATTGTCCTGCGAAGGTCTGAAACTGCTATGCTCCTGTTCATTCACTACGGATTGAAAATGATTTCAGTAGCATTTAGTTTAGGACACAACACACAGCTCGGATATATCAGAAGATTTCTGTTTAAAGATAGAGTTAGGGTTAGGGCTAGCATTACGATTACGGTAAGGATAAGCTTTATTATTAGGGTAGGGATAGGGATAGGGATAGGGATAGGGATAGGGTTAGGGTTAGGGTTAGGGTTAGGGATAGGGTTACGGTTAGGGTTAGGGTTAGGGTTAGGGTTAGCGTTAGCGTTACGGTGAGGGATAGGGATAGGTTTAGCATTAGCGTTTCGGTTAACGTTACATATAGGTTTAGGGCCAGGGCTAAAGCCAGATGACGGCCACAGGTAGAGGAGTGTGTGTCCTAGAAGATCGTGCATTTCATAGCTCTCTTAGTTCTTCTGTGCTTTCATTGAGTCCGTTGA